>NC_089250.1:150412377-150723085 GCF_963930625.1 Muntiacus reevesi
ATGTGGTGGTAGAACTTAGGTATGTCTTTCCAAAATATACATTCTTTCAACTGCACTCTATGTTTATAAATATTTACTTGCCAATATATAAAATAAATGTGTTATATGAAACACTTGTTCTAGAGAACAAAAGGAAGACTGAACTAAGAGGGAATGCTCTTTCGCAGACATCAAGGAATCCTGCTCATATTTGCTGGAAAAAACTAATACTCAGAGAAATGCACTAGGAAAAGTTTATGTCAGTCATTTTATTTCCAGCTTGATCTTCCCTTTCCCCAATCTATTCAATAGATGTTTAGATATGCTCCGCTGCTTTGGTCTTTAAGAGTTTTGTGATATGATAAAATGGATATAATACCCATAAGCTGCTCTCCCAGGAGAGGAGCACAAAGACAGCTGAGATTGAAACCACATTGTCTTACTGGTGTAAACACTACTAATACCCAGATTCATATGGTACTTTCTCTTATATATATATTTACTGAATGAGTAAATGAATAAATATTATTTTTCCTCCTTCTCTCTCTTCTCTCCCAAGTACATTAGCTAGTACCTACGCTGTGTTGTGACTATAACAAGTAAGGCCTTATCTTTGGCCTCAATAATTGTACAGTCTAGGGAGGAAAGACAAAGTGAAGGACTGTCTCAGGATTCAACATACAAAGGAAAGAATGATTCAGAAGGAGGTTAAGAGCAGGGAGTGATCATAACAGTGTCCTCACAGAATCCTGAATTAACTTTCAGCTCAATCAACCAGGAATATTATCCCCATTTGTTAGACGAGGTGACAGAGGCACAGAGAAACTAGGGAAATTTTCCCAACCAAAAGTTGATTAAAAAAAAAAGTTGATAAAGAAGGACTAAAATTCCTTCACCTGCCTTCCACTTTGTGTTACATATTCTTTATCAAAAAATAGAAAATAAAAAATTCCACTATAAACAGAAAAATTCTAATGTTCAAGTATCTTATAATGTAACAATGAATACATAATGGTAGCTCATATCTGGTTAAAATATTCAAAGTTGATCAAGTTTGACTTATGAATTATGACTCAGACAAATCTATTAACACTGGGATAATTTAGAACTTTAAAATTAAAAATTTATTTAACCGAAAGCAAGACTCCTTCCCTCTTCCCAGCTTTTAAATCATTCCACATTGCAGCCAAAAGGGACAATTAACCTTATGAAGATATCAATATTTGCTCAGACTATAGATGATATAGCTCCATCCCAGGCACCCTCTCACTTGTAAACCCTAACCCCACCTCAGGATTTCAGTTCTGAGAGTTTCCCCAGGTCTGCGGTATGAAAACACAAAGTGCTCAGCTTTTAACAAGCCAGGGCATCTGGAGCCCTACAATGCTCTTGACTCTTTCATAGCAGATATCGTAAGGAACTCACCAAATACACAGCTTTACCCCACTTTCAGAGCAACTCTACCTTTCTAGTAATGAAAATTACTTGAACCCTTTTTCATAATGCACAAAATAGGGTAAGTCAATTAAAACGTATTCATGCTGTAAATATTTCACCTTGGGAAATATTTAGAAGAAACAAATCCTGCTCTCAGGAAACTCTCCACTGGTAAACAAACGTGTAAGCTCCTGGAGGTTAAGGAATGAAGATTTTACTTCCAAATCCTCTGTTTCCAATAATCTGGGATCAATAATAAATTACTGAATAAATGAACAAATGATTCAATGCATTCATTTAATATTCATGTATTCATTCATTCAACACATATTTGTTGAATTTCAGTACAGACAGTGGCAAAATAATAGCTATGGAAGACAGTGTAAACTGCAGACTGGGCTTATATGGGAAGAATTTGCTGGGGTCTTCCAGGAGAGGTAGAAAGAAATAGATTAAAGGAGGGAACAGAGAGGGCATAGAAGAAGAGAATATTTTACATAATGCATGAGAAACCAGTTTAAACACAGATATATATGAAGAAAATAGTCCTCTGTCTCTGCTAGGAATTTAGAACCATTTTGCTGGTGGTAAATGATATTTTCATTTGTTTCACCATTGATATTTGATTCTACCCATTTCTTTGAACTGTTGAATGTTTTACCATCCATATAATTCAGTGTTCCTTCCTCAGAAACATGTAGTCTTGAATATTTCCACTAACAGTTGGAAACCTTTATCATCGTTCACTTTTACTGGTAAGAGGAGATAAGTTAAAAAGAAAAATAGGAAAGAACCAATGACAAAAATGTTTCACCATATACTTGCCCCATTAAACTTCACCTCCAGTCTTTCTGAATTTCTTCCCATTGCCAAGACCTCTCTCCTCTTCCATATTAATGCAGTGGTGTGCTTGTACTTCTTTTTCAATACTCACATTGCCTACATCCTTTTCATGGCTGACCCTGGACAAACACTGCTCTCAGGGAAGACATCTCTGGCTCCCTGAACTCAGTCTGGAAAAGAAGTCTCTCACCCTTTAGAATCCTGTGCTTACATATTCTCCATTTATAGCTGGATCTAAGGGCTCAAATCATGCCAACAAAATCTGTTCTCCTGCCTTTTATCCCAATGTTAGACACAATCTGGGGAAAGGTTCTTCGTATGTTAGATTCTGGGCCACCATCTCTGAAGGAAAAGATGGTCTTCTTGAATTTGCTATAATAAAAAGATAAACAAAGGCATTAACTGGCAAGAGACTGAATTATGTGTTTACCCCTAGGACAGGGATATATTGTATACCCAAACTGAAACAGCTGAGTGTGGAAAAGTGATGATTTCTCAAGTGTACGTTGGAGGGGACCAGAGGGTAAAATTATGTAGAAAGGGCAAGTTAAATAATTAGAGGGAGCTAAGTGGATTGAAGGAAGAATGACCTTGAAATTATTGGACAACCCTACTCGCACCCAACACACACACATACATGTACATATGAAAAAAAGGAGAAATACCAGCCTTGATATCACTAGTATTCAACAAAAAAGAAGCCATATTTCTCCTACAGAATGGTTCACTTGGCAGTTAACCAAAGGCCTTTGCTGAAATGATGAATTTGGGACTCAAATTAAATCTTAGTTTCTGCTGGGAGCTACTGGACAGTAGTGAACTGGCTTTTGCTGAACAACTATGTTGATTCAAACATTTTTAGCCAGAGTACTGTGGAGATTATCTCATTTAAGCAGCACAACAATCTGGACTATCATTATCTCTGCTTCATAGATGAAGAAATAATCTTTAAAATTTTAAGCAATCTACTTGAGGGTCTCACAGATGGTGAATGATCAAAAGAGGATTGATTCTGGCTCTGTATGTGAAATAGCCCTTGCTTATTCCACTACGTCATGGAGTATTCCCTCTCTTCTGATTGGTAGGTGGGCGCAGTTCTGGCTTTCCACTTGGCACATTGACAGATCCCCTTTCCTCTCATTTCTCATAGATAAACCTTTCTGATTCTAAAAAAAAAAAAAAAAAAAATAGTACAGAAAACAAACCCCTTTCCTGCCAATCGAGGCTTCTTTCTCTGATGCTCTCTGATGTTTCTCTGATGTGGAGAAGTGGTCATGCTAATAATAGGGTGAAATCACATAGTACTGGGGAGACTGGTTGTTGCCTTTCCCAGGGGAAGTGATATGGAGGTGTGCATATGCAATCAGTTCTTATGCAGAATTTTGGCTTTATTACCAAGATGCACTGGTAATAATTTGAAGGCTATTTACATGGTTTGTTGCCTACTTTTGTGAACTATTGACCATCTGTGTGTGTTGCCAAGGAAATGGACTGGGAAAGAGGAGAATAAGATTTATTTGTGCTGGTCATAAGCAGAAAAGAGATGTTTCCAAGTAAAGGTTTGATAAAAATAAATCAACCTGTAACAAATTGTCTAGACACAAATTACATAGAATAATGAAAACAGGTTGATGGAAGTTTTTACTAATACTATAATTTTTATGAATTTGTTGTCTTTCAAAATAAAGCATAAATAACTGATAGATGAGAATTATAAGCACAAATGAGTTCACAAAATATTTACCTTCAACAAAGTGGATTTGATACTATTTGACAATAAATATACATAAACACAGCAACCAGAATTCTTTTTAACTTGTTCCTTTAACTTTTCTTCATTGAAATATACCATTGCTGAGACTTAACAGGGACTTGCAAATGTATCTGCACTTATGATTCTATGAAACCCTTCTCCAAATGCCAATATCTTAACTAAAGAGCAAAATATACTTGGAGCTGTCCTTATTTAGGGTTATAGTGGTCACTCTCCTGAGTGTTTTGAAACCATCCTAAAGGTGCATATTTAAGAGTAGCTACAACTATCCCCTAGGGTTACTGTGGAAGTCAAAGAGACAAGGAGGGATCTGAATTAAGTTAGCAGTGAGGCTGGTGGGTGTGAAGGAGCACATAACAGAGCTCATGAAAGTCTCCGCCTGACTGTCCTGCATCTGTGTCTCCTGCATGCTGTGCATGCTAAGTCACTTCAGTCGTGTCTGACTCTTTGTAAACCTATAGACTGTAGCCCACCAGGCTCCTCTGTCCATGGGGCTCTCCAGGCAAGAATACTGCAGTGGGTTGCCACACCCTCTTCCAGGGGATCTTCTCAACCCAGAAATTGAACCCTGGTCTCATTGTTTCCTGCATTGGCAGGCGGGTTCTTTACCACTAATGCCACCATCAGCATCAATTCCCTACAATTTGGAGCCCATATAGCACAGGGGTTAAGAGTACTAAATTCAGACTTCCTGGCCTAGATTCCCAATTTCACTATTCCCTCAGATGCCTGGTCTATAAAGATAATAGTACCTACTTCATACAGTAGTTAGTGGACAGAGAGAGAGAGAGAGAGAGAGAGAGAGAGTTTGGGTTGAGCATAATTATGCATCAATTGTCAATCATATTCCAAGTGATTTAATGCCAATATAGAAACAACACAGAAATCTTTACAACACATATTCTAAAGAGTATTATTAATCCATTATTAAACTGAGATATAACCAATTTTCCAATCCTATACTGAAATTATTCTGAACTGCTGCTCAGATAGTTGAGCTGGAGGAAGGAGTAGGGGCTGGCTAAGATACTCAGAAAGAGGACAAAGACTGTCTGACACTCCTGGAGCTTCTGATCAACTCCTTCTCCTGTCACTCTTCATTAATCCAGTGTGGTGATTTACAAGACCTTAAAATTACCTAGTTTGGAAATTTATCAATGCATATGCTAACATAATAAAAGTTTCAGATTCATATAGAGGTTTTCATAAAAATGACAGTAGAATTTATCTCTGCAACTTAGGGTGTGGAGAAGGGAAAATGTAGAGAATGTCATCTGGCAGTATCTTTAATGAGTGGGGAAATACCATGAAATTTATTCTTTCACTTAACAGGAAAGTTGATTAACCATCAATACTGATAATTACTGGACTAATGCTTTTATATTAACGGGATTTGGTGCATTCACTCTAGCTATGCTCCTTTATTTGGACAGGAAGTCAGGATAAACTTCTCTCACCCTGACTCCCCAAGAAAATTCTTAGCTTAAACTAAGCAATAAATACATTCTGATGGGAAACTGAAACATGACAAGAGTGGTGGAAAAGTCTGGTTTGCTCTATTATTCTGATTGACTGGCAGGGGAAAACTACATTGATTTTTCCCTTCTGACTTGGTCCAATTGAGCATTGCTTCTCTTCTATACGTCCACCTCCCATCACTTCACATGAACTGAGTCAATGAGTGAGAAAAACAGTCTCTCACTAAGTGCTCTTGGTAACATGGGAAACTGGCCCTATCTCTTTAGGCAATACTTGCTTATTTATGTTTTGTACTAACTCATACTGTTTTCCTTGACCACAGAATGACCCTGAACCTCTGGAACAATAGATTGAACCACCCATTGGTCTTTGATATGGGTTGAGCAAACATTGCCTTCTCTCTAATAGGTGTTCTGAATACAGACTCAGGGATGATTTGGACAGAGTGAGTTGGTGCTTTTGTGTGGAATTACAATATGCACATTTCGGAGTTGAGGGGGTCTATTTTCTTCAATCATATTGCTTCCATAGCAGAAAAAAAGAGATCTGCAAAGAGATAAGGGAGAAGGAGAGAGAGAGAAAGAATCAAGGAGAAGTAGCAATGAGGAATACAGAGAAGGTAAGTAGCCATGTCCTGGGTTCCCAGAAGTCAATTTTCTGGGAACTGAAAACTCCTGGAAATCTGGCTGCATGTTTAGTCAGGAAGACAAATCAGAATGAATTTGACAGGGGCAAACACTGCTTGTTAAGGTGATTATATGATAGCTTTGTTTCTTACATTTTCTTTGCCTTTTTTTTAACAGGATAATCATGCTGATAGTTGTCAGCATGCTCACCGGTTTACCCTGGTTTATTCCCACCATTTCCAACATTTAGACAGTAATTCCATTGCTAATGAGAGGTGTTCCTCAAGCTTTAAGTAACATGTCAAAGCAATTTCTGCATCTTCTATTCAGGGATTGATAATCTTTACCTGAACTACTCATTATTAATTTGATCCCCATAGCCTAATTCAAAAGGCAGCATAAAAAGGACACATACTCTTTTCATATCCTCTTCACATAAATTATCCCTCTCTATGACTGAGTTGTTCTTTCCTGGGCATTATAAATAATCCTTTTAAAAAAGCCATGAAGTAGATCATTTCCATTTGCAGATGTACAGACTGAAGCTCAGAAACTAAAATGGCATATCTAATGCAAAGTGCTGGTACATCAAAGGTTTGGAATAACTATGTCCTAAGCCAAAGTTCTTTCTAAGACCCTATATTGTCTCTTGTTTTTCCTCAGTATCAAGAATTTAATCTTGGGTTGTCTACTTAGTTTTTATGAAATATTGTAACATTCAGTGGCAAGAACCATGTCAAGCACTTCTGTATTTCAGTCTCCATCACAATCACAAGATAAATGTCTTTACTCACATTTAAAAGATGAGAAAACTGAGTCTCAGCAGCATTCACAGACTTGGTAAAGCTGCAGTATTTATGATATTTATACATTTTAATGCAGGATATCCCACCCAGATTTATCTCTCTGTGCTCTCAATCTATATAATTTACTTCAGATCTTTCCTGTCTTCATTATTTTCAGCTATAATTAGCATGTATCAAACTGGGACATTTGAACCAACCATGTGGTTATCTCACGTTCAGAGTATTTAATGCACTAATTTAGAGAAAGAGAAAAGAGAATAGAGGGATGGGGAGGAAGAAAAAGGTGCTACTAGCAACAGATTACAAAAAGAACCAAGGACTCATGCAATTAACAAGAAACCCTCCAGGTCTAAGTCATGGTCTGACACCGAGAAAAAACTAGGATGACTGACTCTGCAGCAACATCCCTTTTCTGGTTTTCATGTACTCCAGGTCCCATGCTGAAAGTTGGCACTGTAGTAAGTTTCCTGTTCTTATTCTCTGAATACCATTGATAGTCATTTCAACCTGATTACACCTGTTCTGCAGGCCACTAAATGACTGACACATATGCCTTAAGCTTTCTTCCAGGCTTCCCTATTCCTTGCTTCTTATCATGTTTCCATGTTCATTCACTCTTTCTTCCCACCACCTGCCTCATTCTCTGCTCTCTCTCTCTTCTTTACGCTATGAATTAGAGGCAGAAAGAGGAAGAACAAATCTATTTCTTCTTATGCCTTTTTCTCAAATATATGCCTTAACTTAATTCTGTAATTAATGAGAAGTAAAATTCAGTCTAGTCAAGGCTATGGTTTTTCCAGTGGTCATGTATGGATGTGAGAGTTTGACTGTGAGGAAAGCTGAGCACCAAAAAATTGATGCTTTTGAACTATGGTGTTGGAGAAGACTCTTGAGAGTCCATTGGAATGTAAGGAGATCCAATCAGTCCATCCTAAAGGAGATTAGTCCTGGGTGTTCATTGGAAGGACTGATGCTGAAGCTGAAACTCCAGAACTTTGGCCACCTCATGCAAAGAGCTGACGCATTGGAAAAGACCCTGATACTGGGAGGGATTGGGGGCAGGAGGAGAAGGGGATGACAGAGGATGAGATGGGTGGATGGCATCACCAACTCGATGGACATGAGTTTGAGTAAACTCCAGGATTTGGTGATGGATAGGGAGGCCTGGCATGCTGCGATTCATGGGGTCGCAAAGAGTCAGACACGACTGAGCAACTGAACTGAACTGAACTGAACTGAATCTTGTGAGGACATTGTGGGACGTTTGTTTGTTTTTCCTTTTTCTTTTACCATGAGTGAGAATCTCTCCAGTCCAGACCTGGAGAGATGTAGCTTCCATTACTACCTTTTGGCCTCCATTCTGAAGTCTTTCCATCTACCTGGTCAGACGATTTTACTACCGCCTTGCTTAACTCCTTCTAGGTGCAGACCCAGCTCATCCCCTCTTGCTTAGACATCAGTGTTTCTTAAGTTTAGTGACTGAACATTTTATTATACATAAGAGGAATTCATGTTGAATCTGAAGCCTTTCTCGGAGATCTATTTTGTCCTTTATAATAACTGAGATAGGCCCCATCAGTTGCATGTATACATTTTTGAGGACACTTGAGACAGAACTGGCCATCAGCTGGAAGTATCAGCATACCTCCTCACCTATGATTTCTGAAACAGCTCCTTCTCAACAAAGCCTACATAGTTATTACAAGCTTAATCTGAACCTAACTGTAATCTGTTACTAGAAAACTTATGTTTCTATGAATCATGAGAAGCTTACTTAATTACTGCTTACCCAGAGCACAAAATCCATTGGGAACAAATAAAGGTTCATCCTCTTTATAAACTCAAATTTATCTGTAAGCTACCCGTTACTTCAAATTTTATTAGCATAAGTCATGACCATAACAAACCACATATAATGACTAAAGCTTACTTATGTTTAAGGTGTGAAGGTAGGCAAGTCACTACTTTTTGTTTTGGTGTGGGTCAGGAATAAAAAATGTCATTTGGGGGTAAATAAAAATAACTCAATCCCTTTAGAAGATAATTTTCTAGGTTTCTTATCATTTTCCCAGGCAATGCTAGTGATAAATAATCCGTCTGCCAATGCAGAAGACATAAGGGACTTGGGTTTGATCCCTGGGTTCAGAAGATCTCCTGGAGAAGGAAATGGCAACCCACTCCAGCATTCTTGCCTGGGAAATTCCATGGGCAGAGGAGCTTGGCAGGCAAGTCCCATGGGGTCACAGAGTCAGACACAGCTGAGTGACCGAGCACACTCACCCCGTTTGGAGTTCGATCCTCTTTCTGAGATGGAGAGTGATGAGGAAGCGAAGGGAAAAGAGAACAACGGTCACATAAGCCTGCTGGTAAAGGGATACAAGTGATGAGAGGGGTGGAGAAAGGGGAGGCGGTGCTCTCTTGAAAGCAGCAGTATGTGAAATTACTCCCATGAAAGAAATAATAAACCAGCAGCACAAGTTAAATAAATGATGTTTGGTGATTGAAAAATGCATCTTTACCCAGCTTCTGATACACTTTAATAAGTCTAAATAAGATGAAGGAGAACAACACACATTGTGAATGTTTTATAATAAATATTAATGTTCTCCTGATTGAATGTTTGTTTAGAGATCCCAAAGTCGTTCTGTCCCTTGTGGTTAAAGTTATGAAATTCTCCTTCACGGAAAGATAAAGAAAAGAGCTGAAATTATACCTGTGCGGAGGGCTGCGTTTGGTGACTCCTTGACATCATCAGAATTCTGTCAGGTTCTCAGCGCTGTGGCAGCTGCTTGGGTTCTGACCGAGGTGGGTCCTGTCCTGGGCCAGCAGTCCTGACTTCCAGCAGCTGCACTGCCAGGTGGCCCCTAATGCCGATGATCACAGAGGCTGTCCATTCACTTCAGTCTTCAAAACGGATGCTATTGGCTGAGCTGGTGCAAACTTTCCCTAGGAAAGAAATGTGGAACATCCCTTGGTTAGCAGCCACAGCGGAATCACAGGGAGGGGAGGGGAAAGTTCAAAAGAGACAAACAGTCTATAACACATTGTTTTCTGAAGAATTCTCCCAGATTATCTATCCTTCCCTTAATTAATATTTAGCCCTTCCTTCCTAATATTAGTATTGATAAATAATACAAGTCATTAAACTCACAATGTAGTTATTACATTTCTCCACCTGAATGTCTGCTTGTGCTGTTGTCGCCATTAGAAAAGTTGTTCCCTTATACTATTTCCACTAGCTCTCCCCTAAAACAACTCCCTTTGCCTAGAAACTCTTTTACTGCTGGGGATAAAATAGTATATTTTGTGTTATTTACTGATATTTCATATAACACATTTTTCCAATGATCCCACAAATTTTGTTTTTATTATCCACTGTGCCTAACACACTGCATACATACAAACATATATCCTGATTATATGTTCAAAGATTGTACATTTTGAATCAATCATTGAATTAACCACCACATGGAGATAATACTGACATGTTAGGGCTTGTGGGAGATGATGTCTCTAAAGCACTTACTATTTAGTATGCACACAACTAATAAATTGTACACACACATATGCATCCATAATTGTTTGACAAATTACTCAAGAGTAGGGCTTTTAATAGGTGGCCTCCATTGGGCATTCAGCATATGTATATGAGTGCTTGATTCTGACACATAGGTTCTGCTCTTTTACCATGTCCCTCATGGTGATAATATAGATGATGGCCACTATAAATATACTTCTGAATTTCATTACTCCAAACAAAGAGAAGCTTCCAAATTTTATTGGATTTTCAAATATATAAGTCAAGGTCACAGGAAAACATTTGGATGTACATTAAATAAACACAGGCAAGCAATATATGCAAAGTCTTTCTAACATTTTCCCCTCTGGTTCCACAGTCTCTGGAGATTAATTTAAGATTGCTCTGCAGTTGTTTGTGAAACTATTTGCTTTCCTCATCTTGTAGTGGTGCCTCTAAGGAAATGACCAGCTTCATTTTTTTTTTTTGTAAAAAAATGCAACTAAAGGACTAATTATGACCGATTTCCACTTTCAAAGGTTCGGTGCAAGGGAAAAAAAAATGTTTGTGGGTCTTGTTCCAGTGTCTGTTTAGAGGCTGACAATATAAGTACACTGTCATTCTGAATTTTGGCTTTTAATTTATGGATTACTGTGACTAAATGTACTCATATTTTGAATATCCAGAATCAGGGTAAATAATATGGTATATTCAGAATTCATATATACATATTTGTAGCATGGAAATTAAGGTCACACCCAGTAGTTTCTTAGTGAAAAATATTTAAAATTGAAACATATGTATGGGGAATACTTTGAAACTATAAATATTGGAAACAATATTATCAGGTTTCTGAGATTATCATTGGATAAGGTAAGATACAGAGGTTTGGTTTGAAAGATAATAGTGGGAATATATTGATTGGGATAGGAGTGATCAAGAATGGAAAACTTGTCCTCTTTATATTTCTGGACCTTCTAAAGAATCCTGAAAAGGTCCAACTGTTGCTTGCTCTTACTCTGCATGTAGAGGGGAACAGAGCTGGTAGAAGAGAACATGATCTTTGACTCACAGGCTGTGCCATGCCGTGCTAAGATGCTTCAGTTGTGTCCGACTCTTTGCAAACCTATGGACTGTAGCCTACCAGGCTCGTCTGTCCATGGAATTCTCCAGGCAAGAAAACTGGAGTGGGTTGCCATGTCCTTCTCCAAGGGATCTTCCTGACCTGGGGATTGAACCCGCATATATTGTGGTTCCTGCATTGTAGGCAGATTCTATACCGTTAAGTCACCAGGCAGTCCTGAATCACATAGACCAAAATCTAACAAAGATTTAATAATTTCCAAGTTATGGGAACTTGGGTAAGCTCCCTTCAAGTTTCAAAGCTTTTTGCTTGCTTTGTTTAGTTTTAATGTCAGTTGTAAAATAAGGATAATAGTACATTTCTTACTGGATTATCTGAGGAGGGTACTAAATAAGGTAATGTATGTCTGACATATCAAAAACACTCAATTAAAGAGAACAATAATGACAATAATAATTCTAGACATCATACCTGCAATATCACACACCACAAATATTTTTAACGAAGCATATAAAGTTCTCTGAAAGTTTCTGTCGAAAAAGTTTCATGACAAATTACATACAGGTACTAAATCCCAGGGGGAGCAAAAAACCTAAAACTGGAAAAACCCAAATCTAACTTTTTTATTTACAGATGTTCAAATTGAGTATCAATAACTTAGTTACCTAGACAAACCTAGACAGTGTATTAAAAAGCAGAGACGTCACTTTGCTGACAAAGGTCCATATAGTCAAAGCTATGTTTTTTTCAGTAGTCATGTATGGATGTGAGGGTTGGACTATAAAGAAAGCTGAGCACCGAAGAATTGATGCTTTTGAACTGTGGTGCTGGAGAAGACTCTCGAGAGTCCCTTGGACAGCAAGATCAAACCAGTCAATCCTAAAGGAAATCAACCCTGAATATTCATTGGGAGGACAGATACTGAAGCTGAAGCTCCAACATATAGGCCATCTGATGCGAAGAGCTGACTCATTGGAAAAGATCCTGACGCTGGGAAAGAATGAGGACAGGAGGAGAAGGGGATGACAGAGGATGAAATGGTTGGATGGCATCACCAATTCAATGGACATGAATTTGAGTAAACTCTGGGAGACAGTGAAGGACAGGTGAGTCTGGTGTGCTGCAATCCATGGGGTCACAAAGAGTCGGACATTACTGAACGACTTAGTTACCAGCATGCATGATTCTAGACAATCAGTCCTGTGAATTCTGTCACATTAAATATCCCCACAAGTTCCCACCTTCAACCCAAACCAAGAGATCTATTCTATATGGGTGAACGTGTGATACCACAGGCGGACACAGTACAGACAGAAACCACAGGGAGAAAAGAGAAGTTTAGGAGCAATATGCGAGTTAGCAGGCTCTCTGCACTGTGAAAAGTATTTTGAATACTCAGCTGCACATGCTGGCTACGAGCAGAGGGAATACAATCATTCTTTTGAAATTTAAGTTAATAAACACAAGACTGCTAAAATATATTTCATGGATTACTAAGTGTTATCTACACGAGTAGCTATGAGAAAATTTAAGAATATGCTATTTTAAAAACATCTGTATTCCTGATTATAGAGAAGTAAGTCTTGGTTTTCAGAGATTCAAAATAATATATGTATTTCTGCCATTGGCAATTACAGTCCTCCGAGGAGACTCACTTGATTGATTAATTTGGTGCCAAAATGCCCCAATTTTCCAGCCTGTGGCATTTTCCAAAGTGACTTGCAGATTTCCATACCTCCCTATTCCCGCCAATAAAAGTGGAATTTATTGCCACATTTTTAGGCTTATTATAAGAAGACTTTTGTAATTTGGTCAAAGGAACATAGTGTGACGGTGTGCCAGGGCTGAGCCTAGATTCCAAGCAGTCTTTTTAGACTCTATTTCTGACTCTCTGACCTCTGAATCTGACACGGGGACAAGTCTGAGCTTCTTTGCTGGAGAATGAGGTTCTATGAGGAGCAGAGCAACGTTGCCTCGTCCAAGATTGTCCTAGTCTAGTCACCCACACTGAGAGAGCTTAACATTGCCCTCAGCTCACCTCAACTTTAGACAGGCTTCTTCCTGACTTGAGATCCCTGACCTCCCTTTTCTTAAAATACTTTCTTTTTTTTTTTTTTTTTTTTTAAATATTATTTTATTAGTTGGAGGCCAATCACTTTACAACATTTCAGTGGGTTTTGTCATACATTGACATGAATCAGCCATATAGTTACACGTATTCCCCATCCCGATCCCCCCTCCCACCTCCCTCCCCACCCGACTCCTCAGGGTCCTCCCAGTGCACCAGGCCCGAGCACTTGACTCATGCATCCCACCTGGGCTGGTGATCTGTTTCACCACAGATAATATACATGCTGTTCTTTCAAAACATCCCACCCTCACGTTCTCCCCCAGAGTTCAAAAGTCTGTTCTGTACTTCTGTGTCTCTTTTTCTGTTTTGCATATAGGGTTATCGCCACCATCTATCTAAATTCTGTATATATGTGTTAGTATACTGTAATGTTCTTTATCTTTCTGGCTTACTTCACTCTTCTTTAGAAAATTTGCAATTGTAAATTCTTAATCTGTCTGCTTCAGACATAAAGTTTTTTTAAAAGCCTCTTGCTAGCTTTACATATCCTTCTCTAGAATCTGAGAATCATTTCTGTGAAATGTAATCACTATGGAAGAAAGAGTCATTCATCTCACAGTCTCTACAGGAGTAAAAGCTAAACTTTCATGAGGGCGTTTCTCCAAGTTGTAAAACTACCTTTTGTCATAAATACCATGGTCAATATCACTATTCTGGAAAAGGAAATGGCAGCCCACTCCAGTATTCCTGCCTGTGAAATTCCATTAACATAGGAGCCTGGTGGGTTACAGTCCATGGAGTAATATAGGAGTCAGACACAACTAGCAGCTAGACAACAACATATCATTACTCAGCATACACCGTGAGGCACAGAGGGTCATACCACTAAAGTGAAAGTGCTATGAGGCCAGGAATTTTTTTTTTTTTCAATGTTGAACACCGAGTTAGCTATAAATAGCATAAGTAAACATATATTAGATAAAGAGGCAAAAAGAATGAAATAAGAAAGAAAGAATGAAGGGAGGAATAAAGGAAAAAAATGTCAAGAGGGAAGAACAAATTTATTACAAACCAATTATGTGAAGCAGTGACAAAAGATAAATCTGGTAGCAAAATATGACTAACAATTCTAATAAAATAAAATCAGGCCCTTTTTCTTGAGAGGCACAGTGGATGGAAGGATTAACATTTGTTGAATTTAGAATGATTTCTTATAAAGCTTTGGATATAGGATATCTGACTAGATAGAGAATATCCCAAGTAAGAGAAGGCAATTTCACACTGAATGAAAAACATTTGTAACATCATTATGGCATCGGTGGACATAGTATAGTTTTGAAAAGGACAATGTGTGATTTTAGCTATGGTTGAAATATCAGGTTGGGGCAGAATGCTGAAAATTTTAATTTGACAAGCCAAAAATTTGGAATGTAATCCATAGACAATGGAAAGACAAGATTAAATATTGAATTATGGTAGAAATCTACTGTGTGATATTTAATTGTGAGACCATTGTGCACATAATCTTGTTTAGGAATAATGTGTCCTCTGAAAAATGGCGCATGATCTTTCTGATAGAGTTACTTAATGAAGATCCTAAAATTGAGCTAGAGAGGAAATCAAGATACACACTACTCTGAGACTTTTAGGAATTCATTTTCTTTCTGTAGCTATAAGAAGGGATGGGGGGTCTGGCAGAGCCTCCAGGGCACCTGGTCCACCTGACAATGCATGAATCATGCTCTCATTGCTGGGTGTTCTTTATCATGAAAATGACATTCCCGACCTTATCATGAATAAATCATACACAATGATTCCCTTTTCCAGTAAGATTAAGGCCTCATGCACTGACCTAATATGCTCTCTCCCTTCATTCATACTGTGATAAAATAATGCCACTTGACGAAATGACAAGTAAGATTTAGGTGCAGCCCAAGGACAGGCACTAAAGTTAACTAGGACACCTAGGAATCAAATCCTTCACTATAGACTTCACTGAGCACCAACCATGGACAACTTAATAGTTATAATAGGCAATACTTTTTAGTCCCTTTGACATGAGTAGGTGGAGAAGTACCTGATCCAATCAAGGATGGCTCTGTTTCCCCACCACACAGCTGACAAGCAGCAGGGAGAGCAGAGACCACAACTTTCCTTGAGATTCAAGATAGAATTGTTGCATGAGCTCCTGAAAAACAGAGCCATTTTCAAGTTCTAACCTTGTGAAGCAAACTTAAAAAAAGAAGCTCTGCTAGGAATGTTTTAGCAAAACATTCCTCCCGGATCCCGTTGGTATTTCTCTATCAGCCCACCTCATTTCTCCTGTTAGTTCCATGATGAACTGAGCCACTCAAAATGTCTCAGTCTGCTTCTCTTTTATCATGGAGACTCCCTGGTACTTGACAAAACGCGTCAGTGAATTCTGATGACCTCGGTAGGTGTCCCTTGCTGCTTGAATGCTCTCTCACACACAAAAGCAAACAGTGTTAAACGGTACTGAGGGAGGGAGTGACTTTCCCTGAATGACGGTCATATAAAGAAATGAAGAATCTCAAAGAGGCCACTAGAGGTGTGTTAGCCGCGCTTAGAGGGGCAAGGAGTATATACCAAGAAGAGCAGTGGAAGAGAACCTGGAGTCCCAGAGGGAGGACTGAATGCTTTGTTTAGGGATAGAGGTTAGAGAAGCAAACTGCTGACTCATTGAAAAGACCCTGAAGCTGAGAAAGATTGAAGGCAAAAGAAGTGGGCAGCAGAGGACAAGATGGTTGGATAGCACCACCAACTCAATGGAAGCGAATCTGAGCAAACTCTGGGAGACAGTGGAGGACAGAGGGAATCAGGTTAAGAAGAAGCTATCAGAGAAAACAAGCAAAGCAGAAAGATGCAAAAGGACCATACACTAATAAAATGATCTGAGCCCCTGGGTCCAGACTTGCTTGTTGTTCAGTCATTCAGTCCTGTTTGACTCCTTGAGACCACAAGGACTGCAGCACACTAGGCATCCCTGTCCTTCACAATCTCTGAGAGCTTGCTCAAGCTCATGTCCATTGAATCAGTGATGCCATCCAACCACTGTGTCCTCTGTTTTCCCTTCTCCTCCTGTCTTCAATCTTTCCCAGCATCAGGGTCTTTTCCAATGAGTCTGCTCTTTGCATCATGTGGCCAAAGAACTGGAGCTTCAATTTCAGCATCAGTCCATCTAATGAATATTCAGGGTTGATTTCCTTTAGGATTGACTGGTTTGATCTCCTTGCAGTCCAAGGGACTCTCAAGATTCTTCTCCAACACAACAGTTCAAAAGCAACAGTTCTTCAGTGCTTAGGCTTCTTTATGGTCCAACTCTCACATCCATACATGACTAGTGGAAAAACCATAGCTTTGAATATACAGATCGCTGGTGGCAAAGTAACGTCTCTGCTTTTTAATATGCTGTCTTTGTTTGCCATAGCTTGTCATCCAAGAAGCAAGTGTCTTAATTGCATGGCTGCTGTCACCATCTGCAGTGATTTTGGAGGCCAAGAAAATAAAATCTGTCACTGTTTCCATTGTTTCCCCATCTAATTGTCAAGAAGTGATGGGACCAGATGCCATGATCTTCGTTTTTTGAATGTTGAATTTTAAGCCAACTTTCTCACTCTCCTCTTTCACTTTCTTCAAGAGGCTTTTTAGTTTTGAGCATCACATTGCTAGTGTGTGAAATGAATGTATTTATGCAGTAGTTTGAACATTCTTTGGCATTGCCTTTCTTTGGGACTGGAATGAAAACTAACCTTTTCCAATTCTGTGGCCACTGCTAAGTTTTCCAAACTTGCTGGCATATTGAGTGTAGCACTTTCACAGCACCATCTTTTAGGATTTGAAATAGCTCAACTGGAATTCCATCACCTGCACTAGATTTGTTCATAGTGATGCTTCCTAAGGCCCATGTAGCTTTGCACTCCAAGATGTCTGGCTCTAGGAGAGTGATCACATCATCACAGTTATCTGGGTCATTAAGATCTTTTTTGTACAGTTCTGTGTATTCTTGCCACCTCTTCTTAATATCTTCTGCTTCTGTTAGGTCCATACTGGTTCTGTCTTTTATTATGTCCATCTTTGCATGAGATGTTCCCTAGGTAACTCTGAGTTTCTCGATGAGATCTATAGTCTTTTCTATTTATTTGTTTTCCTCTATTTCTTTGCATTTTTCACTTAGGAAGGTTTTCTTATCTCTCCTTGCTGTTCTTTGGATCTCTGCTTTCAGCAGGATATATATTTCCCTTTTTCTTTTGCCTTTTGCTTCGCTTCTTTTCTCAGTTCTTTGTAAGACCTCCTCAGGCAACCATTTTGCCTTTTTGCATTTGTTTTTCTAAGGGATGGTTTTGATCAGTGCCTCCTGTACACTGTTATGAATCTCTGTCCATAGTTCTTCCACACTCTGTCTATCAGATCTAATTCCTTGAATCTATTTGTCACTTTCACTGTATTATTGTAAAGGATTTGCTTTAGGTCATATCTGAATGACCTAGTGGTTTTTCCCACTTTCTTCAATTTAAGTCTGAATTTGGCATTAAGGGGTTCATAATCTGAGCCACAGTAAGTTCCTGGTCTTGTTCTTGCTGACTATATAGAGCTTCTCCATCTTCAGCTGCAAAGAATGTAATCATCTGATTTCGGTATTGACCATCTGGTGATGTACATGTTTAGAGTTGTCTCTTGTGTTGCTGGAAGAGGGTGTTTGCTATGACCAATGCGTTCTCTTCACAAAACTCTGTTAGCCTTTTCCCTGCTTCATTTTGTACTCCAAGGCCAAACTTGCCTGTTACTCCAGGTATCTCTTGACTTCCTACTTTTGCATTCCAGTCCCCTATGATGAAAAGGACATCTTTTTTAGTGATTAGTTCTAGAAGGTCCTGTAGGTCTTCATAGAACCATTCAACTTCAGCTTCTTCAGCTTTATTGGTTGGAGCATAGACTTGGATTACTGTGATATCAAATGGTTTGCTTTGGAGATGAACAGAAATCATTCTGTCGTTTTTGAGGCTGCACCCAAGTACTGCATTTCAGACTCTTGTGTTGACTATGAGGGTACTCCATTTCTTCTAAGGGATATAATGTAGTAGATATAATGGTAATCTGAATTAAATTCACCAGTTCTGGTCCATGTTAATTCACTGATGCCTAAAATGTTGACGTTCATTCTTGCCATCTTTTTGCCATGTTTGACCACTTCCAATTTATCTTGATTCATGGACTTAACATTCCAGGTTCCTATGCTGTTCTTTACAGCATCGGACTTTACTTTCATCACCAGACACATCCACAACTGGGTGTTGATTCCCCTGGCTCAGCTTCTCATTCCTTCTGGAGTTATTTCTTCACTCTTCTCCAGTGGCATGTTGGGCACATACTGATCTAGGAAGTTTATCTTTCAGTGTCAGATCTTTTTGTTTTTACATACTGTCCATGGGGTTCTCAAGGCAAGACTGCTGAAGTGGTTTGCCATTCCCTTCTCCAGTGTGTCGTGTTTTGTTAGAACTTTTCACCATGACCCATTCATCTTGGGTGGCCCTACACAGCATGGCTCATAGGTTCATTGGGTTAACAAGTCATTTGTCTAATGAGTCACCTTGTGGGTTTAAACCAGTTCTGATTAGAGTTTTATCACTTGCAAGGAAGAGTTCTGCCTTACACAAAGTGTTAAGGTTTTGGTTTTAGGCTAATAATATCTGAAACTCACCCATACACCCTATAAATCATAGTCTGAAACAAGGCTGTGTGCAGTCTGTTTATTCTGGTAATTGTTCCCAAGGAATAAAGGTGAAACAGGGATGGAAGAGGAGCAAATTCAACAGTGTGTTGTCAAGTTTATCACTGCTAGGAGCAAATGGGGCTGGATCCCATAAGGGATTTTGTGAAACTCCATGTAGAAAGAGCCTCAATACTTTATGTGCAAGGAAGAGGAAAGGAGAATATTTACTCTGGGTCACAGATTGCCTCGTTGAGTTTTAACTTCTTTCCATTTTCAGACTTGCACAGGTATTCGAAATGGCTAAGTAGGTCCTGCAGATGTTCCATTAAACAGTCACAGGGAGTTCCTAATATAGTCCATCCCTTGGCCTGCTCAGATCCACTAACATTTATGTTAAGACCAATTCATAAGAAGGCTCTTAAGCTATGACAAACCCTTAACCTCTTCAAAAGACATAATACACCAAGGTTAGTGGAACAAACTACAGTAATAGTTGCCTCTTGAAGGCACAGCTGAGGCACCAGATTGTGCTGACTTTCGGTATTAGGCAATATTTTTTAAACTTAAACCAACAGTCATCACATGGTATTAATGTTACTATAAGTAGAATATACAAGTCTGGGATTTGTAGGGTAAAGATAAGAGTGGCCCGCTTCCAACCTTCCCGGTAAACCACTTGGGAGCATTTTTGCATAGTGTTCCCATGGATATAGAGGTTTTTATTTCCTGATCAGGGAATACGTTAACTAAAGCTAGGGTGACCAACTTGTCTGGTTTGCATAGGACCATACAGGTTTTAAACAGAAAGTCCTGCTTTCCAGAATTGTCATCAGCCCTAGAGAAACTGGGATGGTAGGTCACCCTAGCTAGGTAATACGAGTTCCACTAACCTTAAAATCTGAAGTTGCACTTGGTCATTTCTGCCTCCTCAGTAGGAAAAGAAAAAAAATCAGAGGTGTTGTTACTTTACCCTGATCATCAAAAGATAGGTGCATCTTCAATAGTGGATACAAAAGACTGTGTTTGATACTCATTAATATCCTGGTATATACATTGTCACCTCCATTCCCAAGTTTAACTGTAAATAGGCAATTTCAGCAACTGTGGCCTGATAAGTGAATGTCACTACTGGCCCAGACAACTCAGAAATAAATGTCTGGGTTGCTTGTGGCAAAAATATAATTCAAATTGGCTTTAGAACACAATGTAATATTTTGGTCAAATCAAATGTGAAATCTAAACAAGTCGGAATCCATGGTCAAATAGCTGTATTAGTAATCAGTTTCTTTCCACATATCCATTCTGCTTTCATGCTGTGATGACTTTGTTTTGGAGCAGATTCCCCTGCAAGGTGGTCCTTCGCAGGAACAGGTGTGCATCAAATAGTGCCAAGGTTAGCAGTGAGTGATGTTCTCTTTCTCAACAGTTTCCAACAGAAGATCTAGAAAGGAGATCTGTCTAATGCACTGAAGCATTGGTCACAGACTAGAGTCCCCTCAAAAAGCATAGCCTAAAAGGAGGGCTATTGTGTGGATACTTTACTTTGGGACGTCATCTCATTGAGTAGGTGTGGAGGACTTGTTCATATTCCATTAAGAAGTCAATGGTAGGGTTTTGCCAAGGGCAACATCTCAATTATGTACTCGGGTCCTAGGGTGTGTTTTTAAATCCACTAAACCTACCAGTACTACACTTGTGATCTGACTTCTGTAAATCCACACTGTATTGGATTCTACTTTGGTTGAACCAAAGCATTAATTTCAATATTAATTCAGACTTCTTACCAAAAGCCAATCAGTAACTATGGGCATAATTCTTTCTCTAGACTACAGGTTTTCTGTAAACGACTACAAATCCCTAAGAGAAAACAACAGACTATTATATATCATGGGCTTCCCAGGTGGTGTTAGTGGTAAAGAAACTGCCTGCCAATGAGGGAAACATAAGAGGCGTGGGTTCAATCTTTGGGTTGGGAAGATTCCCTGGAGGAGGGCATGGCAACCCACTCCAGTATTCTTGCCTGGAGAATCCCATGGATGGAAGAGCTTGGCGGGCTATGGTCCATACAATCACAAAGAGCTGGACATGACTGAAGTGACTTAGCATGCATGCATTATATATCGTATGTACAGGTAATGACATTAGAATCATTCCCAAAGGGGACACAGTCTTTTTTTCAATCCATGAAAACTGGTTTTCCTTTGAAAACTCAGTGACAGCATAATTTTTCATTTTGACACCTGCAGTGAGCCTTCTGTTCACCAGCTCTCATGTCTATCTTCTGCCCAGCATTTTGTTTAGCCTCATTGGTCCAACATCCTCAAGGTTCATCCTAACACATGCTTCTCTTATTTTCTTCCAGTAAACAATAGGCAGATATTGCATTATTGGTGGGGGGAAGAGGATATAAACTGTGTTTTCCTAATATATGCACTGTATTTCTCTATTTGGGCTGAGTTGAAATGTAATCATATTATCAGTGTGACTGCGATAAGGGAAGGTGCCCAATACTGAAAAGAGCAGATGTTAATTTTTTTTATGCATCTGACACAGGGGAACTACTGGCTGTATCTCAAGACCACTTGTTAAATGGAGTGTATTGCTGCTTCTTCTGGCCATGTTACTTAGGGGAAAATATAGGCATTGACTTTACCTATATTGATTTATTAAATATCCTTTTCAAAGATTTCAGTTTCCTCCCATAATTTTCTTTATAGTGTATCAAACTTACTGAGGTTTTGCCACTCTCTACTTTGTAGCTCTCCTAGCTTTACAGCTAAATCCTAGGCTTAATATTTAGCACATTCACCCTGACAGTGCCAGAGACCTGGATCTATTTAAATACTACCATAAAGCCATTTTAAATCTCATAGCACGACATGAGTTGATAGCTGGCTAAATGTGAACATGTTGTATTCATTATTTAAGACTCCTAAAGCTGTCAATCAACTTTAAAACATTTATAAATGAATGATTCCCCTTTTAATGGTTGTTTAAATATCACCATTCAATATGGTAATACCTTACCTTCTTCAGTTTAGTTCAGTTCAGTTCAGTCACTCAGTTATGTTTGACACATTGCGTCCCTAGGACTGCACCATGCCAGGCTTCCCTGTGCAGCACCAGCTCCTGGAGCTTGCTCAAACTCAGGTCCGTTGAGTCAGTGATGCCATCCAACCATCCCATCCTCTGTTGTTCCCTTCTCCTCCTGTCTTCAATCTTTCCTAACATCAGGGTCTTTTCCAATGAGTCAGTTCTGAGCTTCAGGTGGACAAAATTTTAGAGTTTCAGCTTTAGCATAAGTCCTTCCAATGATTATTCAGGACTGATTTCCTGTAGGATTGACTGGTTGGATCTCCTTGCAGTCCAAGAGACTCTCAAGAATCTTCTCCAACACCACAGTTCAAAAGCATCAATTCTTTGGAGCTCAGCTTTCTTTATAGTACAACCCTCACATCCATACAAGACTACTTAGAAAAACCACAGTTTTGACTAGATGGACCTTTGTTGGCAAAGCAATGCCTGTACTTTTTAATATGCTGTCTAGGTTGGTCATAGCCTTTCTTCCAAGGAGCAAGTATCTTTTAATTTCATGGCTGGAGTCACCATCTGCAGTCATTTTGGAGCCCCCCCAAAATAAAGCCTCTCACTGTTTTCATTTCTTGTCTTCTGTGAAGACCTACAAGGCCTTTTACAACTAACTTCCAAAAAAGATGTCCTTTTCATTATAAGGGACTGGAATACAAAAGTAAGAAATCAAGAAACACCTGGAGTTACAGGCAAATTTGGCATTGGAGTACAGAATGAAGCAGGGCAAGTGCTAATAGAGTTTTGCCAAGAGAACACACTGGTCATAGCAAACATCCTCTTCGAACAACACAAGAGAAGATTCTACACATGGACATCACTGGATGGTCAACACCAAAATCAGATTGATTATATAATTTTCAGTCAATGATGGAGAAGTTCTATACAGTCAGCAAAAATAAGACCGGGAGCTAACTGTCACTCAGATCATGAACTCCTTATTGCCAAATTCAGACTTAAATTGAAGAAAGTAAGGAAAATCACTAGGTCATTCAGGTATGACCTAAATCAAATCCCTTATGATTATACAGTAGAAGTGAGGAGTGGATTTAAAGGAAAAGATCTGATAGAGTGCCTGATGAACCATGGATGGAAGTTCGTGACATTGTACAGATAACAGGGATCAAGACCATCCCCAAGAAAAAGAAATGCAAAAAAGCAAAATGGCTGTCTGAGGAGGCCTTACAAATAGCTGTGAAAATAATAGAAGCAAAAAGCAAAGGAGAAAAGCAAAACATACCCATTTGAATGCAGAGTTCCAAAGAATAACAAGGAGAAATAAGAAAGCTGTCCTCAGTGATCAGTGCAAAGAAATAGAGGAAAACAATAGATGGGAAAGATTAGAGATCTCTTCAAGAAAACTAGAGATACCAAGGAAATATTTCATGTAAGATGGGCTCAATAAAGGACAGAAATGGTATGGACCTAACAGAAGCAGAAGATATTAAGAAGAGGTGGCAAGAACACACAGAAGAACTATACAAAAGTGACCTTAGTGGCCTAGATAACTGTGATGGTGTGATCACTCACATAGAGCCAGACATCCTGGAATGCGAAGTCAAGTGGGCCATAGGAAGCATCACTACAAACAAAGCTAGTGGAGGTAATGGAATTCCAGGTGAGCTATTTCAAATCCTGAAAGATGATGCTGTGAAAGTGCTACACTCAATATGCCAGCAAATTTGGAACACTCAGCAGTGGCCACAGTACTGGAAAAGGTCAGTTTTGATTCCAATCCCAAAGAAAGGCAATGCCAAAGAATGCTCAAACTACCACACAATTGCACTCATCTCACATGCTAGCAAAGTAATGCTCAAAATTCCCCAAGTCAGGCTTCAACAGAATGTGAACCGCGAACTTCCAGATGTTCAAGCTGGTTTTAGAAAAGACAGAGGAACCACAGATCAAATTGCCAACATCCGCTGGATCATCGAAAAAGCAAGAGAGTTCCAGAAAAACATCTATCTGCTTTATTGACTATGCCAAAGCCTTTGACTGTGTGGATCACAATAAACTGTGGAAAATTCTGAAAGAGATGGGAATAACAGACCACCTGACCTGCCTGTTGAGAAACCTGTATGCAGGTCAGGAAGCAACAGTTAGAACTGGACATGGAACAACAGACTGGTTCCAAATAGCAAAAGGAGTATGTCAAGGCTGTATATTGTCACCCTGCTTATTTAACTTACATGCCAAATACATCATGAGAAACCCTTGACTGGATGAAGCACAAGCTGAATCAAGATTGCTAGGAGAAATATTAATAACCTCAGATATGCAGATGACACCACCCTTATGGCAGAAAGTGAAGAACTAAACAGACTCTTGATGAAAATGAAAGAGGAGAGTGAAAAAGCTGGCTTAAAGCTCAACATTCAGAAAACTAAGATCATTGCATCTGGTTCCATCACTTCATGGCAAATGGGGAAACAGTGTAAACAGTGACAGACTTTATTTTTGGGGGCTCCAAAATTACTGCAGGTGGTGACTGCAACCATGATGTTAAATGAGGCTTACTCCTTGGAAGGAAAGTTATGCCCAACCTAGCCAGCATATTAAAAAGCAGAAACATTACTTTGCCAACAAAGGTCTGTCTAGTCAAGGCAATGGCTCTTCCAATAGTTATATATGGATGTGAGAGTTGGACTGTGAAGAAAGCTGAGCACCAAAGAATTGGTGCTTTTGAACTGTGGTGTTGGAGAAGACTCTTGAGAATCCCTTGAACTGCAAGGAGATCCACCCATCAACCCTAAAGGAAATGAGTCCTGATTATGCATTGGAAGGACTGATGCTGAAGTTGAAAGTCCAATACTTTGGCCATGTGATGCAAAGAACTGACTCATTTGAAAAGTCCCTGGTACTAGGAATGATTGAAGGTGCAAGGAGAAGGGGACCACAGAGGATGAGATGGTTGGATGGCATCACCGAATCAATGGACATCACTTTGGGTAAACTCTGGGAGTTGGTAACAGACAGGGAGGCCTGGCATGCTTCAGTCCATGGGCTCACAAAGAGTCAGACATGACTGAGCAACTGAACTGAACTGAACTATTTCCATTATTTCCCTGTCTATTTGCCATGAAGTTATGGGTCCAGATGCCATCATCTTCATTTTCACCAACTTTTTCGCTTTCCTCTTTCATTTTCATCAAGAGGCACTTTAGTTCTTCTTTGCTTTCTGCCATAATGGTGGTGTCATCTGCATATCTGAGGTTATGGATATTTCTCCTAGCAATTGTGATTCCAGCTTGTACTTCATCTAGCCTGGCATTTCACATGATATACTCTGCCTATAAATTAAATTAGCAGGGTGACAATATACAGCTTTGACATACTCCTTTCCCTATTTGGAACAAGTCTGTTGTTCCATGTCTGGTTCTAACTATTTCTTGACCTGCATACAGATTTCTCAGAAGGCAGGTCAGGTGGTCTGGTATTCCCATCTCTTTCAGAATTTTCCACAGTTTGTTGTGATCCACAAAGTCAAAGGCTTTGGCATAGTCGATAAAGAAGAAATAGATGTTTTTCTGGGACTCTATTGCTTTTTCAGTGATCCAACGGATGTTAGCAATTTGATCTCTGGTTCCTCTGCCTTTTCTAAAACCATCTTGACCATCTGGAGGTTCACGATTCACATACTGTTGAAGCCTGACTTGGGGAATTTTGAGCATTACTTTGCTATCATGTGAGATGAGTGCAATTGTGTGGTAGTTTGAGCATTCTTTGGCATTGCCTTTCTTTGGGATTGGAATGAAACCTGACCTTTTCCAGTCCTGCGGTCACTGTTGAGTGCTCCATATTTGCTGGCATATTGAGTGTAGCACTTTCACAGCATCATTTTTTAGGATTTGAAATAGCTCAACTGGAATTCCATTACCTCCACTAGCTTTGTTTGTAGTGGTACTTTCCAAGGCCAACTTAGCTTTGCATTCCAGGATGTCTGGCTCTATGTGAGTGATCACACCATCACAGTTATCTGAGTCATTAAGATCTTTTTTATATAGTTCTTCTGTGTATTCTTGCCACCTCTTCTTAATGTCTTCTGTTACTACCTTACCTTCTAATGTCATCTAATTATAATGCACTACTAGTGACAATCTGGTTTATCATGATGATTTCATATGCCAGGTGTTATCATCAATTCACTTATCATCAGCATTTGGGAGCCTTTTGTCACTGAACTGTGAGTGGTCCAGTTTCAGAATCCTGTCCTGAAGGTCTTTTTTTCTAGGCCACTTCTCATTCAAACTATCTTAAATTAGATTCCACTTCAAGCATCAGATGAATACTTGCATATTGTTTAGTTTGTTTTTAGAAGGAATACCAGGGAATTTGAGATTGGGTCTTCTAAGACTGAATGATAGAAGGAAAGAGAACTAATTCAAGAATGACTTACTGAGTTTATTGTAAGTGACTAAACCTCACTGTGAATCTTCTGAAGTACCATGATTTTCCAACAAAGGGACAAAGCGGGGCTAT
Organism: Muntiacus reevesi; assembly: GCF_963930625.1. NCBI lineage: Eukaryota > Metazoa > Chordata > Mammalia > Artiodactyla > Cervidae > Muntiacus > Muntiacus reevesi. Next base: position 150,439,291 of record NC_089250.1, read on the forward strand.
TACGTATTAGTTTCCTTCATCATAGATGGCAGGATTTTCTGGGGTATTAAATACCTTCCATGTCTAGGTTTGCACATGCATCAAAGTGGTTGAGTGGATTTCTACAGGTATCCAATTCAGAGTCAATGGCAAAGTCTGGGACAGAGACAAGCAGCCCAGTGTAAGTGCTATCAGCTTACACCTGACTGTACCTGTAGGTGCTACAACAACCAGAATAAAACATGAACCAAGAAGTTGCAAGTTTGGATAAGAGTAATATCCCATAAAGCATTCACCTCTGCCCATGTGTAGATCATTTAGGCACGTGCTTTTCCCTTTATGTTCTTTTTAATTGAAATTCTCAAGGTCTATTTCAGAAACTTATAATAGCCTACAGGATGTGAGATTAAGGAACAACTCTCGTCTCTACTGCCTAGATTCTTCATTTCACTTTGTCAAGATATCCTTCAAGATTATTGACTTTCCTCCAGCCATTTTCGATTTATCCATTAATAATTAATGGCTATTAATCCATTAATATCCACTATCCATCATTGATTTATCCATTAATAATTTCTATCAACAGTTATTTATGGTAAGTCTTTGATGTGTAATGATATTGATGATGTAATAATTATCCAGAGATACAAGCCACCTTCACACTGGACTTTGAAATAACTGGAGAAAAATAGGTATCAGAATGTCCATACTGTTTTCTCATTCTTAGCTCTGGAAGTAATTTTTACACATTTTAGTTTAAAGCACAAACTTCCAGGGTTTCAGAGATGAAAGAGAAAAATAATTTGGAGTCAAGCATCTCAGAAGTCTAATATGGCAAAACAGGGATGGAAAACTTTGGGATACTATGCTAGTAAGTTGGAGAAGAGAATGATGAGGTCAAAGATTAAAAAAAAAATGTCTTGAACTAAAACATGCAGTGTCTCTGGGAGAATGTTAGTGTAGAGGTGGACCTAATTTAGGTTTGGGGGCAAATGGTCTCAGGCAATGGTTTTAAATGGTAGAAACATGTTCTTTTCAGAGGTGACATTTGAACTTTCTACTATGGTCAAAATTGTGACTATATAATGATGATTGAAATTTTGTGAGACAGAAAATTGAATCCTAAATTCCACTGAGTGACACATAAGAAAGAGAAATGGGCTAAAGAGTAGCCTCACCTGCTGCACAGTGTCTACAATGAAACACGCAAGAGATAGATGGAGGACTTAGTTCTTCGAACTTTTAGAAAGCAACTGATTCCAGAAAAAGAGGCAGAGGACATGTTAACACCAGAATAGAGGAAGGGATCATAAGGCAAGGAAGGTTAATATGTGCCAAATAAAAATGAGTGATCAATCTGGACTTTATAATGAGAGGGTTTGTAAGGCCATTCCTCAGCTGAATGTAGAAGAATTCTGTGATTCATTAGTGGTGGGAAGAGAAGTGAGAACAGCACATGTGACCCATAATTAACATCTTTTAAAGGAGAGAAATGTTGTCTTAGTGTGTGTTGTGTGCTATGCACAGTCAGTCATTTTTGACTCTGCAACCCCATGGGCTGTAGCCCTCCAGGCTCCTCTGTCCATGGGGATTCTCCAGGCAAGAATACTGGACTGGGTTGCCATGCCCTCCTCCAGGGGGTCTTCCCAACCCAGGGCTCAAACAAGGGTGTTCTGAATTGCACATGAATTCTTTAGCAGCTGTGCTATCAGGAGCTATCAGGAGCTTAGCTGAGCTATCAGCTGAGCTATCAGTCTTAGTATGGGTTCCCCTTAAAGCTGAGCATGAGATGAAACTTTCTGAGAATGTAGTTTACTTTTTAATGTAATCCCATAGCACAGGTATGAAGGACAGGGGAAATGAAATGAAGCCAATACAGGGACAAGTTATTGATTTGGCCACAGTTAGGTTGATTGACCCCAGGATGACTTTTGAGAAGATGTGAAATGGCTCTCTAAATTTCTTGCCCAGGGAATGAAAAGGGAAGTGTATATTTCTAAGCTCCTTACCCAGTGGCTAAGGTAGTTCCATGGTCCTTAATGGACTGAACTTTCCCACTGTGCATGCATGAATGCCAAATAAGCTCCTATCAGTTTCCTAGGACACAGCCTCATTAAGCAAAGGGTAGGTGCCCTCAGATCTGGAATTTGAGCAAAGTTGTTCAGAGTCTGAGTTAAATTGGGGACTGTAACTCTTCTGAAATCAGATGAAGGACTGAGAGGAAAAAGTGTTGCATAGGAGATGCTTGATGCATATATCTGACATCATTTTTTATATTCCTATTTTCTGCAAGCCTATGCTGACTCTACAAATAAAACTCGACCAATCTCACCAATTTAAGGGGTATGCACACAAACTGTGACCTTCTCGAGAATGACATTGTTTGGATTTTGTCCACGTTCAGATTTAATCTTTGAGTAGTAGATCATGCCATTCAAGCTAGGACCCAGCTGTTACAAAGGCAACAGTGTCAACGAAATAAAATTAACAGTGCATCAGGTTAATAAAATGGGGGGAAATCCCTGTATTCCCTATGAAAAAAAAAAGACATTAGCCTGATCCACATTTATTTATTCTTTTCTGCAAAAATTAGTTTTCCCAGAAGCTTTTAGAAGCACACCAACAGTAATGAAGCAGAAAAATGATGGATGTTAAGAACTTAAGGTACTCCAGAATGGGTTATAAACTTGTACCTCTTTGTTGCTCATGCACTTTTGATGAGCTTGCAAAGTTTTAGACCTCTTTAATTTAAGACTGAACAGTTTTATTTCTTCCAACTACAGTGGAAATAATTTCCTTATCTATCATTAGAATGGTTTAATACTTTCATTAATCCACACATCATAAAGCAGAGAGTGATTTTTATACCTACTCCAATCAGTCATCATGCCTGTTTCAGAATGGAAAATGGTTGTTTTCTGCTGATTCCAAAGATAGACTGAAGGCCAGTATCTTCATGAGCCATCACAATTAGAAGGGCAAGACCAAGACATAGAAATGCTGTTGTCACCACCTCCTTTGGCATAATGGGTTATTGCTCTGAGCAGCAGAATGTCTGCATGCATATAAGAGACTCTGGATTTTTGAGGCAGTACAGAGACATGAGACGTAGGGAGGCACGAAGGCGGCCTCTAGAGCACAGAGTTGTTTTCTCATCACATTTATAGGAAACCTGTGGGTTTGCGTATCTTACCCTCCTGCTCCACCTCACAGTGGCCAAGAAGATACGCCAGGTTTGGAAACAGATAAACATATCTTAGCCCAGGAAATTACAGCTACTGTTCACAGATAAGCCCTTTCTATGTTCCTCTTTCTACTAAACACATTCAGGATTCTCTCCCCCTCCCTACACAGAATACTTGGTTTCCATTCAAAATGTGCAAGAAAGAGAGAAGAGGGATTTACAGTGCTCTATTAGTAAACTGCCAGTCTCCAGAGATGTGGATCCCAGTAAGATTTTATCACTTCACGTGATCATTTAGTGTGCTATAATGTATTCTTTACTATCTGAGCCACAAGGGAAACCGTAATGTAGAGCGTACGCTATGAGGAAGCAAAACAGCTACCAGATGGTTCAGAATTCACAACAGCAAGGTTCTGACTCCTGAGACACAAACCATGCTAATGAAATCCTGACTGTGTGATTCCCAGCCTTACTGGGCAATTGTGAGCAATGCACCCTATGTATCCTGAGAAACAATATAGGTCCTAATACTAAGGAACAAGAATGAAGAACTTAGACAAAAGAGGAGAGAGGAAAGAAGATAATCTAGGAAAGAGTAAATGCACAGCACTCTGTTCTACTCGCAGCAAAAAAGTATGTACTTATCCCCAAGCTCCCAATATGCTAAATCCTAATTCTTGTGTTCAGCAAAGAATATCCAGAAAAGAGTCATCACATAAACTACCAAGAATATTTCACCTTGTCCATCTTTGGAATACTCCCGGATTATACCATGATTTATTAACTTAAAAATGTGCTAACTTGTGTGTTTCCATTTTCATGCCTTGATAATATTTTAGACACATATGATAATTTAAAGATATTTTTACATAAACCACCTGTTTGATTTTTACAACCACTCTGTGAACGAAGGCAGGTACTATTTTTCCCATTCAAAGATTAAAAATAAGGCTCAGAATAGTTAAGTGGCTTTTCACATTTTAAAAAATTCATGTATTTAGGAACTGGAGATGCTAAGCTGAAAATCTGGATCTCTAATCAGAGACTTGGCTTCTATGTACTATTTGTGTTGAATTAATTGTCCAAGATTGATTTAGAGAGGAAAAAAAAATATCAGCAGCTAAAATAAGGTTGGAAATCATGAAAATAAGTTATTTCAAAGTTCCTTTCCAATCCGAGACTAGAGAGACTATAGAAGCACCTCCCAGGTTTTCTGCAGTCTTAGGTGTAACCTATTTAGATTTGAAAGCAGCCTTGTGTAATGTATGAAGTTTCCTGCGTGTGTGCGTGCTGTCACTTCAGTTACGTCTGTCTCTGTGCGACCCCTTAGACTATAGCCTGCCAGGCTCCTATATCATGGGATTTCCCAGGCAAGAATACTGGAGTGGGTTGTCATGCCCTCCTCAAGGGGATCTTCCCCACCCAGGATATCAAACCAGCATCTCTTACGTCTCTATGGTAAAGAATCCACCTGCAATGAAAAGACCTAGGTTTGATCCCTGGGTCTGGAAGATCCCATGAAGAAGTGAATGGCCTCCTGCTCCAGTATTCTTCCCTGGGAAATCCCACGGACAGAGGAGCCTGGTGGGCTACAGTCAATGAGATCACAAAAAGTCGACAGGACAGAAGGGATTAACATAAAGTCTGAGGTGTAACTTATTTGGATTTGAAAGCAACCTTGTATAATGTAGCAATCTTGTCCCTAGAACGAACAATATCTCAGAAAATTATATAGTAATGCACCATGGAAGGAGAAAATACTTTCCGATTCTCCAAGGCAGTAGCTTTATTCACTGAAACTTGATTACTCTTTTAGCTGACTTAAATAGAATGGATATATATGAAAGTAGACACCAAGGTAATACCTGGTGTTGCTAAAATTATAATCTGGCATTGTTAAATTTATAATTATAAAATTAAAATTATTTATAATTATAAAATAATAATAAAGGCCATAATCATGGCCTGTACATATGTACCTTGTATCACTGAAATGCACCGTGCCATTGGTGGGCTCCATGTTAGGTTATAGACTCAAAGCAACTGAGGTCAAAATTCATGAGTTACTCTCTGTCTCAGATTTATAGCTGAATACTGAAATCACATGCTCAAAGTTTTTGGTAGAATGAAATGACACTACATATCCTACAAGAGAAAAAAACAGTTCAAAAGAAAGCAAATCGTTAAATCTAATAGGGCTACCATGTTCAATGAAGTCTCACTCTGTTGAAGGCCTTAAATCCCTTTAGTTTGTCACAATAGAAGCAGAGCTATATTGAGACACACCTTTGCCTGACGTCATCCAATGAAACTTAATTATTAGTATCTATTAGGGAACATATGTTGCATGTGCACTGTGCTAGTTCTCTGTGAACTTTATCTCCTGAAATCATCAATAACTTGTGATATGGTCACTTTAGGTCATTCAGATCATTTCACAAGAAGTGTTTTGAGACAGTACAGTACTTTCACCCAGTTGTTGACTTAATGTGGTAAAGAACCTGCTTGCCAATGCAGGAGATGTAAGAGATGTGAGTTCAATCCCTGGGTAGGGAAGATCCCTTGAGAAGGAAATGACAACCCACTCCAGTATTCTTGCCTGGGAAATTCTATGGACAGAGGAGCCTGGCAGGCTACAGTCCACGGGCTTCACAGAGAGTAGGGCACGACTACGCTTACTCCTTGGAAGGAAAGTTATGGCCAACCTAGACAGCATATTAAAAAGCAGAAACATTACTTTGCCAACAAAGGTCTGTCTCGTCAAGGCTATGGTTTTTCCAGTAGTCATGTACAGACGTGAGAGTTGGACTATAAAGAAAGCTGAGTGCAGAAGAATTGATGCTTTTGAACTGTGGTTTTGGAGAAGACTCTTGGGAGTCCCTTAAACTGCAAGGAGATATGACCAGTCCATCCTAAAGCAGATCAGTACTGAATATTCATTGGAAGGGCTGATGCTGAAGCTGAAACTCCAATACTTTGGCCACCTGATGCGAAGAGCTGACTCATTGGAAAAGACTCTGATGCTGGGAAAGATTGAGGGCAGGAGGAGAAGGGGATGACCGAGAATGAGATGGTTGGATGGCATCACCGTCTCAATGGAGATGAGTTTGAGTAAACTCCGGGAATTGGTGATGGACCGGGAGGCCTGGCATGCTGTGGACCATGGGTCTCAAAGAGTCGAACAAGACTGAGTGACTGAACTGAACTGAACTGAGCTCACACACACACACACACACACATACATTGACAACAAGGGAAAGACAACTTTGTCTCCATATTACACAATAAATTTAGAATCTGTATGCATTATGAAAAGAGTCCTGGGTTTAGTATAGGCAGACCAGGATACTGAGGGTGAGTTAGGAAGGAAGAACTAAGGTTCTAAAGGTAAGGTAACTAAAATTAATATTGAAGCTCTTGCATGAGACAAGTGCTCGGGCCTGGTGCACTGGGAGGACCCAGAGGAGTCGGGTGGACAGGGAGGTGGGAGGGGGGATCAGGATGGGGAATACGTGTAACTCTATGGCTGATTCATGTCAATGTATGACAAAACCCACTGAAATGTTGTGAAGTAATTAGCCTCCAACTAATAAAAAAAATAAAGAAAAAAATTAATAATGAAGCTGAAAGAAAATGGAAACCAATTAATCTGTGGCATCAAGGTTTTAAACAGTCTGTTAGGTTATATCCTGGCTAAAATTATCTCTTAAATTATAGACTAAATAAGACCAGTGAGATTGTTTTCCTGGCATTAAAAGCTAATTCCAGAGGAGGAATCAGAGCCAGACCCAGAGGAGGTCCAGCATGTGCCCATGCGCACGTGTGCATGCACGCACACACACACCCCTACCTCCTCCCTGACCCTTTCAATGGGCTGAAGAATTTACTCAAATGTTGTAACCAGACACGCAAGACCATTTGGCAACAGTCTTCCCTTCTGTCACTTTCTATTCCCCGCCCAACACCCATGCTTCAGTCCAAAGGGATATGCTGGGAAACTAGTTGCTCAGAACACTAATCTATACAGAGCACTAAAACAGTACACAAATTGTTACAATAAGGAAAATATTTCACTGACTACATTTCATTTGGGGGAAACTTTATACTGGCTATTAAGTAACATTTTGCTGGACTGTTTGGGTTACACATTGAGATATCTGAAATGCAAGCCTAAATTTCATCATCTGGTCATTACAATTCAATCTGAGACACTAACCAGGGAACAAAAGATGAGCTAGAGTTGAAATTAGGGTAGAGGTGACCTTTTCACTATGGTAGAAACCAAACAGTTTCACAATAATCTTTTTCCTTATCTTTATCTCAATTGACAGTAAACCACTCTTTAAAAAGTAAATGAATATTTGCAGGTGTATGTGCATGTACTTACACTGATATCTACTTATTTATAATGGTCTAGAGGGACACCAATATATTAGCCTGCCTGTATCCCTACTGGCAGCTTTTGGATCCCACTCTAGGTATGTGCAGTGCCCTCTGGCCCCCTCAGTAGGCTAGGCACTTTTGAGTCCTTGCTCATTCTCTTCCTTGAGACGGGAACACATTTAAATGCTCCTCTGTTCCCCTCTGGGCTTTCCTGGTGCCTTAGTGTTAAATAATCTGGCTGTAATGCAGAAGATGAAGGAGACATTGGTTTGATCCCTGGGTTAGAATGATTCCCTGGAGGAGGAATTGGCCACTCACTCCAGTATTCTTACCTGGGAAATTTCATGGACACAGAATCCTGGGAGATTGCAGAACATGTGGTCTCAAAGGGTTGGGCATGACTGAGCATGAGCACTGGTCCCCTCTGGCTCATAGCCAACACCATAATCATCCTCCTCAATGACTTAGAATGAAAGCATATACACTAATATAGGCAAATAGATAGCCAATGGGAATTTGCTATATGACTCAAACTGGGGTTCTGTAATAGCTTAGAGGGGTGGGAATGGGTGAGAGGTGGGAGTATGATTCAAGAGGGAGGGGACATATGTACACCTATGGTTAATTCCTGTTGATATATGACAGAAATCAAACCAATATTGTAAAGCAATTATCAATCAATTAAAAATAAATATTTAAAAAACACTCCAGCTTTTCCTTTTAACTCAAAATTATTTTCTTCCCCCTCTGTAATTTCACTGTGCTTGGTTCAGATCTCAGTTTTTTTTTTTTTTTTTTTTTTTTTTTTTTTTTACCATACTGACTGCAAAATCTCTTTTCTGGAGCATGCTTTCAGTCTTCCTGAACAAGAAAATGTTTATTTTAATGTTTAATTTATTAACCTAATATTTGGTGCTGGAGGGGTTCTCCATTACGTTTGTTAACTTACCTCTTAAATTTTTACTGTGGGTTCTAGTCTTGAATGAGATAATAACTAGCCATTAAAACTTGGAAAAGCAGCACTCCAAGATTAGGTACTTTAGAAAAAGAGGAAAAATGCCTGTCCATGTCACATGTACTTTGAAGCATCTATTCCAAATTCGAATGAAACATTTTAAAAGCAGAAAAGTGAGCTGCAACCTTTCCACTGACGTGGAGTAAAACAGAATAGAGCACATCAGTGGAGATCAAGATTCAGGCTGGTGCAGAGCACACTACTGTAAAAGCTCAAGATTTAATTAAAGGTCCTGTCTCCTGACAAAAGGCAATATAAAATTCATAAACAGCACAATTTGGAATCTTAGTTCTTCTAAGGACATCTCCAAAGGGTGGCATTCATTGTAAGTAAGCGTGTGATGCTCAGTCTAGCAATATTTCTGTACCCTAGCATTCTTTGTGATACTGTGTAAAGTGGAACAAAATCTTGGGAACTGGACTTTTAAATTAAGGCTCAAAATGGCAAAATATGCTAACAGGATGAATATGAAGAGAAATGGCATCAAGGAAGGTGTTTGCGTATCCTCTTTTGAAATAGTGCGTTCATGCATGCTCAGTCATGTCCATCCCTTTGTGACCCCATGGACTGCGATCTGCCAGGCTCCTCTGTCCATGGGATTTTCCAGGCAAGAGTACTGGAATGGGTTACCATTTCCTACCCCAGGGGATCTTCCTGACCCACAAGTCGAACTCGCATTTCTTGTGTCTCCTGCACTGATTCATTACCACTGAGCTACCTGGAAAGCGCCTTTGAAATAGTACATAAAGTGAAATTCTGCTCAAAGTACACATTGGTTCAAACAAACATTCTTTGGTTTATTATTTACATTCTCTATCTCCAACCAACTCACTTAAAAATTTACAAAGCAAATAAGAAATCACACCTGTTTCACTCCAATTATTGTATTCTTTGTCCAATGGTGGTGCATATATAATTTTTATATGCTCCAAACTGCAAATCACAAATTTCTTTCTGGTTTAAAGTTCTTTGTAGCAAATTAACAACCTTTCAGCTCATTTGCTTAAAATAGTCATTTTATTATTATTGTAGAGTCTACAAGTTGGGAAATTGATTATTATTCAGTTGGGTACCTTACTCTTTTTCACGATGTGTAGGGCCTATGGTGGGTAGTCTCAGAAATTGGAGGTGACACTATAGTTGGAGGCTAGAATTATCAAAGTGATAATTCACCTGCATTCACATGATAGGAATGACTCAAAGATTAGTACTGCCAACCTGAAAATTTACATGTGATAATTCTATTTGGCTTGGCTTCTTCAAAGTATGGGTGTTTTGGGGTAGGTAAACACTTACATGTTTTGGGGTAAGTAAACACTTTACATGGTTTTGGGGTAGGTAAACACTTTACATGGGGTAGGTAAACACTTTACATGGTAGCCAGGCGACAAAGACAGGTGTTCCAACAAATCAGGTAGAAGCTGTACTTGACCTAAGAGTCACGCAGTGTCTCTTCTGCTGCACTTTATTGATTATATACAAGTTAACTGCTTACTTAGATTCAAGGGAGAGTGGACATCTCAGTGAAACAGTGTAAGCACCATCTTGGGGGAAACAATCAGTTTACCTTTAGTAAGGATATATCCAGAAATCTGACATTTCATTTTTATCACTCATATGTCAAAATTAATCTCCTTCCTCATCCCTGGCAGATTCCTTTGAAATGAAAGCATTGAAAGTGAAGATTTTCCATGAATATGAAAATTAAGCAGTTGGCATTTTATCTCAGAACATATGTCCTCCAAAGTACTGTATGTAAATGAGAATTTCTTATATTTCTCATCTCACAACCTCACTTTCTGGTATCTAGTCATATTTGCCTTTGATTTCCTTAACATTCAGAACTTTGCCTCTCCTAGGTTTTCATCAGGTGGCTTCTTGAAGGCCTCTGTTTTAGGCAAACTCTTTGGTATTTCATGGATTCTTCTGATAATATGCTTGGAAATGGAAGTTGGAAAGTTTGCAATCACATCATGTATTCCACTTCTAAAAATGCTCTACATAATTACAAATGCAACTGAATACATTTAAAAATAAAACAAGTAGATTATTTAAGACCTTGACTAAGAAATATTTGTATGAATTTTTAAAATATGTCATTACATAGAAATTAATGCACATTGGTAATTTTGTGAGATGAGTTTTCTTAAGCTGTTATTAAGAATATATTTAAATTAAAATGCACATATTAGGTAGAATAGAGAAACCTAAAAAGTCTCATCTGAGTGAAAGCATCTAATGGAAGTAGTTTTTTCTTGCCTACTTAGATATGGCTAATGGCATCTAATATACTGTACTAGATGGAAAATAACAAAGTGTGCATTGAGAACACTGAAACTGATTCATGTTCCTTTTCATTGGAGCCTGCTTTTATTTCAGACACCATGAGAAAGGAAGGGCTTCACTTTCTAAATTTAATTTTTTAAAGTATTCAGAAAACTTTTTTGTCTTCTCTAAGAAAATATCCTAGTAATTTACAACGGTGTAACAATGGGAAAATTGAAAGGAATTTGTATAGTTTATTTGGGAGATGAAGTGGTGGAAGAAGATATCAAGGGAGAATGCTTAAAACAATATTAGATTCTCTACAAAAACTAAAGTTCTAACCTATTACAATTATTATCAACATTATCATAATTAGTTACTAAGCTATTTAAGTTATATAAAGTATTTTAACCTCAAAGTAAAGGGAGAAAATAAGAGATAGATACTAAATGAAACAGATTGGTAAAAACTCCTTGAAAGGAAAACTATGACAAACCTAGAGAGTGTATTAAAAATCAAAGACATCATTTTACTGACAAAGGTCTTTATAGACTACTGTATGGTTGCTCCAGTAGTCATGTATGGATGTAAAACTTGAACCATAAAGAAGGCTGAGCACCAAAGAATGATGCCTTTGAAATGTGGTTCTGGAGGCTTTTGAGATTCCCTTGGATGGCAAGAAGATCAAACCAGTCAATCCTAAAGGAAATCAACCCTGAATATTCATGGGAAGGACTGATGCTGAAACTCCAATACTTGGCCACCTGATGGGAAGAGCTGATTCATTAGAAAAGACAGTGGGGCTGGGAAAGATTGAGGGCACAAGGAGAAGGAGATGACAGAGGATGAAATGGTTGGATGGCATCACCGATTCAAAGGACATGAGTTTGAGCAAACTCTGGGAGATAGTGAAGGACAGGGAGGCCTGGTGGGATGCAGTCCATGGGGTCACAAAAAGTTGGATACAACTCAGTGACTGAACAATAACAACAACAGCAGAAAACTAATAACTGTACTGTCCCTCATGTCTATGGCCATGCATTTAATTTGGTGCTAAAATGTGAGATGTTGATAACAAAATTCAAAATGATAGACATATGAAAATTAGAATTGTCAGAGGTCTTGCTAGAGCTCCTGGGACTTGGGCTGAGTGCTGGTGACTAAAAAAATTTGAATGAGCGGAAGGAAGAAAAAGAGAGGGCCTAAAACATACATGAAGTTTGGACTGAGCATGGTATGAGGTAGAGGGGAATGAGGCAAGCGTTTAGAAATGATCATGTTTATGTCAGACAATGTTCCCAGAGCCTCAAAAGAGCAAGAAGGGGGTGAACAAATGTGTTTGCTTTCAGTGAATATAGTGGGAATCAATACTTTAATCATACTTTCCAAATTCCTGAAAACTAAATGACACTAATTTCCAGATTGAAAGAGTTAACTATTATTTCAGCACAATGAATAAAAATAAATTCAAATCTAGGAATATATTTTGGAATTGCACAACACCAGGAATATAAAGAGCAGACTGTAAAATATTCCACAGTGGCTGAAACAGTACAAAGACCAGAATATCATCAGGGTTCACAACAACAGCAGGAGGTGTCAAAGGCATCAGATCCATAGCTTCAGTAATATTATGAGGGAAAATCACTGTACACTAGAATTATATATCCAACCAAAATGTCAAGCAAGTATGAAGATAGAACAAAAACCTTTTAAAATATGAAATGACTCATTTTTTTTCTCCCAGAATTCTTTCTGAAAAAGTTAATGAGGTTGTTTCCCAACAAAACGTGGGGAATAAATCCACTAAAAGGAAAAGACAAGCTTCAGGAAACAATAACTCCGGAGTAAGGCAAAAGAGCAACACACACAATGGCTGGTGAATGTAAGCTCCAGGAGGGAAGGTTGCAGGGAAATTATTAAAATAACTAATTTTTATTAAAAATAAAAAGAACTTACACATTCTCTGAAAGATTTAACCATATTCAGTTTAGCTCAGTTCAGTTCAGTTCAGTTGCTCAGTTGTGTCCGACTCTTTGCGACCCCATGAATCGCAGCACACCAGGCCTCCCTGTCCATCACCAACTCCTGGAGTTTACACAAACTCACATCCATCAAGTCGGTGATACCATCCAGCCATCTCATCCTCTGTCGTCCTCTTCTGCTCCTACCCCCAATTCCTCCCAGCATCAGGGTCTTTTCCAATGAGTCAACTCTTCGCCTGAAGTGGCCAAAGTACTGGAGTTTCAGCTTCAGCATCAGTCCTTTCAATGAACACCCAGGACTGATCTCCTTTAGGATGGACTGGTTGGATCTCCTTGCAGGCCAAGGGACTCTCAAGAGTCTTCTCCAACACCACAGTTCAAAAGCATCCATTCTTCGGCGCTCAGCTTTCTTCACAGTCCAACTCTCACATCCACACATGACCACGGGAAGAACCATACTCTTGACTACACGGACCTTTGTTGGCAAAGTAATGTCTCTGCTTTTTAATATGCTATCTAGGTTGGTCATAACTTTCCTTCCAAGGAGTAAGCATCTTTTAATTTCATGGCTGCAATCACCATCTGCAGTGATTTTGGAGCCCCAAAAAATAAAGTCTGACACTGTTTCCACTGTTTCCCCATCTATTTGCCATGAAGTGATGGGACCAGATGTCATGATCTTAGTTTTCTGAATGTTGAGCTTTAAGCCAACTCTTTCACTCTCTCACTTTAATCAAGAGTCTTTTTAATTCCTCTTCACTTTCTGCCATAAGGGTGGTGTCATCTGCATATCTGAGGTTATTGATATTTCTCCCAGCAATCTGGATTCCAGCATGTGTTTCTTCCAGCCCAGCATTTCTCATGATGTACTCTGCATATAAGTTAAATAAGCAGGGTGACAATATACAGCCTTGACATACTCCTTTTCCTATTTGGAACCAGTCTGTTGTTCCATGTCCAGTTCTAACTGTTGCTTCCTGACATGCATACAGGTTTCTCAAGAGGCAGGTCAGGAGGTCTGGTATGCCCATCTCTTGAAGAATTTTCCACAGTTTATTGTGATCCACACAGTCAAAGGCTTTGGCATAGTCAATAAAGCAGAAATAGATGTTTTTTTGGAACTCTCTTCCTTTTTCGATGATCAAGCGGATGTTGGCAATTTGATCTCTGGTTCCTCTGCTTTTTCTAAAACGATCTTGAACATCTGGAAGTTCACGGTTCATGCATTGCTGAAGCCTGGCTTGGAGAATTTTGAGCATTACTTTCCTAGAGTGTGAGACGAGTGCAATTGTGCGGTAGTTTGAGCATTCTTTGGGATTGCCTTTCTTTGGGATTGGAATGAAAGCTGACCTTTTCCAGTCCTGTGGCTATTGCTGAGTTTGTCAAATTTGCTGGCATATTGAGTGTAGCACTTTCACAACATCATCTTTAAGGACTTCAAATAGCTCATAGGCGATGGAATTCCATCACCTCTGCTAGCTTTGTTCTTTGTGATGCTTTCTAAGGCCCACTTGACTTCACATTACAGGATGTCTGGCTCTAGGTGAGTGATCACACCATCGTGATTATCTGGGTCGTGAAGATCTTTTTTCTACAGTTCTGTGTATTCTTGCCACCTCTTCTTGATATCTTCTGCTTCTGTTAGGTCCATACCATTTCTGTCCTTTTTGAGGCCATCTTTGCATGAAATGTCCCCTTGGTATCTCCAATTTTCTTGAAGAGATCTCTAGTCTTTCCCATTCTGTTGTTTTCCTCTATTTCTTTGTATTGATCGCTGACAAAGGCTTTCTTATCTTTCCTGGCTAATCTTTGGAACTCTGCATTCAAATGGGAATATCTTTCCTTTCTTCCTTTGCTTTTCATGTCTCTTCTTTTCACAGCTATTTGTAAGGCCTCCTCAGACAGCCGTTTGCTTTTTTGCATTTCTTTTCCATGGGGATCCTCGTGATCCCTGTCTCCTGTACAATGTCACAAACCTCCATCCATAATTTATCAGGCACTCTATCAGATATAGTCACATGAATCTATTTCTCACTTCCACTGTATAATCATAAGGGATTTGATTTTGGTCATACCTGAATGGTCTAGTGATTTCCCCTACTTTCTTCAATTTAAGTCTGAATGTGGCAATAAGGAGTTCATGATCTGAGCCATAGTCAGCTCCCGGTCTTGCTTTTGCTGCCTGTATAGAGCTTCTCCATCTTTGGCTGCAAAGAATATAGTCAATCTGATTTCAGTGTTGACCATCTGGTGATGTCCATGTGTAGAGTCTTCTCTTGTGTTGTTGGAAGAGGGTGTTTGCTATGGCCAGTACATTCTTTTGGCAAAACTCTATTAGCCTTTGCGTGGCTGCATTCTGTACTTCAAGGCCAAATTTGCCTGTTACTCCAGGTATTTCTTGACTTCCTACATTGCATTCCAGTCCCCTGTAATGAAAAGGACATCCTTTTTGGGTTTTAGTTCTAAAAGGTCTTGTAGGTCTTCATGGGAGCAAAAATGAAACTAACAATTATAGTAAAAGTACTGATCTCCACATATTAATAGTGACAAAAGTAAACCATGTTAAGCACACTATAGAGTATGCAAGTAAAAAACAATCACTGTTAATTCTAGGAAAGCCCAAATATTCCCTCAAAGAAGCCCATGATTATTTGGTATTATTCATCTATTTAGTGAGCAGATGACATGCAACAAAATAGACACCTAATAATTCAGATGAGCAACAGATATACAATAATAAAAGCCATTTATGAAACAATTTAAATGGTGATTACACATTTAGCTAAAACATCTGATGGGGCTTCCCAGGTGGCTCAGTGATAAAAGAATTTGCCTGCCAACGCAGGAAACACAGGAGATGTAGGTTCAATCCCAGGTTTGGGAAGATCTCTGGGATAAGGGAATAGCTACCCACTCAAGCATTCTTGCCTGGAAAATCCCATGGACAGAGGAGCCTGGTGGGTTACAGTCGATGGGGTCACAAAGAGTTGGACACAACTGAGCACACATACAAAACATTTGATACAACTCTATTAGGAGAATGGGGAAGACAAGATATGGTGGTGTGTTTAACAGTGATAAGTCTACATAAGTAGATAATGTAGAAACTCGACAAACCAAGAAAATTAAAACATATCAATGTACATAAATTATTTAGAAGTACCAACGTAAGTGTCTCTAAATCATTTAAAAGAACTTTCCTCTGGGGAGCAAAACTGGAAAGGAGAGAAAGTGTTACAGAAATGTCACAGAAAAGTTGATGTAAGCTCTTTTATATTTGAATTTTAACTTTAAAATTCAAAGATATTTTTTAAATTTGGAAATTGAAGACATTAAAGATTCTAGAGTTAGAGAACATTTCCAAAAGAGTAACAATGATCTTCTGTTTTGAAATAAATCAAATGATCTCCTAAAGCTTGAAAATACTGCATGAGGGAGCTTTACCGATGTATCATTGACAAATAAATTTGTATATGTTTAAAGCGTGCAATATGATGATTTGACATGCATAAATTCTGTGAAATGATTACCACAATCAGGCTAAATAACAAATCAACCACCTCCTATATTTACCATTATTTCTGTGTGTGTGCAGTGAGAATGCTTAAGGCATACTCTTAAAACAAATTGCAAGTATATAACACAGTATTATTAACTTTAGATCACTTGCTCTATATTACTCCCCCGGAGTATATTCATTTTATAACTGAAGGCCTCTATCCATTGACCAGAACCTCCCGATCAACCACATCCCTCAGCCCCGGGTAAATCAACATTCTATTTCGTGTCTATGAATCAACTTTATTTTTTTAAGATATAAGTGAGATCATACAGTGTTTGTTTCTCTATGGCTAAATTCACTTAGCATGATGTATTCTAATATCAATCCTTCACACATTCATTGGAAGGACTGATGCTGAAGCTAAAGCGCTAATGATTTGGTCACCTGATGTGAAGAACTGACTCACTGGAAAAGACCCTGATGCTGGGAAAGATTGAAGGCAGGAGGAGAAGGTGATGACAGAGGATGAGATGGTTGGATGCCATCACTGACTCCATGGATATGAATCTGAACAAGCTCCAGGAGTTGGCGATGGACAGGGAAGCCCGGTGTGCTGCAGTCCATGGGATTGCTAAGAGTTGGACATGACTGAGTGACTGAACTGATCTGAACTGAAGTGAACTAAAAGTCTTCTAGGTTCATCCATCTTGTTACAGAAAGCAGATTCCTTCTTTCTCATGGCTAAATTATTTCATTATATATATATATATACACACACACATATATATATATAATTTTCTTTATCCATTTATGCCTCAATATGCACTTAGAATGCTTCCATATCTTGGCTCAGTGAACAATGCTGCAGTGAACACGACAGTCCAAGTATCTCTTTGAGATGCTGACTTCATTTTCTTCACATGTATACCCAGAAGTAAAATCAATTTAAATTCCTCTCAGTAGTGTACAAGTGTTCCCTTTCTCCACAGCCGTATCAACACTTGTTACCTCTTGTGGTTTGGTTTTTTTTTTTTTTTTTTTAATTTGAATTAGCTCTTTTCTTTTTGATAAAAGCCATCCAAACAGGTGTGAGATTCTATTTGATGGTTTTTGATTTGCATTTCTCTGATGATCAGTGATGCTAATGACCTTTTCATGTACTTGCTAATCATTAGTATGTCTTCTTTGGAAAAATGTCTATTCAAGTGCTTTGTCCAATTTTAAATAAGATTTTTTTTTTTTGCTATTGAGACATATACCCCTTTTCTACATTTTTGATATTAATCCTTATCACATATATGCTTTGCAAATATTTTCTCTCCTTCCATTGATTGTCTTTTTTTTTTTTTTAAATATTATTTTATTAGTTGGAGGCCAATCACTTTACAACATTTCAGTGGGTTTTGTCATACATTGACATGAATCAGCCATATAGTTACACGTATTCCCCATCCCGATCCCCCTTCCCACCTCCCTCCCCACCCGACTCCTCAGGGTCCTCCCAGTGCACCAGGCCCGAGCACCTGACTCATGTATCCCACCTGGGCTGGTGGTCCGTTTCACCATAGATAATATACATGCTGTTCTTTCAAAACATCCCACCCTCACGTTCTCCCCCAGAGTTCAAAAGTCTGTTCTGTACTTCTGTGTCTCTTTTTCTGTTTTGCATATAGGGTTATCGCCACCATCTATCTAAATTCCGTATATATGTGTTAGTATACTGTAATGATCTTTATCTTTCTGGCTTACTTCACTCTGTATAATGGGCTCCAGTTTCATCCATCTCATTAGAACTGATTCAAATGAATTCTTTTTAACGGCTGAGTAATATTCCATGGTGTATATGTACCACAGCTTCGTTATCCATTCATCTGCTGATGGGCATCTGGGTTGCTTCCATGTCCTGGCTATTATAAACAGTGCTGCAATGAACATTGGGGTGCACGTGTCTCTTTCAGATCTGGATTCCTCAGTGTGTATGCCTAGAAGTGGGATTGCTGGGTCATATGGCAGTTCTATTTCCAGTTTTTTAAGAAATCTCCACACTGTTTTCCATAGTGGCTGTACTAGTTTGGATTCCCACCAACAGTGCAAGACGGTTCCCTTTTCTCCACACCCTCTCCAGCATTTATTGCTTGTAGACTTTTGGATAGCAGCCATCCTGACTGGCGTGTAATGGTACCTCATTGTGGTTTTGATTTGCATTTCTCTGATGATGAGTGATGTTGAGCATCTTTTCATGTGTTTGTTAGCCATCTGTATGTCTTCTTTGGAGAAATGTCTGTTTAGTTCTTTGGCCCATTTTTTGATTGGGTCGTTTATTTTTCTGGAATTGAGCTTTAGGAGTTGCTTGTATATTTTTGAAATTAATCCTTTGTCTGTTTCCTCATTTGTTATTATTTTCTCCCAATCTGAGGGCTGTCTTTTCATCTTACTTATAGTTTCCTTTGTTGTGCAAAAGCTTTTAATTTTCATTAGGTCCCATTTGTTTATTTTTGCTTTTATTTCCAATATTCTGGGAGGTGGGTCATAGAAGATCTTGCTGTGATTTATGTCGGAGAGTGTTTTGCCTATGTTCTCCTCTAGGAGTTTTATAGTTTCTGGTCTTACATTTAGATCTTTAATCCATTTTGAGTTTATTTTTGTGTATGGTGTTAGAAAGTGTTCTAGTTTCATTCTTTTACAAGTGGTTGACCAGTTTTCCCAGCACCACTTGTTAAAGAGATTGTCTTTTTTCCATTGTATATCCTTGCCTCCTTTGTCAAAGATGAGGTGTCCATAGGTTCATGGATTTATCTCTGGGCTTTCTATTCTATTCCATTGATCCATATTTCTGTCTTTGTGCCAATACCATACTGTCTTGATGACTGTGGCTTTGTAGTAGAGTCTGAAGTCAGGCAGGTTGATTCCTCCAGTTCCATTCTTCTTTCTCAAGATTACTTTGGCTATTCGAGGTTTTTTGTATTTCCATACAAATTGTGAAATTATTTGTTCTAGTTCTGTGAAAAATACCGTTGGTAACTTGATAGGGATTGCATTGAATCTATAGATTGCTTTGGGTAGAGTAGCCATTTTGACAATATTGATTCTTCCAATCCATGAGCACGGTATGTTTCTCCATCTGTTTGTGTCCTCTTTGATTTCTTTCATCAGTGTTTTATAGTTTTCTATGTATAGGTCTTTTGTTTCTTTAGGTAGATATACTCCTAAGTATTTTATTCTTTTTGTTGCAATGGTGAATGGTATTGTTTCCTTAATTCCTCTTTCTGTTTTTTCATTGTTAGTGTATAGGAATGCAAGGGATTTCTGTGTGTTAATTTTATATCCTGCAACTTTACTATATTCATTGATTAGCTCTAGTAATTTTTTGGAAGAGTCTTTAGGGTTTTCTATGTAGAGGATCATGTCATCTGCAAACAGCGAGAGTTTCACTTCTTCTTTTCCTATCTGGATTCCTTTTATGTCTTTTTCTGCTCTGATTGCTGTGGCCAAAACTTCCAACACTATGTTGAATAGTAGTGGTGAGAGTGGGCATCCTTGTCTTGTTCCTGATTTCAGAGGAAATGCTTTCAATTTTTCACCATTGAGGGTGATGCTTGCTGTGGGTTTGTCATATATAGCTTTTATTATGTTGAGGTATGTTCCTTCTATTCCTGTTTTCTGGAGAGTTTTAATCATAAATGAGTGTTGAATTTTGTCAAAGGCTTTCTCTGCATCTATTGAGATAATCATATGGTTTTTATCTTTCAATTTGTTAATGTGGTGTATTACGTTGATTGATTTGCGGATATTAAAGAATCCTTGCATTCCTGGGATAAAGCCCACTTGGTCATGGTGTATGATTTTTTTAATATGTTGTTGGATTCTGTTTGCTAGAATTTTGTTAAGGATTTTTGCATCTATGTTCATCAGTGATATTGGCCTGTAGTTTTCTTTTTTTGTGGCATCTTTGTCTGGTTTTGGAATTAGGGTGATGGTGGCCTCATAGAATGAGTTTGGAAGTTTACCTTCTTCTGCAATTTCCTGGAAGAGTTTGAGTAAGATAGGTGTTAGCTCTTCTCTAAATTTTTGGTAGAATTCAGCTGTGAAGCCATCTGGTCCTGGGCTTTTGTTTGCTGGAAGATTTCTGATTACAGTTTCGATTTCCTTGCTTGTGATGACTCTGTTAAGATCTTCTATTTCTTCCTGGTTCAGTTTTGGAAAGTTATACTTTTCTAAGAATTTGTCCATTTCATCCAAGTTGTCCATTTTATTGGCATAGAGCTGCTGGTAGTAGTCTCTTATGATCCTTTGGATTTCAGTGTTGTCTGTTGTGATCTCACACTTTTCATTTCTTATTTTGTTAATTTGGTTCTTCTCTCTTTGTTTCTTAATGAGTCTTGCTAATGGTTTGTCAATTTTGTTTATTTTTTCAAAAAACCAGCTTTTAGCTTTGTTGATTTTTGCTATGGTCTCTTTAGTTTCTTTCGCATTTATTTCTGCCCTAATTTTTAAGATTTCTTTCCTTCTGCTAACCCTGGGGTTCTTCATTTCTTCCTTCTCTAATTGCTTTAGGTGTAGAGTTAGGTTATTTATTTGGCTTTTTTCTTGTTTCTTGATGTGTGCCTGTAATGCTATGAACCTTCCCCTTAGCACTGCTTTTACAGTGTCCCATAGGTTTTGGGTTGTTGTGTTTTCATTTTCATTTATTTCTATACATACTTTGATTTCTTTTTTGATTTCTTCTATGATTTGTTGGTTATTCAGAAGCGTGTTATTTAGCCTCCATATGTTGGAATTTTTAACAATTTTTTTCCTGTAATTGAGATCTAATCTTACTGCACTGTGGTCAGAAAAGATGACTAGAATGATGTCAATTTTTTTGAATTTTCCAAGACCAGATTTATGGCCCAGGATGTGATCTATTCTGGAGAAGGTTCCGTGTGCACTTGAGAAAAAGGTGAAGTTGATTGTTTTGGGGTGAAATGTCCTATAGATATCAATTAGGTCTAGCTGGTCCATTGTATCATTTAAGGTTTGTGTTTCTTTGTTGATTTTCTGTTTAGTTGATCTATCCATAGTTGTGAGTGGGGTATTAAAGTCTCCCACTATTATTGTGTTACTATTAATTTCCTCTTTCATACTCGTTAGTGTTTGCCGTACATATTGCGGTACTCCTATGTTGGGTGCATATATATTTATAATTGTTATATCTTCTTCTTGGATTGATCCTTTGATCATTATGTAGTGTCCTTCTTTGTCTCTTTTCACATCCTTTATTTGGAAGTCTATTTTATCTGATATGAGTATTGCGACTCCTGCTTTCTTTTGGTCTCCGTTTGCGTGAAATATTTTTTTCCAGCCCTTCACTTTCAGTCTGTATGTGTCCCTTGTTTTGAGATGGGTCTCTTGTAGACAGCATATATAGGGGTCTTGTTTTTGTATCCATTCAGCCAATCTTTGTCTTTTGGTTGGGGCATTCAACCCATTTACATTTAAGGTAATTATTGGTAGGTGTGGTCCCGTTGTCATTTACTTTGTTGTTTTGGGTTCACGTTTATACAACCTTTCTGCATTTCCTGTCTAGAGAAGATCCTTTAGCATTTGTTGAAGAGCTGGTTTGGTGGTGCTGAATTCTCTCAGCTTTTGCTTGTCTGTAAAGCTTTTGAATTCTCCTTCATATCTGAATGAGATCCTTGCTGGGTACAGTAATCTAGGTTGTAGGTTATTCTCTTTCATTACTTTCAGTATGTCCTGCCATTCCCTTCTGTCCTGGAGGGTTTCTATTGATAGATCAGCTGTTATCCTTATAGGAATCCCTTTGTGTGTTATTTGTTGTTTCTCCCTTACTGCTTTTAGTATTTGTTCTTTGTGTTTGATCTTTGTTAATTTGATTAATATGTGTCTTGGGGTGTTTCGCCTTGGGTTTATCCTGTTTGGGACTCTCTGGGTTTCTTGGACTTGGGTGGCTATTTCCTTCCCCATTTTAGGGAAGTTCTCAGCTATTATCTCCTCGAGTATTTTCTCATGGCCTTTCTTTTTGTCTTCTTCTTCTGGGACTCCTATGATTCGAATGTTGGGGCGTTTCACATTGTCCCAGAGGTCCCTGAGGTTGTCCTCATTTCTTTTGATCCTTTTTTCTTTTTTCCTCTCTGCTTCATTTATTTCCACCATTTTATCTTCTACCTCACTTATCCTATCTTCTGTCTCTGTTATTCTACTCTTGGTTCCCTCCAGAGTGTTTTTGATCTCATTCATTGCATTATTCATTTTTAATTGACTTTTTTATTTCTTCTAGATCTTTATTAAACATTTCTTGCATCTTTTCAATCTTTGTCTCCAGGCTATTTATCTGTACCTCCATTTTGCTTTCAAGATTTTGGATCATTTTTATTATCATTATTCTAAATTCTTTTTCAGGTAGATTTCCTATCTCCTCCTCTTTTGTTTGACTTGGTGGGCTTTTTTCA
This sequence comes from Muntiacus reevesi, assembly GCF_963930625.1. Classification (NCBI taxonomy): domain Eukaryota; kingdom Metazoa; phylum Chordata; class Mammalia; order Artiodactyla; family Cervidae; genus Muntiacus; species Muntiacus reevesi. The sequence continues at coordinate 150,462,053 of NC_089250.1, forward strand.
TGTTCCTTTACCTGTTGGGTATTTCTCTGCCTTTTCATCTTGTTTAGATTGCTGTGTCTGGAGTGGGCTTTCTGTATTCTGCAGGTCTGTGGTTCCTTTTTATTGTGGAGGTTTTACCCAGTGGGTGGGGTTAGACGATTGGCTTGTCAAGGTTTCCTGATTAGCGAAGCTTGCGTCAGTGTTCTGGTATGCGGATCTTGATTTCTTCTCGTTGGATAGCAATGGAGTGCCCAGTAATGAGTTTTGAGATGGGTCTATGTGTTAGGTGTGACCTTGGGCTGTCTGTATGTTGACGTTCAGGGCAATGTTCCTGCGTTGTTGGAGAATTTGCGTGGTATGTCGTGCTCTAAAACTTATTGACTCTTGGGTGGTGGTTGGTTTCGGAGCAGGTATGGAGGCTTTTGTACGGTCACTTATTACTTAAAGATCCATGTAGTCAGGAGTTTTCTGGTGTTCTCAGGTTTTGGGCTTAAGTCTCCTGCTTCTGGATTTCAGTTTTATTCTTCCTGTAGTCTCAGGACTTCTCCAACTATACAGCACTGATAATAAAACTTCTATGTTAATGATGGAAAGTTTCTCCCCCGTTAGGGATACCCAGAGAGGTTCACCGAGTTACATGGAGAAGAGGAGAGGGAGGAGGGAGATAGAGATGGGCAGGAGGAGAAAGAGGGGGACTCAAGAGGAGAGAGACAGATCTACGAAGTTGTCTGATCCCAGAGTGTTCTCCGTAGCCCAGACACCCACAAAGATTCACAGAATTGGATTGGGAAGAGAAGGGGAAAGGAGGAAATAGAGGTGTTCTGAGGTAGAAAACAGAGTCAAGATTGGGAGAGAATAATCAACACACTCGTGAATAAAAATGGGAGCTGAATATTGGATTCTTAAATGTTCACAATTTATATCATATACTGAAAAACAAAAATTAAAAATCTAGAGTAGAGGTTAGACTCTTAAAAATACTATATTAAAAACAAAAACCAAAACACACAAAAAAAATTTTAGAAATATATATGAAGTTTGGTATAAAAATAGGGCTTCTCCTCTTCTTTTTTTTTTTTTCTTTCCCTTTCTTCTGTAAGGTTATAGTGGATTGAAAATGAAAATTAAGGCGTAGTAAAAGGAGTGCTAGAGGGCTTTAAAAGAAATAAGAGAAAAAGAAGAAGAAAATAGAAGAGAAGAAGAAAAAAGAACAGAAAAAAACGAAGAAAAAGAAGAAAAAGAAAAAAAAGAAAAAAGAAAGAGAAAAAAATTGTTTTGCCTAATTAAAAAAAATCGTAAAAATCTATGAAAGTTAAGGAGTAATGGGGGAGTAATAAGGAATTTTTAAAGGAAAATAAAAGAGAACCAAGAAAAAAGAAAAAAAAATTTTTTTTTTTTCCTTACTTAAAAAAAAAAAAAAGAAAAAAAAATAGAAAAGAAAAGAAAAAGAAAAAATATATCTAGGAATTTCTCTGGAGCTGTTGCGGTCAGTGTGGGTTCGGCTCAGCTTCAGATAGCTCCTCGTTCCAGCTTACACTTCTCGATATCTACAGGCCCTTCCGGTGTAGTCAGTCGGTGGTTTCTTCAGGGATTTTAATCTGTTGCACCGGTCCCTTCTGAAGCGGTTCCCTTTGTTTATTTGGGTTCTGTTGCCGGTCTCTTCCGCGCCTAATTTCCGCCCTGACACAGTGGGCGGAGGTGGATTCTTGTTCAGGTAGCTAGTTCCGTCGCGCTGCGGGGAGGGGCCGTGCGGGGAGGGGCCGGCGCTCCCGGGAGAGCCTTGCGCTCTTTTCTCGGTCTGCGCTGCTCAGGCTCCGGGCTGTTCTGACTGAAGCGCGCGCCACGCTGCGTGCGGCTCCAGCCCTCGGGCAATTCACAAAAGCGCGGCACACAAAGCTGGGCCCGCGCTCCGTCCCCACGCCGCCCGAGCGGCCCAGGCAGCCAGGCGCTTGACGGGCGCTCTCTCCCTGGGTGCGGCGCGTCTTCTGCCCTGCGCGGTCCGAGTCTCAGTCCCCGCCGGCGCCAGTCGGGCGTGCGCGCCCTCTGCCCTCCGTGTCCCCAGCCCCAGTTCCTGCCCGCGACGGTCGGGCACCCCCGCCCTCCGTCTCGCCGCGACCCTCCCGGCGGACTTCGGCCGCCCAGAATCTCGGTCCCTTTGTTCTGCGAACGGCCGGCAGTGTGTTCGGGCCGGTTAATTTTCTCTCTCTTTTGCAATCCCACAGTTCAAGCTGGCAACTCACAAAAGCTCCCTCTGATTGTCCCCAGGGCGCTCAGGCCCGGATCCAGCCCCAAGTAATGCCGCCGGCTCCTCTCCGTTCCGCCCCCACTTGCTGGTTGCGGATGCGGGCGTCTGGGGTACTTTTCTGCTGGGAGTTGCTTTTAGGCTCGTAATCTGTGGGTTTTATTTATTCTATCCCTCCCAGTCAGATTCAAACTCTTGAGATTCCAACACTTCCCCCAGGCCCGCCAGTGCGAGGGTTTCCCGGTGTCTGGGAACGTCCTCTATTAAGTCCCTTCCCGGGACGGATCTCCGTCCTTAGCTCTTTTGTTTCGCTTTTTATCTTTTATATTTTGTCCTACCTCCTTTCGAAGACAATGGGCTGCTTTTCTGGGTGCCTGATGACCTCAGCTAGCGATCAGAAGTTGTTTTGTGAAGTTTGCTCTGTGTTCTGTTATTTTTTTGATGAATTTCTAGGAGAGAAAGTGGTCTCCCCGTCCTACTCCTCCGCCATCTTCCATTGATTGTCTTTTCATTTTGTTGATTGTTTCCTTTGCTTTTCAGCAGTTATTTAATTTGCTGTAGTCCCATTTGCTTATTTTTGCTTTTGTTTCCTATACTTTAGATATTACAGTCACAAAATAATTACCAAGACATAAAATTTCCCCCTGTGCTTCTTCTAGAACTGTTATGGTTTCAAGTCTAATATTCAAGTTTTTAAAACACTGGAGTTAATTATTTGAGTAGTGTAAATAGTTCTAGTTAGCTATTTTTAAATAACCTGGACAATTGGGTTGACAATGAAACTGTATATAAGTTTTCATTGTGATATGGTTTCCCAAAGGGTTGATAGAGTCTTAAGAAACAGTAATAGCATTTTCTATCCTCTTGATCATTGTTATTCATGTTACATCAAAAGTAGAATCATGGCACCCGGTCCCATCACTTCATGGCAAATAGATGAGGAAACAATGGAAACAGTGACAGACTTGACTTTCCTTGGATTCCAAAATCACTGCAGATGAGCAGTGAGCAGTCATGCTCTCATACTGCAGCCATGAGATTAAAAGGCGCTTGCTCCTTGGAAGAAAAGCTACGACCAACCTAGACAGCATATTAAAAAGCAGAAACATTACTTTGCCAACAAAGGTCTAGTCAAAGATTTGGTTTTCCAGTAGTCATATATGGATGTGAGAGTTGGACCATAAAGAAAGCTGAGCGCTGAAGAATTGATGCTTTGGAATTATGGTGTTGGAGAAGACTCTTGAGAGTCCCTTGGGCTGCAAGATCAAAGCAGTTCCTCGTAAAGGAAATCAGTTCTGAATACTCATTGGAAGAACTGATGCTGAAGCTGAAACTCTAATACTTTGTCCACCTAATGTGAATAACTGACTCATTGGCAAAGACCCCAATGATGGGAAAGGTTGAAGGCAGGAGGAGAGAGGGATGCCAGAGGATGAGATGGTTGGATGGTATTGTTGACTCGATGGACATGAATTTGAGCAAGCTCCAGGAGTTGGTGATGGACAGGGAGGTCTGTGGTGCTGTATTCCACGGGGTCTCAAAGAGTCAGACACGACTGAGGGACTGAACTGTACTGAAATCCAGTTCTTAGTACCTGCTGCTTTTCTTTAAGAAAAACCAACTTCACCAAAGTTGTATTTGCTGAAGCTTCAACCTCTTTGGGGCTTCTCTGGTGGCTCAGACAGTAAGGAATCTCCCTGCAATTCAGGAGGCCTGTGTTTGATCCCTGGGCCAGGAAGATCCCCTGGAGATGGAAATGGCTACCCTCTCCAGTATTCTTGCCTGGAGAATTCCATGGACAGAGGAGCCTGATGGGCTACAGTCCATGGGGTCAAAAAGAGTTGGACATGAATGAGCGATTAATAATTTCAATTTCACTTTAACATCTTTAGATGCACATTAAATGCCTTCTTTGATCTTTCATTAATCTTCTCCATGTTATTAATGTTGTTTTTAAAGAGTAAAAAGAGCTTCTCCTTTGTGTTAGTATCTTTAACATGAAGGACATCTAAAATACCAGAAGGCCATGCCAGTGAAAGTTTCCTTAATACTGCTACTTTCTCAGCACCTTTGGATTCCTGTGGATATTCACACTCATGACAGGAGAGAGCATTAGGAATCCACTTTTAATCAAAAGTCATACACACAAGCACATAACACAAAACAAAAGCTCGAGCTGGGTAAGACATCAAAATGAGAAGTGCTAAGGGTTCAATTTGTCCCTGAAACTCCACAAGGTGAGGTGCTTGACAAGTGAAAGTTAAAGTAGAGAGAGTTAGTTGCTCAGTCGTGTCCAACTCTTTGTGTTCCCATGGACTGTAGCCCACCAGGCTCCTCTGTCCATGGAATTCTCCAGGCCAGAATACTGGAGTGGGTAACCATCTCCTTCTCCAAGTTAAAGTAGATGGTGACCACAAATATCCTACATCTACCATGCTAACACAGAGCTATGTCAGGAAGCTGATTTAATATATATGCAAGAATCACCTCCCTTGAGTGATATAGTTCTTAGAGTCAGCCTCACATCAATACATACTCCTCTGCCCAGGGCAGGCTTGTATAACCACACAGGACATTTAGGGATGCCAGAATAAATATTAGACAGGGAAACAGATTTCAGGAAGTCCATCGGAGAAATGTAGAAAACCCAGGATGTCGCAAAGAGCTATCTGTAATATAATGGCATTTACCAAATTGACTAAATCAAACTTTAGGCCTAGAAAAATGAAATAAATCAATCTTAAATAAATAAAGGATATAACCTAGGTCCCTCAAATCCCTTTATTTTGTAAATGTCATAAGTAGTGAATGTTTACTGGTGCTTTACTAACTCAATATAATTTTCAGATAATTTGAGTTTCTTAATTAAAAAACCTCTCCCACATAGTTGAAAAGAAATACATTAGATGTTCAGTTCAGTTCAGTTTAGTTGCTCAGTCATATCTGATGCTTTGTGACCCCAAGAAGTGCAGCACGCCAGGCTTCTCTGTCCATCACCAAATCCCAGAGTTTACTCAAACTCATGTCCATTGAGTCAGTGATGCCACCCAACCACCTCATCCTCTGTCATTCCCTTCTCCCCCCGCCTTCAATCTTTCCCAATCTTTCTTCAATCTTTCCAAATGAGTGAGCTCTTCACATCAGGAGGCCAAAGTATTGGAGTTTCAGCTTCAGCATCAGTCCTTTCAATGAATATTCAGGACTAATTTCCTTTAGGATGGACTGGTTGGATCTCTTTGCGGTCTAGGGGACTCTGAAGAGTCTTTTCCAACACCACAGTTCAAAGGCATCTCACATCCATACATGACTACTGGAAAAACCCAAAATCCAGAAGTTGTAAATAATTTGCACAGAACTTTTAGTGATAACTCTTCTTTATATAAACTTTTAATATAACTTCTTTTTTTTAAAATATAACGTCTTAATATAACTCTTCTTTGTATAAAATATGTGAGTCCACATGATTCTTGAACATGGGTTAGAACTTCATGGGTCCACTTATACATTAATTTTTAAAAATAGTAAATACAAAGACTACAGGATCCAGACTACAGGAGTCAGATGCAGATCTGAGGATGGGGAGGGATGGAGCATATATATAGATCACACTTTTAAAATATAAGTATTCTGTTCTGCAGACTGCTGGCACCACTAACTATCCCACTACGCCCGATGCTCAAGGGTCAACTGTATTGACACATTCTCATTACTCATTACACATTCTCATTACTACCAGACACTACATTGGTCACACCATTTCTATTTTTCACCCACTTTTCCCCTTACCTCTTCCTACTGAGGAGTCTATAAAGGGTAAAACCCTAGACTCCTCGACTGTCTTGTAGTTAGAGAAAGGCCAAAAATACAATGCTGGTCAAAAAGACACAAAGCAGGTTATTCATTCCACCCCTTTCCAATAATCTCCCTTCCTGCCAGAATGCCCATCTGAGACCTAGATCACAGAAATTACAAAAAAAAAAAAAAAAAAAAGCAGGAGAAAAGACAGAAGAAATCTATACCTCAAATGCTATCACTAAGAAGTAACCCCAGTTCTGGGTCCTCTGTACCTCAATTCTTAAATGTGGGGAAATATAAGATATGTGCTAAAGTGGGATTTGCACAAACATGGTAAATAGGATGTGTGTTTATATGTTGTTGTTCAGTTGCAAAGTTGTGTCTGACTCTTTGCAACCCTATGGACTGCAGCAGGCCAGGTTCCTCTGTCCTCCACTATCTCCCAGAGTTTGCTCAAATTCATGTCCATTGAGGCAGTGAAGCTATCTAACCATCTTATCCTCTGCCACCCCCTTCTCCTTTTCCCTTCAATCTTTCCCAACATCAGGGTCTTTTCCAATGAGTCAGGTCTTCCCATTAGGTAGCCAAAGTATTGTAGCCTCAGCTTCAGCATCAGTCCTTCCAGATGAATATTTGATCACAGTTGGACACTACTGAGCATCTGAACTGAACTGAAGCCCAAAGGACTCTCAAGAGTCTTCTCCAACACCACATTTCAAAAGTATCAATTCTTGAGTGCTTAGCCTATTTATGGTCCAAGTCTCACATCTGTACCTGACTACTGGAAAAACCATAGCTTTGACTAGATGGCTCTCTGTTGGCAAAGTAGTGTCACTACTTTTTAATATACTGTCTAGGTTTGTCATAGCTTTCTTCCAAGGAACAAGCGTCTTTTCATTTTATGACTGCAGTCATCATCCAAAGTGATTTTGAAACACGCCCCCCCCGCCCCCCCCCCCCCCCCCCGCAAATGCCAGGGTAGTAAAGAATCCTCTCTTTCGCAGGAGACACAAGAGAGGTGGGTTCAATCCCCAGGTAGGGAAGATGCCCTGGAGGAGGAACCAGCAGCCCAGTGAACCAGTGAAGTTGCTCAGTTGTGTATGACTCTTTGCAATCCTATGGACTGTAGCCTACGAGGCTCTGGCAACCCACTCCAGTATTATTACCTGAAATATTCCATGGACAGAGCAGTCTGGTGGATTCCAGTCCATGGGGTCACAAAGAGTCATACACAACTGAGTGACTGAGCATGCATGTATGTGTTTATATGGGCTGTGTGCTAACTTGATATGTAAACTAACATGGGACATGCATTAATGTGGACACACACTAAAATGATACTTATGCAAATCCGAGGTATGCATTAACAAGGGATAACATGACAAGTACACTAATATACATTAACAAGGATTCTCATTTTCATAGGACATACACTAAAATGGAACACACCTTACCATGAAGTGGGCTGATATATGATAACATGGACTATTATCAGGTGTGTGCTGACATGGGGTTTACACTAATGAACATGCACTAATATGAGGTGAGCATTAAACCTGACTTACCCGCTCCTGAGGGAAAAACCTAGGTGAAAATACTGAATTCCTACTACATAGAAACAGCCTGTTCCTACTACACAGAAACCAAAATGACCTTGCAATAATTTGGAAAGTAAATACTCGGGCAAGAGCAGCAATAATTTCCCTAATACAGTAATTTGGGTAAAAAGCTTCTAAGTGGGTCTAAGAAGAGTGCCAATCCTGTCAGAGTGAACGAGCCTCAGTTTCCTGGCACAGAAGTCAGAGAGTTTTGCTTTTGCTGGAGTTGGAAAATAACTGCATCTTTCAAATTAGTCTTTTTTGGTAGGTCAGCAGCCGCTAGCACCAATTCCTAGCACACATAGTGTCTTGCATATAACTGGTACTCCATCAAACATCTGTTGTTAACATTGACGCAAATGGAATGAATTAGATTCATTAGCTTATTATGAATCATCTTAAAAAAATCCTGCAGATTTGAGAATAGTACAAAATTAAGCAAAAGTTAAGTAAATTTCTGTTCTGTATTTCATCCTAAACTTTCTTAACATAAAAAAAAATAAATCTTTTGTTTGGACTATAATAAGACCAATGCATATATAATGCATTTAAACCAAAGTAATTTAATTCTTTGACCAGGTTGCTGGCTAGAGAAACTACACTTGGACATCCACTTCCATTTTCTGCTTCAGACTTTGATGGTTTTGTAAAAAGGAAATTAGTTTAATAATTTAACAAGGATGAGCTGAATATTCTGTCATTCTGCCAGAGAGGCAATCATGCTGTCTTACTTTAAAATTAAATCTTAACTATATTTTCTGTTGTGTGCTTTCTGTTGTTCTAAACAAGACTTTTAAACAAGTCATTGAGCAGTCACCACTAAGATAATATTGATTCTGAATATGTCTCAACCAACCCCTCCTTGTTTTTATATTTTGAAAAAAAAAACAATGCTAAAAAAAAATACTGTCTTTCAAAGTTCAATTTAATATTACTTTTAACCAGGAGAGTCTTAGACTCAAAAAGGTATCTTTCATTTTTGGAACATAGAAGTAAAAGAAAGGAATTTTTTCTAAGATAATTTTATGAAATGAAAAATCTAAAACTCATTTGGAAAAAAAAGGAAGTATTTTTCTGTCCTTGGGTATATTATCTTTGAGGAATAGGTGGTGCTCATTATTTTTGAAGAATTTCATAGTGATTATTTGTTCAAAATCTTAATCTAAAATGAAACAAGCCACTGGGGATATTTTTAAATCTTATTTATAATAACTATTATTTTTATATGTGATTCAAATGCAAGATGCTTTTCTTTCTACTTTCCCCATAAAGAAACATCTTTTCATATATTATTTCTTAAATAAAATTTTAAGACATTGGCATTTTGCTAATGCACAGTGAAATTTTCACCATAGTAAATGTTCACACACTACAAGGCAATAGCTTATCATTTTACATTGCTATTGCTATTCAGTTGTCTGTCAAATATTTACTTAGCACCTACCATGTGTTAAGTGCTCATCTAGGTCCTATTTACTTTTACTGTCATATTTATTTTTACAACTGTACTTTTAAATTTACTCCTTTCCCAAACCAACTTTATAGTATCTTTCAATAATATCTTTAAAATGAAAATATGATTATATTGTTAAAGATATTTGAGTTAAAAAGCTAGGCATGATATTTCCTGCTAACCATATCCATTCTAAAAATTCATTGGGAAATTAGTATATAAGTGCATACTACAAAGTTTGTATCTAAAATGATTTTCTACATTTATAAAGTAAGCATTTTAAAGCAAATATTAATAGGATTATGCTCTGATCATGTCTGTACTGGATTTCTTCAGATAGTTTTTAGTGCATCTCTATCTGGGCATAGGAGGTGCCTCATAATTTTTCTTTCAGGCTTTCAAGTTGGAGCCTACTGTGGTGTCTTATAGTTGTTCTTTGTGACAGACACCAAATCCTTTTGTAATAAGGTAGGAGAAGTTTAATGGAACAATTGACTTTGCTTCTTATTAATTTACCCAATTAATAAATTATTTCTCCATTCCTTCACAGTAGTTAGCATCAGCTCTACAGCAACCTTCCTTGAATTGCATATATACATGTGTGTGTGTATGTATATGTGTGTGTGTGCAGGCATACATGCTCAGAGGTGTGCACATTGAGTTGCACAGAGGGTTAAAAATCTTAGTTGTGAAATAACAAAATTAGCCTCTATTCGAATGCCTTCCAGAACGTGATTTGTAAATTCCTAGGTCCTCATTCTCTACAGTTGTAAAATGCATAGCATTTCAACGTCCAATAGGATTGTTTGGAGTATCACAAATTTCAAGCATTGAACCTAATTCTCCTCAGTAAATGGTAGGTGTTTTTATACATGAGTAGCAAACTCTGTGTAATCTCAATTTTATAACTGACTTGATACGTGTGAGGCAGGAGGGCTGATTCCCAAAAACACAGTCAAGATATAATAATAGTTGTTGAGTTGAAGTCTTTTACTTAATATTCTATGTAAAGAATTCTCAGCACTCCCAATATCAGAAATAACTCCACTGATTACCCAATTACTGAGGAATGTATAAAATATGCTTTCAACCAACACTGACACTTCACCTTTCATAATTCTTCCTGGGAGAAGACACTCCAACTCTTTGAATAATTGCCAAATGATTTCAGCATCTAGACCTAATTTTCCTTAGTTCATTAATGATAATATAGGGATGATGTCAGTTTAAAAAATTAATATTTATAACAGTGAGTTCAGCAAAATTGTAAAAATCATTTGGACATCTCATTTAAAAAATATTGTGCAAGGACACATATTTTTATTCCATGCTTTTATTAACTTGCTCTTCTTAACATTATAAGAAGAAAAAAATACTGTCAAACTATCCTGGTGTAAGATTGAAGCAAATTACTCTGTCATACTTAATTAGAAGAGACGACATTTTGAAACATGTTGTTTGTTTCTCAACCTCAGCCTGACATGCTGATGAAAGCAATTAAGCAACAAGTCCTGCTACTAAGAACAGCAGTCCAGCCCAGGGGACACTGCACTTGTGGAGACCAAGTTACTGACTATACTCCTGTAATTTCCATGTAACCAGCCCATGTTCTCGGAAATAAAATACACATGTAAATTTTTTTTCAATAATGAAGCTGTCTTTATTTCTTAAAATATCAAACTAATAACCTAGATCATTATATTCAACATGGTCGGCCACAGTCAATAGACAGATTACAGTAAGATTCCCAGAGGTCAGTAAGTGTGAAGCAAAAGCGAACTTGAAAAATAATTAAACAAATTAAAAATGTTCTCTAGTGAACAAAAAATCAACAAGTGATAACAGATGTGTCATTTTTAAATTCCCCAAATTCTCAAGTATTACTGGAGCTGTGCATGAATTTACCCTGAGGAAGATACCTGTTTATTACAGGGTACTGGGAGAAGCAATTGCCTTCTTTCAGCTAATCTCAATACTATTTACAAGAGATGAGTTGGAGGCAAAGAGGTAACTAAACCAACACAAAAGTCACAATTTAGTCATGTGGCTATTATTGTTTTAATGATGCTCCCTAGACCACTGAGTGTTGTTGACAAGTGTCAGGAGACAATGAATAGCATTTCCCAATTTAGCCATGTTTATATTAACTGCCGCCCACCCAGAGGACCAATTACAGGTGTTAGAGCCTGCCTTTCTCAAATGTCAGAGTTGAATGAGCCTTGAGTTGGTTCTAGACTATTATTTTGTAATAGGGTATGCTTATATCCTGAGATATGCAGATGATACCACTCTAATGGCATAACAAGAAGAGGAACTAAAGAGCCTCTTGATGAGGGTGAAAGAGGTGAGTGAAAAGACTGGTTTAAACTCAACATTCAAAAAACTAAGATCATGGCATCTGATCCCATCACTTCATGGCAAATAAAAGGTGAAAAATTGGAAACAGTGACAGAATTATTTTCTTGGCCTCCAAAATTACTGTGAATGGAAACTGCAGCTATGAAATTAAAAGATGCTTGCTCCTTGAAAGAAAAGCTATGGCAAACATAGACAGCATATTGAAAAGCAGAGACATCACTTTGCCAACAAATATCTCTAGTCAGAGCTATGGTTTTACCAGTAGTCATGTATGGATATAATAGTTGGACCAGAAAGAAGGCTAAGCACCAAAAAAATTGATGCTTTTGAATTGCAGTTCAATTCAAAGTTCAAGTCTTCTCTAGAGAAGACTCTCGAGAGCCCCTTGGACAGCAGGGAGATCAAAACAGTCAATCCTAAAGGAAATCAACTCTGAATATTCTTTGGGAGGACTGATACTGAAGCTGAAGCGCCAATACTTTGGCTACCTGGTACGAGAAGAGCTGATTCATTGGAAAACACTCTGAGGGGAAAGACTGAGGATAGGAGGAGGAGAGAGTGGCAGAGGATGAAATGGTTTGATAGTACCACTGACTCAATGGACATCAAAATAGAGAAAACTCTGGGAGATAGTGAAGGACAGGGAAGCCTGGAATGCTGCAGTCCATAGGATGACAAAGAGTCGGATGCAGCTTAACAACTGAGCAACAGCAGCATGCTTACATCTCAGAGGGCATGCAGTTTCCTGTCCAATCCTTTCTAGTGCTCACATTTTCCTTGATTTTATATCTACCTTAATCAAAATTGTGCTTTATGTAAGTTCAGAATAAATAATAATTCATACATGCTTCAAAATTAAGTCATTCCATGTAGTTTTCACAGATCAGCTTCATTTATTACCTCTAAAATTTCCTCCATCTCTTAGAAATTAAGAAGAATGTATCACCTTCCTTCTAGCATTGTTGGAAATTAAATATGGTATAAGAGGCAGTAGGGTAAGAAACCCACAAAGTATATAATAAGCTCAAATCAGAAAGATTTCAGCTGTAATTAATGGAACAGTCCAATTAAAATTGAATTAGAATATACAAATCTATTTGGCACTAAGCAATACATAGAGGGTCTTCCCAGGGTTTATTTATGAAGCATCACACTGGCACCATCAATAACCAAGTGCTTCCATCTTTCTCCTTAGCCATCTTTAGCTTGTTGGCTTCAACCCCCAGGTCTGTGCCCTCCAGAATCTGATCTGTCACTGGAATAGGCATGCTCCCATATGTCTAAGCTCAGTGGGAGCAAGGGAAAAATATTCTCATGCATTTCTTCCATTAATTGATTGCTTACCTCTCCCATCTTACCTTCTGCCACATTTGATCTCTCCTAGTGTTTACTCTTTAACCTATTCTAGCTCCCATTGACCTGCTTTGGTGGTGGCGGTTTAGTTGCTAAGTCGTGTACAATTCTTGCAACCCCATGGACTGTAACCTGCCAGGCTCCTCTGTCCATGGGATTCTCCAGGCAAGAATACTGCAGTGGGTTGCCATTTCCTTCTCCAATTGACCTACTTTAGGTACCAGCTAACCTCAAAGCAGGCTAGGAAATCAAATATATTGTCTGAATTTTCAGTCTTTATGGGCAATAAAGAGAACAAAGAGACAAAAGCCATGACTCATTCAGTTCAAATGGTACAATTTCTGAGCTTTAACCATTCAAATTCCTGCAGTCTCTCTAGGGAATGGTATACATATATTGACGTGGATGGGACAGGGGTTGGGGGAGAAATAGAAATGCAGTATGGGGAAGACAAGGAGGAATTTTTATGCAAAAGCTTTTCCCATAATCTGATTTTATCACTGAGTATCCAGGAACTAGCCAGGTGCCAAATGCCAAAATATGTCTGGAAAACTGCACTGAAGAATGCTCAGAAACCATATTATTTCATGTGGGAAATCAAGGAACTAATTTAAGCAAATAGCTGACCTTCTTCAAGAAAAATTTTGATTTAATGTATTTCATATTTTGCTTTTCCAAGGAGCTTTGGAAATAACTTCAATATGAATGATGATAACTGATGAAATTCGTTGGGATCACGATCATTACTCAATAGAGAGGGTCACATTTTTTCACCCCATCACGGGAAGAATATTTTCTGTAGTAGTCCATCAAGACTGAAGCTCCATCTCTTCCATAACAACCCTGCCTACCTTCTTAAATCTAATCACATTTGCCTTCCTCTGGATGATACATCTGCATTCTTTCTGTTTTTAAATGCACCAAGATCATGTCTTCCCTGAGTTCAAACTAATATTTTGAATTCCTTTCTTTCCACCTCATTTATTCCCATATTCAGAATAAAAGTCACATCTTCAGACAGGGTGTCTTGAGAGTTCAATATAAATTAAGTCCTCTTGCTTTTTTCCTGTATAGTAGCTTGGACTATTTCTTCAAAAGAATTTGATACTGCATGATTTATTTGATCGACTATTAAATGTTTGCCACTTCATTAAACACTGGCAGTTTAAGGAAACAAAGTCTTGTGGGTTTTACTCATTAATGTAGTTGTAGAATCTAGCACAGTGGCCAGATCAGGGTAACCATTAATATTCATTGAATCAGTATATAAATAGATACTGTGAGCTATTACTTCCTAATTTTTCCAACTGATAGAACTGGTTTGTTATGGTTGTCCTGTTACCCCTTGTATTCTGTAAGCTCCATGAAAACACAGATGCTATTTTTAAGTCTTTTGGAGATTAACACTATGTCTTTCTCTTAGAAGGAAGCATTAGTATTTGTTGATTGACGTTTGGAATGGTTGTTACATGTATAAACTTTAAATATCTCATAGAGTAAGCTTATGAAAATGACATGAGAATTCTGGCTCCACTGAAGATATTAATAGCTGATGGATATGCAATACGACATAGCTACATTCAGATAGTGGGAGTGGAGATTTTCTGAGTTTATATGAGATGAGTTTGCATGAGTAATATGACCTTAATTTACTGTAACTGGCATGACTAGCTATTGGCTTATCTAATCTATGTGTACGGTGGTGACAAAAGGTACACTACAGGTAAGAAACAACAATTTATACTTCAGGAAACTATAATTCATTCTTATAAAATTGAAATGGAATTAAAGAAATATTTGGGTAAGACATAGAGCTGAAGAGAGGCTGGGGGTAGATCTGGAGAATCCAAGATCAAAAATAGAGCCAAGGTTTGCCACTGGCCCTTACTTCCACATCTATGGCAAAGACTCTGTACTCTCTCCCCACCTTTCTCACCCAATCTTTTATTTCAAGGCAGTTTCTAATTCTGGATTATAGGGGTTTAATAACGTGCAGGTCAGTGATTCTGCTGTGTCTCCCTGGGAATGTTCCTCTGCTCTGAATAGTAATGAATCTGCAGGACAATTTACCCAGGTATTTGCATGCCAATTGTAAGTCAAAGGCACTCTGATGGAACTGCCAGTGATGAAGTGAGATTATTTTTGTCTCATAAATATATTAAAAATGAAATAGGAAAAACACTAGGTCTATTCATATGAAGCTGAGATTTTAGTTCAGTGATTTTAATGAATGTGTGGACTTTCTTTAACTACCAGCCCCAGCCACTGATTGCCAAATGTGATCCCTTCCAAGTCTCTCCAATATCCAGGTCTCCAATTACACACACACACACATAAAAAGGATTCCATTTCTGTTTTTGTTTCATTGATATGACATTCCAGTGCTTCATTAGGTAAACACAGAAGCTGTATACTTATAAACACATCCCAGCATTGTTGGGTTTTTCCTCTCACAAAATAATTCACCCCTGGAGACACTGCACTAGGCTATCAGCCATGTACAGTTTAGAATAAAATTAATAAACTAAAATGGTAGGAATGTGCAGATGAAAATGACAAGATTAAGTACTATTTGAAAACAATTTTGAACTGATAGTATAACAGAGGTATCTGCATTTGTCTTTTTGCTTCATTTCACTGAAATTAGCATAAAACAAGCTTTGTTTCTCAAATACTTAGGGGACATTGGGAAAAGATGTTTGGAAGCAATATTATGCCAATTAAAGGCAAGGCTGGAGTTTCCGGCCCCTTTCTCTGAGATGTAATTGGTTTATTCTCTGTAGACAGCAGCCTGCAAAGTCGTAACTAGTGTGAGACCCTTGTTGATATTATAGAACCAACACAATTATAGATCCCTGCTTGTCCAGAGCAACAGAACACATGTATTCCTCAAAAGATTCCATGTCTTCTCTGTATCTTAGCATCAACCCAATTTTGGTCTCAGGCACATCTGTTGATAGTTACCTATTTTAAAATAGGTCTTTTAGAACATTGATAAGTAAGATATCTGTATTTTTAAAATACCAAGAACCTAACAATCTTATAAATTAGGCTTCTTGTGATTTCAAATTTAGTTGTTGTTCAGTCCCTCAGTCAGGTCTGATTCTTTGAGACTCCTTGGACTGCAGCATGCAAGGCTTCCCTGTCCATCATATCTCAGAGTTTGCTCAAACTCATGTCCATTGAGTCGGTGATGCCACCCAACCATCTTATCTTCTGTCATCCCCTTCTCCTCCTGCCTTCAATCTTTCCCAGCATCAGGGTCTTTTCCAGTGAGTCAGCTCTTTGCATCAGGTGGCCAAAGAATTGGGGCTTCAGCTTCAGCATCAGTCCTTCCAATGAATATTCAGGATTGATTTCCTTTAGAATGGACTGGTTTGATTTCCTTGCTGTCCAAGGGACTCTCAAGAGTCTTCTCCAGTGCCAATTCAAAGGCACCAATTCTTTGGCACTCAGCCTTTTTGTTGTCCAGCTCTCACATCTGTACATGACTTATTGGAAAAACTTGGACTACACAGACTTTTGTAGGCAAAGTAATCTTTCTGCTTTTTGATACACTGTCTAGGTTAGTCATTGCTTTTCTTCCAAGGAGCAAGCATCTTTTAATTCATGGCTGTAGCCACTGTCCATAGTAATTTTTAACCCCAAGAAAATAAAGTCTGTCAATGTTTCTATTGTTTCCCCTTCTATTTGCCATGAAGTGATGGGGCCAGATGCCATGATCTTTGCTTTTTGAAAAAGAAAATATTAAAATTTGGCTTCCATCCTTGTATTACATAGGAAGAACCACTTCCTTTTATTATGCAATAAGAACTCTGTCATATGTCCTATTTCAGTTTTTACTTTGACTCTAGGAAAATCATTACTGAGTGTTATATCTAACAACCTTGCAGTTCCTAAATTTAGATTTTCTGATTTCACCCCATTATTATTACTCAATCACTTAATTCTTCCCTTTCCTTTGGTGGTTCTATTTAGGAATATTTGAGCTTTGTTGTATTGATTTGGAATTTTGGGTTAGAGAGTTTCACCCTGTTTTGATATTCGTACATTTCATTAAACATAATTTCAAGCACTTTTTGAAAGCTCTTGGGGGAAAAACAGCTAATATTTATAAACACATTAGACATTCCTGAAAGCAAGAATACTTTCAGATATGAGAGTTCCACCAGGGAGTTTCACTCTATCTGCTATCACAGATAATGTGCTCTTTGTGTCTTTTACAGTGCTTTCAAAACAGGAGATGTCTTCTATTATTTTTGTTTGAATCAGATCACTTGGATGTGAAGTGATGGGGCACAAAGACCAAAATACTCCAACTTGATGACTTCATAAAGCTCACACATTTTCTTCATGGATGTTGTGTGAATGTTACAATCCGCAGCGAAATCTTTATCTATGGGATGTTTTTTAATGCCAAGGTAGAGGTGAAAACGGTGTAGAGCAGGTAACATGTAGAGTCAGATTTCTTGGGGGAGGGGCCTCAGCTCTTTCACTTGTTGACTGTGAGACTGCTGAAAATGTGGATAACATTTCGGAACCACATTGGCCTGAGCTATGAAATGGAGATTGTGGTAGAATTTGTGCTGAGTCTTGTTTTCAGTAAACAATAATTTAGTAGTTACCACTGCAAGGTAATTTCATTTATTATTAGCTCATTTAATCCTTCCATTAGTCCTGAGATTTTCATAAAAACAGTAGAGGAAAATTGATACTCAGAAAGATTAAGCAATTGACCAAGACCACATAGTTAAAACAGCACATCTACTCTGAAATTTCCTATCGCTTAATTGGCATGATAATCAAAGCCATCCTTCTGAAATGTTAAGTATAAGTGTTTCTTTAGAGGGTCCCTAATCTGGAAAAACTGCACTTACTGCCTTCCTGGGAGGTCAGCTGCCCTTGTATTTAGCAGGCTGCCTGTGGTTCTCCACTCACAGCAGAGACCAGATTGCTGGGCCATCATCCGGGGTCTGTTTCTCTCACTGGACCATAATATACTTCAGTGGATGGGCTGTATCTAACCTTTGTACCACTATTATAATAACTCAATCAACATTTGCTTAGTGAGTAAATGAATATATAAATGAACTAATAATATTTGCTTCATGGCTTAGATTCCTCCACAGCAGAAGTTCATCTGAATAAGACCATCATAGGAGAAGACATGGCTCATTGTCTTCAGGATACCCTTTCTACTTTTATTGTCTTTTATATAAACTTTATTTATTTTGGTTAGTGATGTGCCTAACTAATTTTTAAATTTTCTAGTTTCTCTTGAATGTAAGAAAAGGCAAATGACACAGAGTTGCTGTAGTTCAGTCACCCAGTCGTGTCCAACTCTTTGTGACCCCATGGAGTGTAGGATGCCTGGTCTCCCTGTACCTCATCATCTCCTGAAGTTTGCCCAAGTTCATGTCCATTGCATCAGTGATGTCATCCAGCCACCTCATCCTCTGATGCCCTCTTCTCTTTCAGCCCTTACTCTTTCCCAGCATCAGAGAATTTTCCGATGAGTCATCTGTTTGCATCATATGACCAAAATACTGGAGATTTGGTTTCAGCATCAGTCCTTCCTGTGAGTATGCAGGATTGATCTCCCTTAAGATTGACTGATTTGATCTCCTTGCTGTCCAAGGGACTCTCAGGAGTCTTCTCCAGCACCACAGTTGGAAGACATCAATTATTTGGCATTCTGCATTCTTTATGGTCCAGGTCTCACAACCGTACATGACCCCTGGGAAGATAATAGCCTTGACTATATGGACCCTTTTCGGCAGAGTAATGTCTTTGCTTTTCAACACACTGTCTAGGTTTATTATAGCTTTCCTGCCAAAAAGCAATAGTCTTCTGATTTCATGACTAAAGTCACCATATACAGTGATTTTAGAGCCCAAGAGGAAATCTGTCACTACTTCCACATTTTCCCCTTCTGTTTGCCATGAGGTAATGGGGCCAGATGCCACGATCTTAGTATTTTTAATATTTAGCCTTAAGCCAGCTCTTTCACTCTCCTCCTTCACCCTCATCAAGAGGCTCTTTAGTTCCTCTTTGCTTTCTGCCATTAGAGTGGTATCATCCACATACATGAGATTGTAGAGTCTCCAACCTATCTTGATTCCAGCTTATAACTCATCTAACCCTGCATTTCTCATGATGTGCTCAGCCTATAGGTTAAACAAACAGGGTGACAGCAGACAGCATTGTTGTACTCCTTTCTCAATCTTGAACCAATCAATTGTTCCATAGAGGATTCTAACTGTTGCTTTTTGACTCACATACAAGTTTCTCAGGAGACAGGTAAGATGGTCTGGTATTCCCATCTCTAAAAAAGCTTTCCATGATTTGTTATGATCTACACAGTCAAAAGCTTTAGTATAATAGATGAAACAGAGGTATATGTTTTTGTGGAATTCTCTTGCTTTCTCTATGATCCAATGAATGTTGGCAATTCGATCTCTGGGTTCTCTGCCTTTTTTAAACCCAGCTTGGACATCTGGAAATTCTTGGTTAACATGCTGAAGCCTAGCATGCAAGATTTTAATCATGACCTTACTAGCATGAGAGATGAGTGCAATTATCTGATGGCTATAACATTCTACCCTTCTTGGGAATTGGGATAAGGACTGACCTTTTCCAGTCCTGTGGCCACTGCTGGGTCTTCCAGATTTGCTGACATATTAAATGCAACATCTTGACGGCATCATCCTTTAGGGTTCTGGATAGTTCTACTGGAATTCCACTGCATCCACTAGCTTTATTAACAGCAGTGGTTCTTAAGGTCCACTTGACTTCATACTCCAGAATGTCTGGCTCTGGGTGACTGACTACCCCGTTTGTTAAGATCTTTTTTGTACTGTTCTTCCGTGTATTCTTTTCATCTCTTCTTGATCTCTTCAAGTCTATAAGGTCTCTACTATTTCTGTACTTTATTGCTACCAATTTTCCTGACAAGATCTCTAGTATTCCCCCTTCTGTTGTTTTCTTCTAGTTTTATACACCATTCCTTGAAGAAGGCCTTCTTGTCTCTCCTTGTTATTCTTTGGAACTCTGCATTTAGCTGGATGTAACTTTCCCTTTCTCCCTTGTTTTTCACTTCTCTCCCATAAAGTGTAAGCAAATATCTACTGGTAATTTCTGGAAAGGTTTTGCTTTGCTAATGCAACCATTAAGGTTCCTTTTTACTTCTTTCTTCTACCTGAAACAGTCACTTAGGCAAGGAGAGAAGCCTTTTTCCAAGAAAGAAAGCCAGAAGGACCCTGGTTTCTAAAGCAGTTGCAGAAGCCCAGGACTACTCAACTTTCGATTCCTATTACATGATGAGCATCAATAATCTCCATTTGACTAAGAAATTATCATAAGCTTTCTGTTACATACAGTCTAATATAATCCATTGCTAGCAGTATTCAAAAGATTACTTGAACTGATTGCCTTAGAACAAATTAATAAGTGTAATAACCATGATAGTGAACAGATAATTTTCTCTTTTAGTTGCAAAACTTAATTACAGTATCCATTTTTAGGAAGAAATGATAAACTTTGTTGTGCATTTTGTTGGGATGCAACTTCATCATCTGTCTGACATTCTCAAATGCAGGCATGCCTGTACACTACTCTGCCAGATACTTCTAATACTCTTTCCAAGGTTTTGTGTTTTAAATATGCACAAATTCATGTCTAATCCTAGTTCTAATTAGAAATAGACATGATATATGTTGAAGAAGGCAACATTGGACTAAAAACTTGAAGTCTTCTATTCCAGTCTTAATTTTTGCCACTTGATGGCCAAGTCATATAACTTTAAAATGAGTTTAAAGCCACTGTAGGGAAACAGTCACCATCTGTCACTTATTTTCTATTGTAATTGTGACCTAAGTATGAAATTAAAACTGTTTCCTCATTTATCTTTCCAACTGCTGCCGACTGAGACTCATGGAATTGGCATCTTAAAGGAACCCACACATCCTTTCACATTCCTGAACACCCATGCCAACCACGACTGCTTTCTCACAATTGTTCCCCAGGCCTGCTTTTCCTTAGTTGTCACCATTATTCATGCAACACCCCACCAGGTGGGGATCAAGAGAGTGACTGAGCTTGCTCATGAGTAAGTTGAGCTGTAAACTCAGGAAAATTGAACTTCTCAGAGAGAGATAGCCTAGAGTTTTACAAACTGTACTTCTGAGAAGAATCAGGATGGGCTGCATTCTCTTTGTTCATCATGGTTGAAAGATAAAAGCATCCTCTACAGATGACTCTACAGAGGACTTAGCTGCAGTGTCGGCCTTCCTCCTCATCACTGTCTAGAGAGCCAGTGCTCTTACTCACATAGCATATCTAGGGGACAAACTCTCCATGGTAAGTGCCTTGTAAATTATAACTGCAATTCAGATGCTTGCTAGAGCTTCTGATCCTAATGATCTAGGCAAAATTGCTTAAGTATAACACACACACAATCCCATAGCTTGTGGGAGTCTGCAGTTCCCCAAAATAATTCTGTGAATTTCATTTGGGCCTTAGTTTCCTTGACTTCTCCTGTTTTGTGGGATGGGTATCCTTATTTGTTTCCTAGACCCTAAACCAGATTTAATGTTCAGTCTTTCAGTGCTTAACCCATTAATGCCATAGCCACACACTTAATTCACTAACTTTTATTTCAATGAAGATTTGGGGGTTTTTAAGGGAAAAAAAGACTTAGAAGTCATGAAGAAAGCATCAATCAAATGACAAACCATATAGTAACCAATTTGCTAGCATTCATATTTTTCCTCCTGAAATCTTTTTTAGCACCCTACAAATCAGAATGAGACCCAATCTCTCTCCTCTGCTAACTTTTCCTTTGCCTTCTCTAGTCAACTTTTCTCTCTGCTATAGACTCATCAAAAGGTAAAATACATACACCATTAGGAAGTATTCTGGGATGAGAACACTGCAGCCAGGCAACGCTGCTGCTGCTAAGTCACTTTAGTCGTGTCCGACTCTGTGCGACCCCACAGACGGCAGCCCACCAGGCTCCCCAGCCCCTGGGATTCTCCAGGCAAGAACACTGGAGTGGGTTGCCATTTCCTTCTCCAATGCATGAAAGTGAAAAGTGAAAGTGAAATTGCTCAGTCGTGTCCGACTCTTAGCAACCCCATGGACTGCAGCCTACCAGGCTCTGCCGTCCATGGGATTTTCCAGGCAAGAGTACTGCAGTGAGTCACCATTGCCTTCTCCAGCCAGGCAACACTAGATCTCCAAAGATGCATATACCCCAAAATTCTGGATGTGTGTATATGTGTGATAGGTGTGTAAAAGGTACCAGATATTTGAATATGCTGGCATCCAAACCACCTTCCCTTAATAGACTTGAATGACATCAAATTTATCGTTAGAGCAAAGTTTTAACTTTAGTTCAATCATTGGCAATCTTTCTGAAGCTTGTACAGAAGGTACAAGGTACATTAGGCTTGTACCTTAGCTTTATATGGAGATACAAGGTATTTGAAGTTATGTTTTAATGTATTAGCATGCTTTATTGGAACACGAGTCATTTTTTCTATAGTCTAAGCTGGTATACAAATAGTCTGCTTTTAAGAATTTATCCAACACAAATCTCAAAACTTACATACTGAGGAAGCTGATACACAACACATATTAATAAATTTATCCACCTTAGTGGAGTATTTTATGTTTTTCATTATATACCAAAGAATATAACAATATATAATATGAACATGTTATGATGTAGTCACATATACTATAATATTAAAGCAGTAATTTTAGTGCCTACTCTGTGCTAGGTATTTTTCTAATCTTTCACAGGAATTACTTCATTTAATGTCACAAGACAATGAAATACTCTTATCATCCCTATGTTTTAGATTAGAAAACTGAGGGCCAGAGGTATTTTTTTATAATATTATTTGTTATTGTTTAACTAGGCTCAAACACATCTTTATTAATCAAAATAGGAGCCATTACAATCAACACATTTTTGCCAGTGATAAATAACTTTGTCTATTCCTGTAGTGTAAAAATCTGTCCTTCAGGATTTGACAAACTCTTAAAAAGCTTTTTCTGCCTCCTGCTGGTTGTGGAAGTGTTTTCTCTGTAAAAAGTTGTTGAGATGCTTAAAGAAGTGGTAGTTGGTCAATGAGAAATCAGGTGACTATGGCAGATGAAGCAAAATTTAGTAGCCCAATTTCTTCAACTTTTGAAGCATTGGTTGTCCAATGTGTGGTTGGGTGTTTTTGTGGAGAAGAATTGGGCCCATTCTGTTGACCAATGCCAGTTCCAGGCATTGCAGTTTTCAGTGCATCTCATTGATTTGCTGATATATAATTGTTTCATCAAGATTTAGAAAGTTATAATGGATCAGACTGGCAGCAGATCCCCAAATAGTGACCATGACCTTTTTTCTGGTGCAAGCTTGGTTTTAGGAAATGTTTTCCAGCTTCTTCTTGGTCCAACTACTGAGCTGTTCATTGCCAGTTGTCTTATAAAATCCACTTTTCATCACACGTCACAACTGAAATAAGAAATTGTCTGTTGTTGCAAGGAATAAAATAAGATGACACTTCAAAAGGATGATTGTTTTTTGCTTTCAGTCAGTTCATGAGGCACCCACTTATTGAGCTTTTTCACCCTTTCAGTTTGCTTCAATGTCGAATGACCACAGAATGGTCAACATTAAGTTCTCTGGCAACTTCTCATGTAGTTGTTAGACGATCAGCTTTGATGATTGCTTTCAGTTGGTTATTGTTAACTTCCAATGGCCAGTGATTATGCTCATCATCTTCAAGGCTCTCATCTCCTTTGCAAAACTTCTTGAACCATCATTGCACTGTATATTTATTATCAGTTCCTGGGCTAAATGTATTGATGATATTGCAAATTGTTTTTGCTGCTTTACCACCCATTCTGAATGTTAATAAAAAAACTGCTCAAATTTGCTTTTGGTCTAACATCATTTCTATAGTGTAAAATAAATATAAAATGAACAGTAAGTAATAAGTCTTTGGGCTTCCCTGGTAGCTCAGCTGGTAAAGAATCCATCTGCAATGCAGGAGACGCTGGTCAGGAAGATCCCCTGGAGAAGGGATAGGCTACCCACTCCAGTATTCTTGGGTTTCCCAGGTGGCTCAGATGGTAAAGAATCCCCCTGCAATGTGGGAGACCTGGATTTGATCCCTGGGTTGGGAAGATCTTCTGGAAGAGGGCAGGACACGTCTGGAGGAGGGTAGGGCAACCCACTCCAGTATTCTTGCCTCAAGAATCCCCATGGTCAGAGGAGCCTGCTGGGCTACAGTCCATGGGGTCTCAAAGAGTCTGACACGACTGAGCGACTAAGCACAGCACAGCACAATAAGTCATTAACAAAAAAACATAAAGCAAGAAATGCACATTAAAATGAAGTGTAACATAAACACATTTATTTAAGAATGTATTCCAATATCAAATGACAAACTTCAGCAATGTAAGATCACAATTACTTTTGCATCAATGTAATAGATAAATAATCTAAAGTCATAAAAATAAAATGTGAAAAACTTAGATTTATATATAGATCTCTATGAATATGTATATTAAATATAATATTCTCAAGATTTGGTTTGCATGTATTTTTAGTGGATACAACTATTGAATAAAGTTGACCCATTTGGTCAGATAACAAAGGATATAATAACCAAGAGAAGTGACGAATAGGATTAATTAATGGGTTATAGGTTCAAATAAAGCTAACAACTGTGTTTTCAGTAATAACATTCCCATTTTTTTATAACCCTTACCAATATTGACTATTCATAGACCAGATGAGGTCCTAATCCAAAGTGAAGAAACAATAAGTAATCAAAAATTGTATGCTTTTTGATCCTTAGATTCAATCTTTAGCAACCACTCGAAACAAAACCCATCAGCAACTGTACTATGCTAGTGGGGAAACCGTTAGAATGTAATAGTCCATCTGTTCACTTGAGAATAAAGCACCTATTTGTTCCTAATCCAACGTATATTGCTTTTACAACATTAAATGCAGCACCAGAGGTAGGCTCTGATATTTCCTCCAGTCTTTCTGGCACTTCTAGTTGAAAAGAGACTCTAAAATGTACTGTAATAAAGTTTATTATCCATCTGCATCTCAGATGCAATATGCGTTAACTAGAAAATGCATAAAGATTTATAAGTGTGACTCTGTTTGATAGTATGGCTCTCTGAGAATGACTAGTAGATCATATCTAAACGAGAGCAGGTTACACTTTGCTGCAACTACATCTTATTTTCTGAAACCTTCACTCCACACAGGCCCTACTCCTCTGCAGCATTCAGTTGGGAAAATGCCCTCTCCCTCCCCCCATTTTGTGCTCCTTTTGTAGAAGAAGCATTGTATTTGAATGTGCTTTTTGGAATAAAAAATATGCAGCCTCCCATTAATGAGATAATGTATTTATTTGTTATGACAATAAACACAGCTGCAAAATGGACCATAAAGAAATAGATGACTTGCAGGTTTCTGTGCCTGATATGTCAACTGTAATTGAGAAATAAATTAAATGATCCATCTGCTTCCCATCAGCTACTCCTTTCTTTTTGTCAGGATCCATGGTTTTTAAAACCAGTCAGAACTATTTATACTAATTACTTACTAAAAAAAAATCCATATAGAAATTAAATGACTTCGTAATGCAATTTTGCCAACCTCTATCATACTGTGCTTCTTTCCAACACTCAGATATAATGACTATGATGAACTCTTTCTACTTATTAATAGTTTTCACTTTATCATGCCAATATTATTGTATTTTCTCTTTATTACTGTCTTATAGGCCCTGCTAAAATAATATCTCATAAAATAGGCTTAACAGTAATTTAATCCATTACTCTGGCAGTGTTTGCCAAGGAAAAGGAAAGCAAACAAACAATAAAAAATAAAGCAAGTGAAGAAAAGAAAATAAACCTGTTTTACGTAGGTTGCAACACAAGATTCAGTCTGACTGCTAATAATATTCATAAATGAGGGATAAAATAGCCAACAGCCACTGGAACTAATTAAGTATAAATGAACTATTTTTTCTTCCTACTTCATTGTTGTAATCGTCCCACTGAGAAACAAGTCAGTGTGAGGAAAAGCTGCAAAACCTACTTTGTTTTCTCAAACATTTTCATGTTCACGCTTCTCCGCTCTGGAACGTTCATTTTTTTTTTTTTTTTTTGAGGCCCCAGGAGCATCCCTGAGATAGTACAATAAATTACTTTCAACATTTGGGGTGATGTAGAGGGGAATAAGAACGTTAAGCTCTCTTTCAAAAGTTCTTTATTGACTTTTTTTTTTTTTACTACAAATAAAATTTGTGTTCAGTGTTAAAAAGGGGGGGTGGGGTGGGCAATAAGGGTAGAATGAAAGGAAACCAAAAAGAAAACAAAATAGAAATCATCTATACTCTCAACAAGCAAATATAAGCCAAGTTAATACCTTGTTTGTTCTCTCAGCATTTATCCAATGTACTGTACTCATATTTTTAGACAAAACTGAAGTGTTATGTTGCTGTAAGAAGCAACAGTTAGAACTGGACATGGAACAACAGACTGGTTCCAAATTGGAAAAGGAGTACATCAAAGCTGTATATTGTCACCCTGTCTATTTAACTTATATGCAGAGTACATTATGCAAAATGCCGGGCTGGATGAAACACAAGCTAGAATCAAGATTGCCAGGAGAAACATCAATTACCTTAGATATACAGATGACACCATCCTTATGGCAGAAAGTGAAGAGGAATTGAAGAGTTTCTCAATGAAAGTGAAAGAGGAGAGTGAAAAACCTGGCTTAAAACTCAACATTCGGAAAACTAAGATATGGCATCCAATTCCATCACTTCATTGCAAATAGGTGGGGAAACAATGGAAACAGTGACAGACTTTATTTTTGAGGGCTCCAAGATCACTGAAGACGGTGACTGCAGCCATGAAATTAAAAGACGACTGCTCCTTGGAAGAAAAGCTATGACCAAGCTAGACAGCATATTAAAAAGCAGAGACATTACTTTTCCAACAAAGATCTGTCTAAAGCTATGGTTTTTCCAGTAGTGATTTATGGATATGAGAGTTGGGCCATAAAGAAAGCTAAGCGCCGAAGAATTGGTGTTTTTGAACTGTGGTGTTGGAGAAGACTCTTGAGAGTCCCTTGGACTGCAAGGAGATCCAACCAGTCAATCCTAAAGGAAATCAGTCCTGAATATTCATTGCAAGGACTGATGCTGAAGCTGAAACTCTAATACTGTGGCTACCTAATGCGAGGAACTGACTCCTTGGAAAAGACCCTAATGCTGGGAGAGATTGAAGGCAGGAGGAGAAGGGGATGGTAGAGGATGAGATGGTTGGATGGCATCACCGACTCAATGGACATGACTTTGAGTAAGCTCCAGGAGCTTGTGATAGACAGGGAAACCTGGCATGCTGCAGTACATGGGGTCACAAACAGTCAGACATGACTAAGCGACTGAACTAAACTGAAGTACTATGAGACTGTGACCTATTTTTTTTCCAATTAACAAGATAGTGCATCTTTCCTTGTCTATAGATTCATGTCATCATTTTAGTGGCTGCATAAATGCAAGTTATGCTGCCATCTTTCCATTAGTGTATAACTCTGTGGGTATAGCATGTGTTTGGTTCAGTTTCTTTCTGATCACTCTCCAATCATCTACTAGGAGGGCTGGTACAGGACTTTCCTCTAAGAGGAGGATAATTTTGACCCATGTGTTAGAGGTTTCATGGCTCAGTGAAAGGAATTCTTCTACCAATCTCAGAAGTCACTTTTCCACAGTTTTACTGAAGTGTGATTGACAAATAAAATTATACATGCTTGAGATATATAATTTGATTTTGATATATGTATACATTGTGAAATAATCACTATAATCAAGCTAATTTAGATATCCATCACATCATAGTCACTATTTTCCTTTTCTTTCTTTCCCTCTTCCTTCCTCTTTCTTTCCTGTGAGACACTTAAGTATTTCCCTCTTAATCAAATTTCAAGTATGCAATACAATATTGCTAACTACTGTACTACAAAATTTGTTATGCCAAATGAATATTTTCTAGATGATACTTTTTTTAATATAAACTGAAAAAAACCAAAAGCAGAGTTCTTTTTAAGAGTTTCAGGATACATTAGCTTTCCTATGTCTCCAGTCTCCACAATTCTTGTGGCACAAGGTAACTTCTCTGCCCAAGCAGGGCTTTGAGACTTGTTTCTATTACATGGGGCCATTGTGATAGGTGTAGGGGGTGGAGGAAGTAAAGTCATTTTCCATTTGCCTCTATGTCCTTGCCCTTACCATTCCTATTACCTCATCCTGGATCTGCTGCAACAGAGCATGCCCACTCACGAACTGTGTAATTTGGAGCAAATAGCTCCAAATTGGAGATTTGGAGCAAATCTCCCTATCCCCTGTTAACCATTTGTTATAATGGAATAAAAGTAGTCCCTACAATATGAAGCACTTATAACAAATGAAGGAATTCGTAAAGCATTTACCAAAGTGCCCTCTTTCTTAGAAAGTATTAAAAAACATGTCATTTACCAAATACCCCCCATATACCCCCATACTTCAAATTCCAGCTCAGTCATCCCCTTTAGTAAATATTTACTGTGTCTTCAGCTGTATAAAATTATTCTCTTTTCTGACCTCACATTTCACAAGGATTTCTCTTGCATTTATTCTTATAAAGCACTGTAATTAAATGTGTTAATAAAGTGGCCCCCTTCAGAAAAAGAGAGAGATCTTCACTTCCTACTCCTCAAAAGCTGTAAATACTACTTTATAAGGAATAATGGATTTTGCAGGTACAATTAACTTAAAGATCTTGAGATGTGGAGATTATACTGGATTATCCAGGTAGGTCTTGTTTAACCATAGTAATCCTTACATATGGAGTGCAGGAAAGCAGAATGAGTAATAGGAGGCTGAGGACAGATAGGACAGACTGGAGGAATGTAGCAATGGATGAAGCAATGCCAGCAGCCTCTAGAAGTGTAAGAAGCAAGACACAGAGTCTTCCTTGCAGCCTTCAGAAGGAACTAGCTGTGCTGGCACCTTGATTTTAGCCCTGTAAAACTCATTTCAGACTTTTGACTCCTGGAAGTTTAAGAAAAAATGGTATTGTTTTAAGGTTGTGGCAATTTGTTACATCAGTGATAGAAAATTAACACACTATCTAGCAGGAAGGCTAGCACACTGTAGGTGCTCAGTAAGTATTTAACGAATAAATTCATTGTAAACACAGACAATAAAAAGATAGTCGATTAAATCATATCAACTGAAAGGGTCCTAATCAATCAGTTCATAGGAAAAAGAAAGAAAATACCAATTTCAGAGCTATATTTTCTCTCTGGGAAATAAAACGCATTTTAAAACTGGAAGTTAAATGATAATTCAGTTTCATCTGCCTATCACTTAGAAGTCAGGGTGGATTTAACTGTGGGGCTTAATTTATAACACTGGAAAAACAAATCACAACAAATAAGAAGGCACTGACTAGTGTTTCGATTTATTTTGTTTTAATGGTACCACAACCCTCTAAGAAAATGTGACAATTGATTCTGTGCCATGTTTAGGAAACATACCTCAGCTCAAAGGAGCCAAGACTTGAACAAAGGAAAATAACTATTGTACAATCACATGATTCTCTACTCCCTTCTCGGCTTCTTGATTTAAATATCTGTTCAGGGCATACACACACAAAATAATTGCCATGCTAAGATGGCAAGCTGGAAAGAATGACCAGGAACAGCTTCTGCTTTTCGATTTATGAAATATTCCTCATTCATCCACATGGAAGCTCTGAACTGTAAGTGAAAGGCACCACCAATTTCTAAGACTAGACCTGGTCATATTTCAAAATAAAAATCAGGATGATGTTTTCACCCTAGAGGCAGAATTGGCCAAATTTTTCTTTCTGTCCTTGTTTCCTATTCTTCCTCTCTGCTTCTTGGGATTTGTTTTCTCTGGAGTCACACACTCAGCCAATTACTTTGAACATGTCAAGTGACCAAGAGCCAGCATACCACCTACCTAGCATTGCAGAGATAACAAGCAGAAAAATCTGCTATAACGCATTGAGTCAGAAAGAGTCAGTGCTCAGATAAGTTGGGAGGTAAAAATGAAACACAGTTAAGGACAGAAACTATATTCTGAATGCAGCTCTATTCCAAGGCTATCTAAAGATTCTAGCACGTTATTTCCTAAGCATTACATCTGTGAAATGGGTATCCAGGGAAATAATACTTTCCATCAGCTTAGGCCAGACTCGCAAATTGCATTATTTCCCAGCTAGAGGAGGAGTTCTTCTTTCTCACTAAAGGTAAAAATCTCTTGGAAAAGCCCCTAAGTTGGAAAAAAATAAACCCATACTCCATTCCTGACTCTGGTCACTAACAGAGATGTTTTTGGCTACAAACAATAGAAAACCCTACACCACTGGCCTAAACAATGAACGCATTTATTAAATGAAGGGTTTGGCAATTCATGGATTATTAAAACAGAAGTCCGATAGCAGCATCTCGGCTTGTGCTCTTTTCATTTATGCTTTTCCAGACTCATTGTGTTTGCCTTATCCATCAAGCTAACTCCACTAAGGGCCACACATTATCTGCTATAGCCAAATATGTCCCATTAATATGAAACATCTCAGCAAGACATGGGAAAAATCTTCTCTCTTTTTTTTTTCCCAAGACCAAAGACATTTTACTCAGAGACCCCTTCAGAAGATCTCTTCTCACATTTTCTTAAATGATGTGGACCATTTATGAGGTCTTCATTGAATTTGTTACAATATTGCTTCTGTTTTATATTTTGGGTTGGTCTTTTGGGTGTGAGGCATACGGGATCTTAGTTCCTGGACTAGGGGTTGAACCCACACCCCCTGTACTGGAAGGCAAAGTCTTAACTACCAGACCACCAGGAAAGTCCCTTCTTATAGTTTTTGAATCAGTCACATGGATCATCTTTAACTGTTCACAGCAGAAAACTAAAAATAAAAAGAAAGAAGAAATTAAAAGAATATTGTTAAATTTGAAAAATATATAATGAAACCTTAGTTAATATCTTATAATCATGGGGTCAGTCAGTTCAGTTCAGTCACTCAGTCAAGTCTGACTCCTTGCAACCCATGGACAGCAGCATGCCAGGCCTCCCTATCCATCACCAACTCCCGGACTTTACTCAAACTCATGTCCATTGAGTCAGTGATGCCATCTGACCATCTCATCCTCTGTGGTCCCCCTCTCCTCTGCCTTCAATCTCTCCCAGCATCAGGGTCTTTTCCAACGAGTCAGCTCTTTGCATCAGGTGGCCAAAGTATTGGAGTTTCAGCTTCAGCATCAGTCCTTCCAATGAACACCCAGGACTGATCTCCTTTAGGATGGACTGGTTGGATCTTCTTGCAGTCCAAGGGACTCTCGAGAGTCTTCTCCAACACCACAGTTCAAAAGCATCAATTCTTTGGTGCTCAGCTTTCTTTAGAGGCCAACTCTCATATCCACACAAGACTACTGGAAAAACCATACCCTTGACTAGACGAAACTCTGTTGGCAAAGTAATGTCTCTGCTTTTTAAAATGCTGTCTAGGTTGGTCATAACTTTCCTTCTAAGGAGTAAGCATTTAATTTCATGGCTGCAATCACCATCTGCGGTGATTTTGGAGCCCTCAAAAATAAAATCTATCACTGTTTCCATTGTTTCCCCATCTATATGCTATGAAGTGATGGGACCAGATGCCATGTACTTAGTTTTCTGAATGTTGAGCTTTAAGCCAAATTTTTCACTCTCCTTCTTTCACTTTAATCAAAAAGCTCTTTAGTTATTTGCTTTCTGCCATAAGGGTGGTGTCATTTGCATATCTGAGGTTACTGATATTTCTCCTGGCAATCTTGATTCCAGCTTGTGTTTCATCCAGCCCAGCATTTCTCATGATGTACTCTGCATATAAGTTAAATAAGCAGGGTGACAATATACAACCTTGATGTACTCCTTTCCCTATTTGGAACCAGTCTGTTGTTTCAAGTCCACTAAGGTCATTTAATTCAACAGATCTTTACAATATATCTGCTAAGTACAGGTGATCGGAGTAGGTCTGCAAAGGCATCAAAGATGACTAACACACAGCTTCTCCTCCTAAGAATGGTACACATTTGTGAAGAATCTAAAATAAGTGCAAAACAACTATAGTAAAGGCTTATTATATAAATCTAGATGAAAAAGTTTACATTTAACTTGACCTAAATTGTGAAGGGCATCCAGTGCAGGTAAGAGAATGGGTGAATGGGTCAAAGTCAAATCATAGAGGAGCTGGTACTGTAGAGAGACCTGCAAGTTTTGGATGGATTCAATAGCTACAGTTGGTGAGCATCAGTGTGATAGAAAGTTGTTGCCTCTGCCTCTTGGCATCAGGTCTCTATTTTCTTAGTAGAAGTAAGTTGTTTCTATGGAAGCATCTGTCCCACTTTCATGCTTTTTGAATCCAGATGATCCCACACACAGCCTTGCTCCAGGAGTGAATGTGTTCCCAGGCACTTGATCTTGGCTCACTGTTTATATTTTCCTGTTCACAAACATTGCTTCAAATCCAATCGGAACTAATCCTGGAACTTTTTTCTAATTACTGAAAATATAAGCTTCTTTGTCACTGGATTTGAACATGGGAATACACAGGCCTAAATAATCTTATAGAAAATTTGCCATTGCATAGACCTAAGACTGAATCAGCTTAGAGTCATAAAATGGAGATATTGAAACCTGATGGCATAATTTGGTCCCCTGGTTTAAACATCATCTGAAGTCAACCACCATGGTCTCTTCTGTAACTTGGGTTAGAAAATTTATTTTTTGGACCAAGACTTTAAAAAAATGTATCTGTAGATCTGATTTTAGTCAGATTTTCAGTCATTTATACCATAAAGAATTTAACTGATTATGAACATATGTATAAACTATAGACAACAGTAAGGTTTCATGCAAAGGTGGGCTTGATAAAGGACAGAAATGGTATGGACCTAGCAGAAACAGAAGATATTAAGAAGAGGTGGCAAGAATACACAGAAGAACTGAACAAAAAAGATCTTCATGACCTAGATTATCACAATGGTGTGATCACTCACCTAGAGCCAGACATCCTGGAATGTGAAGTCAAGTGGGCCTTAGAAAGCATCACTATGAACAAAGCTAGCATAGGTGATGGAATTCCAGTTGAGCTATTTCAAATCCTAAAAGATGATGCTGTGAAAGTGCTGCACTCAAAATGCCAGCAAATTTGGAAAACTCAGCAGTGGCCACAGGACTGGAAAAGGTCAGTTGTCATTACAATCCCTAAGAAAGGCAATCCCAAAGAATGCTCAAACTACTGCACAATTGCACTGATCTCACACACTAGTACGGCAATGCTCAAAATTCTCTAAGCCAGGCTTCAGCAATATGTGAGCCGTGAACTTCCAGGTGTTCAAGCTGGTTTTAGAAAAGGCAGAGGAACCAGAGGTCAAATTGCCAACATCTGCTGGATCATCGAAAAAGCAAGAGAGTTCCAGATAAACATCTATTTCTGCTTTATTGACTATGTCAAACCCTTTGACTGTGTGGATCACAATAAACTGCGGAAAATTCTTCAAGAGATGGGAATACCAGACCACCTGACCTGCCCCTTGAGAAATCTATATGCAGGTCAGGAAGCAGCAGTTAGAACTGGACATGGAACAACAGACTGGTTCCAAATAGGAAAAGGAGTACGTCAAGGCTGTATATTGTCACCCTGCTTGTTTAACTTCTATGCTGAGTACATCATGAGAAACACTGGGCTGGATGAAGCACAAGCTGGAATCTAGATTGCCGGAAGAAATATCAAGAACCTCAGATATGCAGATGACACCACCCTTATGGCAGAAAGTGAAGAGGAACTAAAAAGCCTCTTGATGAAAGTGAAGGAGAGTGAAAAAGTAGGCTTAAAGCTCAACATTCAGAAAACTAAGATCATGGCATCTGATCCCATCACTTCATAGGAAATAGACGGGGAAACGGTGGAAACAGTGTAAGACTTTATTTTGGGGGGCTCTAAAATCACTGCAGATGGTGATTGCAGCCATGAAATTAAAATATGCTTACTTCTTGGAAGGAAAGTTATGATCAACCTAGACAGCATATTAAAAAGGAGAGACATTACTTTGCCACAAAGGTCCATCTAGTCAAGGCTATGGTTTTTCCATTGATCATGTATGGATGTGAGAGTTGGACTGTGAAGAAAGCTGAGCACTGAAGAATTGATGCTTTTGAACTGTGGTGTTGGAGAAGACTCTCGAGAGTCCCTTGGACAGCATGGAGATCCAACCAGTCCATGCTGAAGAAGATCAGTCCTGGGTGTTCATTGGAAGGACTGATGCTGAAGCTGAAACTCCAGAACTTTGGCCACCTCATGCAAAGAGTTGACTCATTGGAAAAGTCCCTGATGCTGGGAGGGATTGGGGGCAGGAGGAGAATGGGATGACAGAGGATGAAATGGTTGGATGGCATCATCGACTCGATGGACATGAGTTTGAGTAAACCCCGGAGTTGTTGATGGACAGGGAGGTCTGGTGTGCTGCGATGCATGGGGTCGCAAAGAGTCGGACACGAGTGAGCGACTGAATTGAACTGAACTGAAGGTTTCAGAGGAAGGAAAAAAAAACTGGTAGAGAAAAAAAACTCTCTGGAGAACAAAAAATTATCTGCAATTTTTATTTATTTGTATCCAGTGTGAACCTACACTTCACAGTCCCATGAGAAACCAACTTTCATGATTAATGGTGACTGAAAAATTATTTGCTACTTTTCCTAGTACCTAGAAGATATAATATAATTCCCTGCTATTGAACCTGGTAAACTTGCTTGACCAAATATATGTGGAGAACTAATGTTTTGAGGTATCTGATGCTAGGTCATTAGAAGCTCTATAGCTCCCATACACGGCTCTTTAAAAAACTCTCTGAGAGTATTGAGCTGAGTAAGAAATCCAAACCTAAAATCTCCATAATGTCCACACCAAGTCACAAGGGATGTGAATGAAGTCATTCCGGACCCTCTAGACCAGCTCATCCTGCAGACAAATGCATTCCACTGACCTACATTTATTCTGTTTGAACAGAAGTTTTACACAGCCCAAGCCTTGGCCAAAGCCCTGAACTATAATGCTTATAATTTAAGCCACTTGGTTTTGGAGTAGTGTTTTACAAAACAATAGCTTATCGGAATAGAATTTGGTAGCTAATATTGGGGTGCTATTAAAAAAAAAACTTTATGAAATGTGGCATTGAAATTGGACTGGGTGGTAGACATGTTAAAAAAAAGTTCAGGCAGACTTATGGTGAGGGCTGGAAAGACAGAGAAGAAATTAGTACTAGAGTGTGGATAAAAATCATCTTTGTAATATGGTGGCAAAAAGCTTGGCAACAACTTTGTCACCTGGGGTAAAATGGAAAATATAAAATACATGTAATGAATTGGTGGTTTGGCTAAGATGATCACTAGGTAAATCATTGAAACTGCCATCTGGTCTCTTTTGATGACTGGTGATAAAATATGTACATCTGTCTATCTATCTTTCTATCTTGAATATAGATACATAACTGTTTGGATTGTGGGCAACATTTATATGAAACATAGATAAGTTCAGCTTTTCTAGATTTAAAAATAAACCTATTTTATCATTACCATACTATCCAAAAGCCAGATTCCTCTCTCAAAGTAAAAATTGTCAATAGGGTAAATAATATTTAAAAGTTTTAAAACCAAAATCTTTTGTTAAGATTTTTATAGAATTTAAAGAATTTAGGTGCTGCTAACAAGATAAAGAGGCTTTTAAGAATCTTAAAGAGTATTGTCTTCTGCATTCTGGTTTTCAGCCCAAGCAGAGAGGAACCTGTCTTATAAAGATTTGCAGGTGTGAATTCTTCTAATAACCTGAACACCAAAACATTAAGAACCCCATGAACATTTTAAGAGAATTACAATGAAAGGAAAAAAGATTCAGAGAATCGAACCAAGAGGTGAGAACACAGACCTAAGAGTTTCAAAAAATCATTCTCAAGTGGTGGAACTGAACTCTAGTCAAGGGACAAATATGTTTCCAGCCAGATTTCTGAATCCCTGTGGTCCGATGACTGCTCAGGATAACCTATTCCAGCTCTTATTCTTTGTGTGAGTCTAAAATTCCTTTTCTTCCCATCAAGAAGGGCCACTTGCATTGGTAGAGTTTTGACTGAAGGAGGAGGAAAAGGCTTTTTGGAATTAGAAGTATTGTTTTTCCATCTCAGCTCCACCACTTACCAATTCTGTGTTACAGAAACACACGTGAGCCTTGGTTGCTAACTGAAAGGGTAATAACAAGACCTATCCTGTTATTTGAATTTCAGTCACTCTTTCTCTTCTTCATGAATTTTAAGGACTGATGCAAACACTTTGGTAATTGATAGATCACAAAAGTTATTAAGATAGTGAATCTTAATAACTCACCTTACCCTTACTTAGGTTAGAATGATCGAAGAAATCTTGTCTATTGCTGTGATGTTTGGGTTTCCCTGATAGCTCAATTGGTTAAGAATCCGCCTGTAATATAGGAGACCCCAGTTTGACTCCCGGGTTGGGGAGATCCGCTGGAGAAGGGAGTAGGCTACCCACACCAGTATTCTTTGAGTTATTAAAATTCAATGAGTGAATGTTTAGTTTTAATAACCTACTACATCTATAAGATAACAAAAAATTTGAGAAGATATGCAGGCTCTGCTATTAACATAAACAAAACTATTCTTGGATGAGCAACTTTCCTTGGTGCAGAGAAAATCTGTGGGCTTTTGAGGAGGGTTGCTGTAATTTATGTATTGCTAGCTGGTCCTTTCTGATAAAGCAAACTGAATGTTGCCAACAGAACTGTGAGTTCTTAATAAGAACAGCCCAGTGAAAAACTTTAAAAATAGGTTTCTAAGGTTATATAACTTTAGAAATCAATGCATATATTATAGTTTTTCTTAAAGAGCCATCATGAGCACAAACATTTTAAATTCAATGAGAAGTCTTGCTACATGCATTTTTAACTTAGAGGAAAACTAGCGAGTATTAATAATAAAAACAAACCTATTTACAATACATAAATGGATTCACAGACATACAGAAAACAAGATTATTCAATGTGGGGCATAAATTAATTAGGAATATGGGATTAGCAGATAACCCCACTATGTATAAAATACATAAAGAAGAAATATTTTTTGTAGAGCACAGGAACTATATGTAATATATTATAAAAGCATATAATAGACAAAAATGTTAAAAATAGGTATACATATAATGGAATCACTTTGCTGTGTACCTATAACTAACACAATATTGTAAATCAACTATATTTCAATTTAAAACAATAACATGAATAAAAGTTTTTAATCTAAAATAAAATTTCACCCATACTTGACTGTGGTATATAGCTTTTCAGTGGGATTCAAAACTGATTAAATCATACTCTAGTACAGTGCTCTCTAACAGACTTCTCTGAGATGATGAAAATTTTCTCTATTGCATTGCCTAAAATGCCAAGCAGTAGTCACATGTGGGTACAAAGCCCTTGAAATGTGACTAGTGAAACTGGAGAACTAACTATATATGTATACATATTTGTATGCATATATAAGCCTATACTTAAATGCCAGCTAGTGCTTCTAGTGCTGACCAACACAGAGAAAAGGAAAGGGGGATTAATTTAAGCTTCTTTATTCTGCTTCCTTAGCTGTTATACCTTACTTACTCCTGTCATCCTCACCATGATTAAAGGGCATCAGTCATTTAACCAAAGGAATGCTAGATGAACAGGCTAAAAGTGATTATCTGACTCAACTATATGCCAATAAAACTAAAATATTTTCAAAAGGTGGTTATATGTTTTTAACCCTATCTCCCTCTCTCTCTCTCTCTCTCTCTCTATATATATATATATATATATATATATATATATATGCCTTTGCTGAAGTAGTAAAATAACATTTTAATTTTAAATCCTTTGTCTCTAGTGGCTGCTGATCTAAGAATCCACATTAGAGGGGTGCAGTATAGAGATAGCATTTACGAATCAGAATATTAGATTATTATTAGAATATTATAGCAACATAATATTCTACTGTATTGCTGTTTATTAATCAGCAACATTTTTAAATTTAAAACTTTTGTAGGAAACTGATAGACGTTAACTGATCAATCCCATCATTTCCCCACATCAATTTATTAGCTAAATGAAAGATAAATATTGTATTTCCTTTCTTTTATGTAATACATATTCATTTATTTTACATGAACTTATTATGATATGAATAATATGAATTGGTCAACTGTGGCCTGCAGTTAGAAACAATCAAATATGAAGTTCAGCATTTATTAAAATTAAAGTTATAACATTATAAGACTGCTGTTGCCTTTTGTGAATGTGTCAGGGTAATATTTTGCTAATCTTCTATACCTAAAAGGAAATATAATCCCTAGCTTTTCTGTTCTTCCAAATCACAGTCCATTCAAGAGCAGTTTATTTCCTGAAGTGAGCATGAAGTTCTTGCTTGTGAATAGTTATTTCAGACTACAACTGAGCTGCGTCTCTTATATCATCATCACTGTCTAACTGTAGGTAAAATTATTTTCTCCAAAGAAAGTATCTTTAGATATTATGGTTGACATTAACACAGCTCTAAAACTAGTTGTAACCAGACGCCTGTGACTGATTAGTTATTGAACTATTGAGGCAAGGCATGCTGTATGTTAAATTCTACTTTAGAGACAAAAAGAAGAGGTGCGGATAGAGAGAGACTACTTACTATAGGTTTTTGTGTGATGTTGTATCTCAGGATAAGAGGAAAATTCAATCTAACTCATGAGAGAGATCTCTTAGTTTGACTTGGACAGAGGTTGCCTCTTGATAGCAGTTTTCTTAGAGTATAAGGCAGGACAGAATAATGTAAAATTAATACAGTGTCACATTGAAAGTATTTGCCACTAAATTGGATTCATTAGCTCTTCCTTGTTTACTGTTTTGGTTACTGGCCATATAGCCACAAGCAAGAAAGATGAGTTTTCTGCTTTGATAAGTCTGCATTCTAGAAGAAGAATTAAAAACAGGCATATGATTGAAATCTGTTACCGCATTACTTCATTCCTATGGAGCAATTTACTTTTCAGATATTTTTTGCTATGGAACAAACTATACTAAAATTCATTAGCTTAAAACAATCGCTCTTTTTTTTACTCACAATAATGGGGGAGTCAGTTGAGAGTTCTCTGATTGATTTAAGCTGAACTTACTATAAGTACAGTCTAAGAAAAAAATCACATTTACCAAATGTGATTGTTTCAATATTCAACACATGTAAAGGCATACTGTGGTCTTAGATTGGAAGAATCAGTATTGTTAAAATGCCATACTATACCAGACAAGCTACAGATTCAATGAAGTCCCTATCAAATTACCAAGGGCATTTTTCACGGGACTAGAAGAAAAATCTTTAAAAATATATATGGAAACAAAAAAGTCCCTGAATAGCAAAAATAATATTGAGAGAGAAGAATGAAACTGGAGGAATCATGCTCCCTGACTGCAGATTATGCTACAAAGCTACAGTAATCAAAGCAGTATGCTAGTGACACAAAAATAGATATGAAGATCAATAGAACAGGATAGAAAGCCCAGAAATAAAGCTACATACTTATGGTCAATCAATCTATTACAAAAGAAGTAAGAATATACAACAAAGAAAACACAGCCTTTTCAATAAGTGGTGCCGAGAAAATTGAACAACTACATGCAGAAGAATGAAATTTGAACATTCTCTAGTACTATATAAAAATAAACTCAAGTGGATTAAGTAGTTAAATGTAAGACCAGATACTATAAAAATCCCAGAGGAAGACATAGGCAGAACACTTTTTTTTTTTTTTTTTTTATTTTTAATTTTATTTTATTAGTAGGAGGCCAATTACTTCACAACATTTCAGTGGGTTTTGTCATACATTGACACGAATCAGCCACTGAGTTACACGTATTCCCCATCCCGATCACCCCTCCCACCTCCCTCTCCACCCGACTCCTCTGGGTCCTCCCAGTGCACCAGGCCTGAGCACTCGTCTCATGCATCCCACCTGGGCTAGTGATCTGATTCACCATAGATAATATACATGCTGTTCTTTTGAAACATCCCACCCTCACCTTCTCCCACGGAGTTCAAAAGTCTGTTCTGTACTTCTGTGTTTCTTTTTCTGTTTTGCATATAGGGCAGAACACTTTTTGACATAAATTGCAGCAATATGTTTTTGGACCTGTATCCTAGGGTAATGGAAATAAAAGAAAAATAAACAAATGAGACCAAAGTAAACTTAAAAGTTTTTGCATAACAAAGGAAACCATAAGCAACACAAAAAGCCAATGGACAGAATGAGATAAAACATTGACAACAATGCTACTGACAAGGGATTGATTTCCAAAATATACAGTTTGTATAATTCAATATCAAAAAGCAAACAACCCGATCAAAAATGGGTAGAAGACTTAAACAGATATTTCTCCAGAGAAGACATACAGATGGCCAACAAGCACATGAAACACTAACCAACAGTGCTAATTATTAAAGAAATGTAAGTCAAAACTACAATGAGGTAATACATCACATCAGTCAGGATGGCCATTATCAAAAAGTCTACAAATAATATATGGTGGAGAGGGTGTGGAGAAAAGGGAATCCTCCTATACTGGTTGTTGGGAATGTAAATTGGTACATCAATTATGGAGAACAGTATAGAGGTTCCTTAAAAAACTAAAAATATAGCTACTATATGATCCAGCAGTCCCAATTTGGAGAAAACTCTAATTTGAAAAGATACATGCACATCCATGTTCACTGCAGCAGTATTTACAGTAGTCAAGCATGTAAGCCACCTAAATGCCCATTGACAGATGCATGGATAAAGAACACATATACACACACACACACATACATAAATACACTATGGAAAAATACTCAGCCGTAAAATGAATGAAAAAGGTGCCATTTGCTGCAGCATGAATGGACATAGAGGTTATCATACTAAGTGAACTAAACCAGACAGAGAAAGACAAATATGTGATGTCACTTATATGTGGAATCTTGAAAAAATTGTACAACTGAACTTATTTATAAAACAGAAATAGATTCAAAGACATAGAAAACAAACATGTCTAACTAAAGGGAAAAGAAGGGGACATGAATTGGGAATTTGGGATTAACATATATACACTACTGGAAGAAAAGCCTGTAGTCTTTTTGGGGGGGGGGGGTTTTTTGGGTGGATTAACATATATACACTACTGGATGTAAAGTCTGTGGGCCATAGGTAGCAGATTGACTAGCAGTTGGGTGAGGAAGAACATGTTCACTCCCAACCTGCATTTGGAAAGTTGTCAACTTTGGCAAAAGTAGGAGGCTATAAGCCTCAATTTCTTCACACAGGGGTGTAACAATACAAAAGCACCAACAGCTGGAGCTGCAAGGTATCCTGAAGCCTTGACTATGAACTTGCACAAGGTCATCTTTGCCATAGACAAGTCAAAATACCACAGCAGTGCAGAACAGCTAGGGATTGAAATCTCACATTTAAATCAGAGGTATTACAAAGTATTATGGCCAGGAGAAATATCAATAACCTCAGATATGCAGATGACACCACCCTTATGGCAGAAAGTGAAGAGGAACTAAAAAGCCTCTTGATGAAAGTGAAAAAGGAGAGTGAAAAAGTTGGCTTAAAGCTCAACATTCAGAAAACTAGGATCATGGCATCTGGTCCCATCACTTCATGGCAAATAGATGGGGAAACAGTGGAAACAGTGTCAGAATTTATTTTGGGGGGCTCCAAAATCACTGCAGATGGTGATTGCAGCCATGAAATTAAAATATGCTTACTTCTTGGAAGGAAAGTTCTGACCAACCTAGATAGCATATGAAAAAGCAGAGACATTACTTTGCCAACAAAGGCCAGTCTAGTCAAGGCTATGGTTTTTCCAGTGGTCATGTATGGATGTGAGAGTTGGACTGTGAAGAAAGCTGAGCACTGAAGAATTGATGCTTTTGAACTGTGGTGTTGGAGAAGACTCTTGAGAGTCCCTTGGACTGCAAGGAGATCCAACCAGTCCATCCTAAAGGAGATCATTCCTGGGTGTTCATTGGAAGGACTGATGCTGAAGATGAAACTCCAATACTTTGGCCACCTCACGCAAAGAGCTGACTCATTGGAAAAGACCTTGATGCTGGAGGATTGGGGGCAGGAGGAGAAGGGGGCGACAGAGGATGAGATGGCTGGATGGCATCTCCGACTTGATGAACATGAGTTTGGGTAAACTCTGGGAGTTGGTGCTGGACAGGGAGGCCTGGTGTGCTGCGATTCATGGGGTTGCAGAGTCGGACACGACTGAGCGACTGAACTGATGACTATTTTCATAATCTACTGCAGTCCCATTTGCATATTTTTCAGCATTCTGAAGCCATTATTTATTACCAATTATTATTTTTATTCACCCTCAAATGCTGATGTTATTTTTAAATTAAGAAATGAAAACAATAAATTATGTTTCTATTGAGCATTTTTTGCATGGGAGAGGAAATGAGCTGGCAAATGCCCAAATGGCACATAATCATTTCCAGACAGATTAAAAAAACCTCAGCAGGTGTTATTTTTAAAACTAAGATGCTCTTCTGTGGCAACAGACCATGCTGCTCTGGGGATGTCTTCCAATAAAGAATATTTCCATCAGAAAAGGAATTTCAACCAATGTGAATTTGTCCCCAGAAAAATGTGCTCCAGGAGCTAGGAGGCCCTAAAGACTCTGCTGTTTCTGCTCTCTGTTTACGCTCTTAATACATCCACAAGGAAAGGAGTGCACACACATCACAGAGTGTAACATTTGTATGGCACTTTGGAGCAGCACTTGAGGAACATTTAATAACATAAGTTTCATTGACTCTAGCTTGACTTCTGTGGTGTAATCCCTGACAGAAATCCCATCATCAGCCACCATTTAGGAAGAAAAATTTATTCAGTTAGCCTCTAGCAAGGGGGCCTCTTACCACAGTTCTGGGAAACCTAAAAATTATGAAATTTATGTAACAGGGTGAGATGATCTGAAAGAAGAAGAAAGAGAAGGACTTTTTAAGTGTCTTTAAGCCATTAATAAAAGGTTCATCTCATGACCCTATGACAAGAGGTTCAGCTCTCTCATCTCACATATCAAGGAACTTCATCTTTTGAGAAATGCTTCACAGATGGTAGGACACTTGTATAAAAAGTAGTCAAATTATAGTCATAAAGTTAATGGAACGCTACAATATAATGGTCAGAATAGGCAAAAATCTTACCAATCATATAGTTCAACTTTTATCTGATGCTAGCTTTCTTGTTATAAGATCCACACTGTGTAATCATTTGGGAGATGTAATCATTTGGGCAATATCTCCAATGATGGAGAACTCTCTACTTTTATATTTGAAAAATTCTAAACTTTTTCACATATGAGTGTATGTAATTTTAAATAATGTATACTCCTTAGCTTTCACTCAGCTAGCGAGGGAAGCTTAACAGTGGTCATGGGATATGTGATTCCTACCCTAGAGAGGCAAGAATATATTGAGAGATAAAATTGAACCAGCAAAGACAACATAGC
This sequence comes from Muntiacus reevesi, assembly GCF_963930625.1. NCBI lineage: Eukaryota > Metazoa > Chordata > Mammalia > Artiodactyla > Cervidae > Muntiacus > Muntiacus reevesi. Next base: position 150,505,551 of record NC_089250.1, read on the forward strand.
ATTTTTCCTTATTTGGAACTGTACTCTCCTGAGTCAAATCACACTTACTGATCTGGGATAACACTCTTAACACCAAACACAACAAATAATTTTTTTCCTCCCATTGAGCGTATCCATAAGGAATTTGAAAATAACTAGCAAGTCCAATTTGCAAGTTAAAATTTTTCATTGACATTCATTTCCTAATTCATTAATCCATAAGTCAATTTCTGATCTTGAGCATGTGGGGATTTTCATCTCTGGGGATACAACAGATAAGAAATATAGAGGAGTAAACTAACACCACGTTGTAAAGCAACTATACTCCAATAAAAATTTTAAAAATGTAGGAGAGTAAAAAATTTTCCTCGACCCTCTCATTGCCCCTGTCTGGGTCAGAAAATTAAACTGAAGAAGACAGAATAACAGGAGAAAAGCATATACATTTATGTAATGTAAGTTTTGTGTGACATAGGAGCCTCATAAGGAAACAAAGACCTGAAGAAATGGTTACAGTGGAGTGTTTTATGCTCAGTGGACTGTTGTGGAGAAATGTGATAGGACAGAGTATGACCTAAAGATTGTAAAGTGAGAGGAATTTAACAGTGTCTGTTCTGTGGGTTCTTCTCAGAGTACCTCAGTCTTGGAGATAAGGATGTTTCTTCCTTCTTCTATTACAAGGAAGGCACCCATCACATGAGGGTCTCAAGACATACTACAGGGGAGAATGGCAGAGAGAAAGGTCAGAGAATCTCCTTGCTTCTGCCATTTTCTCAGACTCCTTAAGCTTTAAATATTCAGTACGACAAGGTGACATACTCTGAACCCCATCAGAATGTAAATACAATTTCCTCCTTCAAGCTGTTCTGACAACCATTCATGCATACGCCATTGCTCTCATGGAAGAATGTTCATCCAAATATCTCTCCATTTTCTGTTTAAAATACTACTGAAGATCTATGCTAAAATTTTCTTTACATTAGTCTTTCTTAGCACAGGGACAATTTTGCCCTTACAGGATATTTGGCAGTGTCTGGAGACATTTTTGGTCGTCACAGCTGTGGAGGAGAGATGCTACTAGCATCTACTGACTGGAAACCAAGCATGTGGCTAAACATACTATAATGTATAGGACAGCATCTCACAACCAAGAATTATCAGCCCCAAAAGGTCAACAGTGCCAAAGTTAAGAAACCCTGATTAATATTTTAAAATTATGTAACATAAGCTTTGCTTTGAGGAATTCATATCCTGGGTATGGAATCAAATGTCTATCTGTGCCATTTGCCATTAACCTATCAAGATAATGAGTCACATAATATTACACTGAAAAGTTGCACAGGCGTGTCCAACTCTTGGCGAGGCCAGAATACTGAAGTACTGAACTGGGTCGCCTTTCCCTTCTCCAGGGGATCTTCCCCACCTGGGAATCAAACCATGGTCTCCTGCATTGCAGGTGGATTCTTTACCAGCTGAACCACAAGGGAAGCTCAAGAATACTGGACTGGGTAGCCTAGCCCTTCTCCAGGGGATCTTCCCGACTCAGGAATCGAACTGAGGTCTCCTGCCTTGCAGGCAGATTCTTCACCAACTGATCTATGAGGAAAGCCTTCATATTACACTAGATTTTATATACACTAGATTTATATATTTTCCTTTATTGAACACAGATAATATGTGGATATATGGGGAAATATCCTTGTGATAAAATTTAACTGATATATTGTAAAATAGATGGGGAAACCATGGAAGCAGTGACAGACTATTTTCTTGGGCTCCAAAATCGCTGCGGACAGTGACTGCAGCCATGAAGGTAAAAGATGCCTAGCTTCATCTCCTCAACCCAAGAATACCACCAGGCTCTCCCCGGGGATCCCCTCACTGTGTTCTGACCCAGGTGTGTTCTCCCGGCAGTAAGATGTTAATCATAGTCAACCTCGTCCATTTTCAGAGATCACTGTCCTCAGGTTTACAATGTCTTGAAAGCTGTTATTTCTTTTATTTTCCAGTTTTTAGTTATTTTGGGCAGTAAGGTAATTTTAACCCTTGTTACCTGTTCTTGGCTAGAAGTAAAAGTGTCCTCTATTATTTTTTTTAATGATTTCATCAATTCTAAATAGTCCATGACATTCTAAAATCACAGTTCTGTGGAAACATCAGAACATATTGAATTAGAAAATAGTGTAAAACTAAAGAATAAAAATTAAAATGCAAAGGAAAAGTTACTAGTTGGTTCACAATTTGGAGAGGGAACAAGGTAATGTTTTAGTATTTTTTTGAGGTCTCAGTTCTGATTCTCTAGGGAAAGAAGGGTAAGTGAAACATTTTGAGAAGAAACAGTGTGTGCCCTGGTGCAGAGTCATTTGGAAGCATGATATTTCAAATGTGCACAGAACCAATGGGTATGAGTGGGAAAGACTAGCATATAATACGAGAAAGCTGACAGATCATGAAGAGGCTGGTATGTAATTTTAACCAAAGAGGTTGAGCTTTATACTCTGAGATGTAGGAAACCATCAGGGAATTTTAAACAAGGAAGAAACAACATCCCATTTGTAGAGTAGTAAAATTGTGCTAGTGACAGTGGGGATATGGATGATAAGGGACAAAAACTAGAGTCAACAGCTTTGTGAATCTTGCAGTAATTCAGCTGGAAAAAATACACTGGGAAGTTTTGTAGTTGGCAAGGTGTTGACAGCTTGGGAAATAGCACTGAATGCAAAGTCAACAACTACTAGTGACAATTAGATCTAAGTTTGAGAAAGTAGAAAATGGAAAAATATCTATGCTTGGATTGAAAATGAGATAGTGATATCATTTACCAGGATATTGAAAGAGAATATTAAAAGAGAAGATTGTTTGAAGAAGAGGGGCTCTGGGGAGGGCATGATGATTCTAGAAGCTAATGAACTGTCTGCAGAAGAGGAGCAGGTGATGGTTAGAAATACCAAGTAGAGACACTCTTTTAAGACCCCAAACAGTCAAATTCTCCTAATAACAGTGTTACATACTTCACAGAAGAGACAAAGCATTGGGGAGGGGTCGTGCTGGTTACACAAAATTGGGAAAGATCACAGTTAGAATAAGAAGACGAGGGACACACTGCAGACAGGAAAGGGGAGAAAGACAGACAAATGAAGAAATTGTATATTTCACAGGACTTGCTCTGAACTATCAGGTTTTGGAGGCTGTAAAACAATTTTTAATAATTGCCTTGTTCACACTAGGAAATCTCTCTAATTGGAATCTCACTTTCTTTAGAATCTTGGATTTCAGATTAACAGTATTTTAGAAAAGAGAACAATGAGTTTGGGTTATACAAAATTAATAAACAGAAACCTTAATGAAATAAAATCAATATACTGGAAGGGGAAACTGTTACACTCTGCAATAATAGCAGAACCCAACAGGAAGAAGAAAGACCCCTCTTTTATCCTGAAAGAACTCAGCCAATAAAATACCCTGAACTGTTTGTCTCTGTAACCCTTCCAATTTTCTTTCTCTATTAAAGTGTTCTCTTTCTCTTGCTGGACATGCTCTTCCATGTGGTTCGCCACAGTTGCTTAGCCTGAATCGCAATTTAATGCTGAATAAACCCATTTTTGCTGGAGAAATATCTTATGGTCTATTGTTTATGATCAACATTGTGATGGCTTATACAGGGACCAGAGAAGATCCCTCTCTGCCCCCGCAAAGGCTCCAACGCTGCTGAGCAAAAAGACGTGGTGCCCACAAATTGAGCCCACTGAGCTCACTGCTTTTCTCACAAACTTTGGAATTTGAGTATTTCTCTTCGATTTGCCCTCACATCCTTTGCATTTGAAACTCTCCAGGCTTTATTTGGGGTGTATTTTAGGTTGTGTTCCTTCTGCTTAAGGCACTTTGTTATGATTTTGAGATCAGAGTGTTTCAAACAAAGCTGGTTGAGATGCTCTCAGCCCATTCCTTCAGGAGTAGGTTCTTCTTCACTGAATGGTGCAAATTCAGCTGTCAGCCCACTCCCTTAAAATTGGAATCTGGCTGAGAAGCTTGTGGCTTGACTTCCGTGGGACCAAGCTGTTTCCTAAGAACTGGCTGATGTTAGACCTGCAGACTGTATCTATAGCAATTTGTTTGATTTGAGTTGTTTGAGCTATAAGCTGTTTAAAAATCGTTCTTTTGCTCTATAAAAATAATCTCTGAGAAATGGACCCCAGTTACCTAAATATTTTGAGGGTGGCCCCTTCCCCTGCACAGAGACTCCAGCTTATTTTATGTTTAAAAACTGTGGTCCTTCCTCATATACAGTTTTCACTAAATAGGCCGACCTGAACAAAGGCAATTTAGATTATCATTGGCCATTATGGGGAAATTCAAGTACCCAAATTCAACTTTCTTAAAACCAAACTGTATTACAATAACTCAGAAAATTCTTGAACTGAATGGAATGCCTATTCTGATTGATACTCTGAGGCTTCTCTTCATTATCAGTAGCCTAAAATCACCTCTCTGCAAAGTAAGATTTTTAAGACTAACCAAAATAATCAGTTAAAGAGATAAAATGGCTCCAGGAGCCTCAGGCTCTTATTCTTTGTTTCTTGCCTCAGACTGCCTCGCACTGGCTTGTTTTTCCCCCTAAGGTCCTCGCATTCAGGCTCCATCTCTGGTGTCATCTTCCTCCTTCCCTTTTATTCTTCAAAGCTCCCATACCCAGAGTTCCCCCATAATAGTTCTTTCTTGGTACTTCTTTTTTTCTCTGAAATCCTCCCCATTTCCTTTTCCTCTGAATTTATCAGAAACTATCCCTTTAAAATTGAGTCTTATTAGGATCCAAAGGCTAAATCCTTAATTTCTTATATCCCCTGGACTAAAGCTGAACTGCGAGCAACAGTCAAAGATTTTTCCAAACCAAGTGAAGAAACTCACAGAGTAGCTGAGGAACTAAATATAGTCATCCAAACTTATGAACCTGGTTTCTCTGACTTATATCAGATGGAAATTTCATCTGTTGGGAAAGACGCCTCCAGAAGAACTCTCTTCAGTCTCACTGGGAAGTTGCCTATCAGGTACTGCTAATGAGTTCTTGCGCTACGAAACTCCAAGGAATAGATTCTTGGATTCATGTGACATATCTAAGGGAAATGCCAAACACCTGACTCAACCTGCATATTATCTGGCAAACTGAAAGTAAAATTTCCTTAAACTGAAGCAAATAATACTAGATGAGACAATTTCCCCAAGGTTTCTAGCAACTAGAAAACCTGACTCTTGATGAGTGATGTTTTCAGAGAAAGATCTTGATCCAAAAGGAGAAATGTAAAAATTTAATTAATAGGAATCTTAATCAAATTTCAAAGGCCAAGGGGAAGAAAAAGCACATTTTTTTTTTTTTTTCCTGGCAAGAACTCAGGCAATGAAAAGCTATGAGATTTTTGTTTACTATAGCTCTCCTGACTTCCTTTCACCCTCTGTAAAAGCATTTTTCTTCTCTTGCTATGTGGGCACTTAAACATGATTTACCATATTTGGCAGACCCTGATTTGCAATTCTCTATTGACCCCCAATAAATCCAACTTTTCTTAAGAAATATCGAACTCTCTATTTGTTTTAAATCAACAGAGGCAACTATTTTATTGTCCCAAAAGGCAGGTACCTTGATTCCTCATAATGGTCCCTTATGCCTGCCAATGAGCAGCACAGAATATAGATGAGAACCTCTATCATAAAGTTTGATCAGCAATCAGATATAGCTCAGTGATTAGGATTAAACCTCCATAAAAATCAAATCAACTACCTTAGCATACCACACTTCCTATGCCACCCTCCCACCTAGAATCTTTTTTTATGTGCTCAGTCGTATGTGAATTTTTGCAGCCCCATGGACTGTAGTCTGCCAGGTTCCTCTGTCCACGGGATTGATAGGCAAGAATACTGGAGTGAGGTGCCATTTTTTCCTCCAGGGGACCTTCACAACTCAGGGATCGAACTCAGGTCGCTTGATTCTCCTGCATTGGTGAGAGGGTAACAGGCAGGAAGGCCAGGGGTCTCCAAATGGAGGAAAGAGGCTGTAAGTGCCAGACATTTTTATCTCTCTTAACCGGCAGAAAAGAACAAACCAGCGATCTGTTTTTCCTTCTCTATACAAAATTAAAAGGAGGTTTCTCCTAACATTCTGTGTGGCCATGACACCTGGTCTCACCTAAAGCTAACTACTCCCAAACCTTGAGTTAACCAATACATTTCTTTTTCGTATGGAAATGTTGTCTTAAGCTATGTTAATGAACCCCAGACTCCATCTTCAAGTTGGTTCCGCCAAAGGGCCTAACTTACTTGTTCAGGTATTGTTCCCCTAATCTATGTAAACGAAACTATTTGTTGGTACAAGATGCAAGTCAATAGTTTTATGGCCTGGGATGAATTATCTGGTGCCATTCTAGATTTTATGACATTCCTTTCTTTTCATTAACGGACTGTGAGTGACTATATACCATACAGCTAAAGACTAGGAGGGGGGTTCTCTTTTGCCCCCTTCTGATGCCTATGTCAGAAGCTTTCTCTATCTCCTTTATACTTTAATAAAACTTTATTACACAAAAGCTCTGAGCGATCCAGCCTCGTCTCTGGCCCCGGATTGAATTCGTCTCCTCCGGAGGCCAAGAATCCCGCGTCTTATCGTTCAGCAACAACCTTTCATTGGCAGGTGGATTCTTTACCACCAGCACCACTTGGGAAGCTCTCTGAATCTTTTTTTGGACTACACTATTTGGAGCAAGTCCAGCAAACAATGCTGAAACACAGAACTCTTGGGGACAATCAAGCATGTCTTCATGGAAAACCAACAGCTCATAAAGTCATGGAAAATGATCACAGAAAGTCACAATCATTATAAATGGTGGGTAAAGAGTGAAGGGGCAGATTTCTTGCCTCTCAGCCACAGCTGGTATATCAGTCATCTTGCAGCTTTCCCAGAAAGCTTGAAAAGCAGCAATGACAACTATACTCAACCATTTAAATGATCTATTTTCTAATTTCAACCTTAAAATAAGAACTTTCTACAGAGTAAATAAATCACAAGGTTCATATGTACCCTTTTTAGTCTTCTTGGTTTGTTGGATAACTGAGAGTGATGTAAGAAGGGCATATTGCTTATGAGCTGTGCCAGGAGGCATAACAAATAGAAAAACATAAACCTCTTCTTTCCTTCCTTCCTTGTTTCCTCCCTTCCTTCACACCATCTCTCTTTTTATTCCTTGCTTTCCTTAATAAAAGATATTATATCAAAAGGGGCTGAAGTAAAGTCTGCATGCTTGTAAGTGTGACATAAAGTTATACTCTGAATTCCTGTAGTGAGTATAGTGAGAAAAACTGGTGGTCTTTGTAATCTCCAGTAGAATAAGATACTATGTTTTAAAATCTAGTCCATCTAGAGACAAAGAGCTGCAGTTTGGGCAGTGAGACACTTCACATGTATCCTGAAGTCTGCATGATAAAATAGAAGCAGAGCAAGAGACAAATGAGAACATGTAGCAATAGGCAGGCATGTTTAATACAAAAAAAGGGGTAAAAGGGAGTTGATTCTGAGCTTGCCTTCAGTCAACTAGAACCCATGCATCAAATCAGCTAAAACCACAGACTTTCAAATAGCACTTCTGAAGAATAGTTACATAAGAATAGCATAGAAAGAATGAGTCAAGACCACCAGCCTCTTAAGCTACACAAAGACTGGTGACAAAGGCATCATAAATGATCAATAACTATTTCAAGCATGGAGCAGAGAGATATAATGGCCAAGTTCATTAGGCACATTTCTATCCATCAAGAGTAATATTTGTTAGCAGTGTGATGGTCTATCCTGATTGTCATTAAACATTAATATGTTTTTTCTCTTCTCACTTCTGTTTAACTGTATATATTTTATTAGTTACTTTAGGACTTCTCTTAAGTTCTGTTTTATGACTAACTCTGACCAAATGAAAACTGAATTGCCTTTCACATTAAAAGCATAAGCTTTTAGTTACTTCTTAATTAATTACTTAATTACTACTTCATTAATTTGCTGAACTTTTCTTTTAATCCTAACTCATTTATTTACCAACTATTTTTGACTATAAGTATTGGACAGAGTTTTATCCTAAGCTTCAATACTTTGTGACATCAAAATATGTATGAACTGATTTATCTGTTACTGAATAACAGTTGAAAGTTACTCAAGTTGTCCTATTTTAGAATACAGAAACAAAATATATCTAATGAAAAACAGTTTGCATGTCTTCTATACCTTTATTAAGTAAGTGCTTAACTAGCATTTTTAGCACTCTAGGCAATTTATATTCTCAAGCACAATTTGTTGCCCTTTACATATATCTTTATAATGAAGCATTGGACAGTATTGTTGGTTGGATTTCTTGGAAACTTAATCAGGGTGTTCATTATTTCCTGTATAGTCACTATTTTCTATGCTTGCATTGTAGAAATGCATTTTAAGGGAAAGAATAAGAGTTGAGTGTTAGCAGTAGTAAAAATGCAAAGGGTCACTGAAATATTGATAAGCAAAAGGCCTTATTACTACAGATATTGTAGACTGGTCCTCACCATTCTTTCCCCCGGCCTGTTGTCTCATCTTGTGTAAGTGAAGTGTCTCAACTACCTTCATTCCATTGGGAAAATATAATTTAAGTGTAGTGATGATAACTGAATCCTAGCTCCCAGGTATACACAAAGAATCAATGTCATTAAACAATGGGGCTGTACTGAGAATGTAACCCATTCCTCACTGAGTTTATATCACATCGATTGTTTGCAAAAATTATTACTATATTGAAATATTCATGGAAGACAGAAATTCCAGAAAGACCTACTCTCTTTCTGGTCTATAGAAAATTTTGATGTACTATACCTTTAAAAAGATAATGGCAGGCCCCAAATGGAGGCATTTATGGTTGGTTATGCTACCAAATGGGGGCTTAATACCTCACCTAACTAAAGCTTCACCCTCCCCCAGAAATGTAAATCAAGAATTTTCTGCTCAACACCAAAGAGGTAATCTGCCACATAGACCCCTTTTACATCCCATAGATAGATCATTATTGAAGCCAATAGAATTTTTTGGTTGTTTATTACTTTTTTGTCTTGATTTTAAAATCCTTTCCCCTTCTGTAGCCCTTTGGAACTCCTCTCTATTTTCTGGGATGTTGCCTGATTCATAGATAGCTCTATAAAGCTAATAAGATGTTTAAAATTTACATGGTTGAACTTTTGTTTTTAACAGTACAAAGGATGTGTGTTTTTACTTATATTTTCTGATATTCTCATTTTGTGAGTGTTACAGAAATTAAAAGAGAAAAAAATGAAGATGGACTTCATGACCTTTGTTCATGACCATTTTTTCCTCTCTCCTTATCTAGGCAGCATAGCTTTCATCAAAATGGAGCCCTAGGGTCCAAGTCATCTTCCTTGTTTCCATCCTCTTCATGAATATTTCAGTATTTACAATACTGATAAATGCACTAGGATGGATAACACTATACCTTGATAGATAGCAACCTAGTATCCTCTGCTACTGACATGTTTACTCTTCCTTCTAATTTTCTGTTATATCTAAAGTTCATTTCACTGCTCAGGTCCTTAGAGAATGCTCATTTTTCAAGTATCCATTCTTCTAAGATTATATTTTCAGGAGAATAGCATTGACTCAGAGGAATTATTTCATTAGTAGAAACAGTGTGATGTTTCAAATGCTGCAGCCTGCTCAGCTTAGTCAGTTTCCACTTTGCTTTCTCTCATGTAAGATCTGTGAGTTCATCATGACCTGAGAAAGAATTCAGACAAGCTGTAGCACAGTTTGGTGTTATAAAGAAAAACAGAGAGGAAGAGAGAGTGAAAGATAAGGAAAATGAGAGAAACTCCCTTGGTGAAAATGAATGCCTGTAGAACAATCAAGACCATCATTTTACCAAGCAAGTCTTTCCTTTTTACCACAACTATTCAGTTAAGAAAGCAAGATGCGTACCTAAAAATAAATCCATGCACACAGCACACATGCCTTAAAATCTAAATCTGTGAACACTGAAGTAAAAGACAATGAAATGTACCAGTGACAAACCTAAAGACAAGTGAAGGGTAACAAAGACGACAATATTCTTTAGACAACTCTTGCCTTGGAGGACATGAGGAGTCACTGAAAGGAACAGTTTTAGGGGATATAAGGCAGAAGCAGATGCCTGGAGAGAAGACCTTCATGAACGCTAGTGCCATCAGTGATAGGTAGAAACAGTGAGCTCTTATAAGTGTTCATATGTGCATGCGTCATGTTTATCTTTCATGGTATCCTTTACCAACGGTGAGATGATACAGGGGTACATAAAGACAAAAACTAAGGAGAAGGATAAAGGTACAACAGGCAAAGGAGAAGACACAAGAAACTAGGCACAGATATATTCCTACTGGCAGGAGTAACTTAGCAGTTCCCTCAGCTATACTATTTTGGACAGGATGTTCTTCCTGCCTCTTGGCTCACAGTTTCCCATTTCTTATAGCATTTCCTATGGAAAACCTGTAACTATAAATAATTTGTCCACCTCTTTGAGATGTAAAACTTTTAGAAATGATTTTTGCCAGTTTACAATCTAAAGTGTCTTTCTCAAGGACCTGGGAGATATCCATTTGAAATGTCATCATCGATAAAGAGAGTGCCCCTAGTTCCTAGTTTCTGTGGGAGGGTAGAAGATAAACTTCCCCTGGGGTGCCTCACCCCTAAGTAGTATAACTGTCTCTTTTGTCATGAAGATATGAGAAAGCTTACTGTCCCTTTGGGTAAAGCCAGCTAGCAAACACAGATGACTCGAGATCTCTCCTCCCAGGTCTTTCAGAATTTGTATTTTGATATAACAGAGTATGGAAGAATGTTGAATAGAAAATTGGTAGGTATCTCTGCTGTGTAAGACACAAGCTGTGTATCCATAAACAATTTATTTAATGTCTTTGAGACTTCCTCTCTTAACTCATAAAGTGAACTATCTTTCAGTGTTTGACAAGAACAAAGGCAAAATTCCTGGCACAAATATTAAATAGACCCTGGCTACCTCTTCATTTATCAACTGTGTTCTGTGCCCCAAGCACATGTTTTAAATGTAAGTCTTCATAAGTATCTTTTGCTGTTGGTGATATCAATGAGGCATATGCTGACAACAGAGATTTATTGGAAAAAAAAATACATTACTCACAGGACATTGTCTTTAAGAATAGATCCAGTCTTAAGAGATACTGTCTGGAGTGAGCATTGCCTTATTATCTGAATATCATATAGAAGTTATGCACATGTGGTTAATTAAACACTAGCTCCAAATAAAATTTGGCTTCTGTCTAGTTTTTTCTTTATGCTGTATTTTACTTTGCCTGTGTATATGTATGTTTATAGTCTATACATGTATATACACTTACATGCTTGCGTACTAAGTCACTTGAGTCTTGTCCGACCCATTGCAACACCATGGACTATATATATCCCACCGAGCTTCTCTGCCCACATGATTCTCCAGGTGAGAATACTGGAGGGGATTGCCATGCCCTCCTCCAGGGGATCTTCACAACCTAGGGATCGAACATGCATCTCCTGCAACCCCTGCATTGCAGGTGGATTCTTTACCCCAATGCAACTGGGGAAGTCCATATATATGCATATATTATCTCTATATAAGTATATGTGCACATACACATAGTCATATATACATATACACATACACACATGTATGCATATATGTTTGTGTGTGATCTGAAAAGCAAAGTAAATTAACTGGTTATGATAATGGTCCAAAAGTTAGCATGCTGATTTTGTGTAAGAGCATGCATGCTTAGTCAACTGCTCAGTCATGTCTGACTCTTTGCAACACCATGGATGGTAGCCTGCCAGGTTGCTCTGCTCATGAACTTCTCTAGATAAGAATACTGGAGTGGGTTGCCATTCCCTTCTCCAGGGGATCTTCCTGACCCAGAGATTGAACCCGGGTCTCTTGCATTGGCAGGATTCTTTACCATCTGAGTCACTTGGGAAGCCCAAATGTAAGTAAATAACTCTAGACTGTACAGGTATAATGCAGCAGGCCAACTTTTCTCAGTAGGAGATACAGAGAAATAGTTATAATATCATCTCTACATGGCTTTTCAACTAAACAGAAAATCAACAAGGAAACACAAACCTTAAATGATACAATGGACCAGCTAGACCTAATTGATATCTATAGGACATTTCACCCCAAAACAATTAATTTCACCTTTTTCTCAAGTGCACAGGGAACCTTCTCCAGAATAGATCACATCCTGGGCCATAAATCTGGTCTTGGAAAATTCAGAAAAATTGAAATCATTCCAGTTATCTTTTCTGACCACAGTGCAGTAAAATTAGATCTCAATTACAGGAAAAAAAAAATGTTAAAAATTCAAACATATGGAGGCTAAATAACACGCTTCTGAATAACCAACAAATCATAGAAGAAATCAAAAAAGAAATCAAAATATGTATAGAAATGAATGAAAATGAAAACACAACAACCCAAAACCTATGGGACACTGTAAAAGCAGTGCTAAGGGGAAGGTTCATAGCATTACAGGCTTACATCAAGAAACAAGAAAAAAACCAAATAAATAACCTAACTCTACACCTAAAGCAATTAGAGAAGGAAGAAATGAAGAACCCCCCAGGGTTAGCAGAAGAAAAGAAATCTTAAAAATTAGGGCAGAAATAAATGCAAAAGAAACTAAAGAGACCATAGCAAAAATCAACAAAGCTAAAAGCTGGTTTTTTGAAAAAATAAACAAAATTGACAAACCATTAGCAAGACTCATTAAGAAACAAAGAGAGAAGAACCAAATTAACAAAATAAGAAATGAAAAGGGTGAGATCACAACAGACAACACTGAAATACAAAGGATTATTTTTCTTTACAGCAGTTTTTTCCCTAAGTAAATTTTATCTAGCTTTTGTGAAAGGAACCACTCTTTCTAGGACATCAAATGGTGGCATGGTGTTTAGCCAGGAATATGTTGGGGGTTGGTGAAATAAGCCTGGTTGTTACAGTCTTTTACAGATTATTTAGATCAGTTTGACATTCATATGTTGAATATCTACTGTGTATTAAGAGTTGAAACTCTTCTCTGAGTTGCCAGCAGTTGCGATGCCTATACTTATTACATAGTTTTTCACCTATATGATGCCCTGATTCTGTTACTAGGTAAGAACTCAGGGACCAAGGTGTCTTTGGGTATAGAAGAGGTTCTGTGTCTGACTCTTCGGAGAAATTTGAAGAATTATCTGGAAGTTTTCTGGGAGCCCCAGAATTAAGGTAGCTGCATAACTATCCCTGGCTGTAATTGATCTTTGAGCTGGGTTGTGGGGTACACATACCATGACCACAGAATATCTGGGCTCTGGGAGCAAGTGACTTTGTGTCATACTTTATGGTTTTAACAACACCCTTAAGGAGAGAAGAGGGGACTGAAGACAGAGAAAGAAAATATCAAGTGTATCTGAAGTTAATATCTGTGTAGCCTAATAATCAGCCTGGTTTGGAAAACTTTCCGATTGTACTCTCTGAAGATTATTTTTAAAGGAGCTATTGAAAGCATTCATCTCCCTTATGTATTATCATTTTCCTGAGGTTTAAATTTGGATGGAGTCCCAGGGGCCACAGCATACATTTACATGTGATTAAAATTTTTAATAAGGCTATTATTAACTCTATCCATGCAAAGATGTCAGAACGGCATGAAAGATAGTACCCCCAGCAAATTACCCCTTCCACCCTTCCAGGTATTTAACTGATGCAATTAGCAGATTAATTTTTTCTTCTGGTGGAAAAGTAAAGTTATATAGCTCAATAGCAATGGGCTGAATAAATGCACATTGCAATGACAAAGAGAAACACTTATTAAAAATTAACTTGTAAGATTCCCTGGTAGCTCAGATGGTAAAGAATTTACCTGCAATGTGGGAGACCCAGGTTCAATCCCTGGGTCAGGAAAATCCCTTGGAGAAGGGAATGTCTACCCACTCCAGTATTCTGGCCTGGAGAATCCTATGGACAGAGGATCCTGGTAGGCTGAAGTCCATGGGGTCACAAAGAGTTGGACACAGTTGAGCTACTTTCACTTCACTTGTAAGAGTTCACCTAAGCCTTCATATGGAGAAGGCAATGGCAACCCACTCCAGTACTCTTGCCTGGAAAATCCCAAGGACAGAGGAGCCTGGTAGGCTGCGGTCCATGGGGTCGCTAGAAGTCGGACACGACTGAGCGTCTTCACTTTCACTTTTCATTTTCATGCATTGGAAAAGGAAATGACAACCCACTCCAGTATTCTTGCCTGGAGAATCCCAGGGATGGGGGAGCCTGGTGGGTTGCCGTCTATGGGGTCGCACAGAGTCAGACACGACTGAAGCGACTTAGCAGCAGCAGCAACAGCAAGCCTTCATATGATACTCCTTGAGAGTTTTTAACACTTCATGACTTCTTTCCTTCTTTTCCTTGCTATTGTTTCTCTTCCTACTCCTCTCTTCCCCACCTCTTTCTTCTACTTCTCTAATACACTGATAAAATGTAAATGTGAACTATATACTAAATACAGCATATACTAGGCTAAGCATTTTACTGATATCTCATTTACTGCTCAGAAAAATTACTGTGAAGTAAGTGTTACTATAGCCTACTATATCCATTATCCAAATGAAAATAAAGCATTCTGCAACTTGCAGAATGCTAAAATGTTTGCAAATGTGAGAGATGGAGCTGTCTTTCTAAATCTGGAGTTTGGATCTTTAACCATAATTGTATATCACCACTCATCTAAAAGCATTTCCAAACTCTGATGCACAGGGTTTGGTATATGCTAAAGTGATTAATGAACTTCACGTATTATCCTCAAAAATAGCAGCATTAATGTATAGAGAATAATATTTGGTTATTAATACACAGAAGAAATTTTTCTTAACCAAAAGCAACAAATCAGTGTCAATACTGGAAAGAAAGCCCAGGGAACTGATGGCTAATCTCTTTTGAGGAACAGATGAAACAGAGAAAAGTGCTTTTGGAAGGCTTGATAAGATGAGGGGAAAGGTTAGGCAAGAGATTGCTGCTTTCGCTATTACTGTTGCTAATAAATCTTTTGGTGCATTTTAAAATTTCTCATTAAATGAAGCATTTAGGGAAAAAACAAGGAATTAAAAATCAGCTAGGAGGGATTGGAACTTTTGATTCCAACTTTGATTCTGTAACTGGAACTGGGCTTATCTTCTTACTTTTAACAATAAAAAAGTAGAAACAAACATGTGAAATAACTGTTTTCAGATATTGACAGGGAGTACAAAACTATGGTCGCTGATAGATGGGAAAGCAACAAATGTCAGTCCTAAAATTGTCCTGGCTAGCAATATTTTGAAGATCACAGTTTGAGTGTGATATTTCAGTACTTCAGTACTGAATTCTGAGACCCACTATAGACCAACTAGATCTAAGGGATCCCTTTACTCAACAAAAGCAGGATTCTCCAGGATAAGCCATATATTGGGCTGTAAAACAAACCTCAGTAAATTTAAAATGCTGCAAAAAATATGTAGTATGTTCTCTAATCACACTGAAATATAATTAAGAAACAAAAACAAAGGAGAATTTGAAAAATTCACACATATGAAGAAATCAAACAACACACTGCTATGTAACCAAAGATTTTAAAAGGGAATCAAAATGAATCAGAATACTTTGAGATAAACAGAAGCAAAGATACAATATAGCAAAATTTTTGATATCGCAAAAGTGGCACTTAGAATGAAATTTATAGCTATACACATATACATTAAAAATAATAAAATAATCAAAATCAATTCTTTACTTGTACCTTAAGAAACTAGAAAAAGAACAGTATACTAAACCAAAAAAAAAAAAAAAAAACCTGAAAGAAAAGGAATAATAAACATTAGAGAGGAAGTAAATAAAATAAACAATAGAAAAACATATAGGAAATTAGTGAAACAAAAAGTTTGCTTTTTGAAGAAATCAATAAAGTTAATAAACCCTTAACTAGATGAAAGAATAAAAAATAGAAAAGATTCAAATTACTAAAATCAGAAATGAAAGAGGAACCATTGCTACAAACCTTACATATATTAAAAGAATTAAAAAGGAATATTCTCAACAATTGAATACTCCAAATTAGTTAAACTAAGTGACATGGAAAAACTTCCAGAAAGACACAATGTACCCAAACTATAAGATTTATATTCTGAAATGTATAAAACTTTGTAAAAAGAAATTAAAGACATAAATAAATGAAAAGACATATCAAGTTCATAAATTAGGAGACAAAGTTGTTAAGATGGTAATGGTCTCCAAAGTTATCTACAGATTTATGTGATGCTTATAAAATCCTAAGAGCCTTTAATTTTCCATAGAAATTAAGAAGATAATCTTAAAATTCACATAGACATGCAAGGGGAAGAATAACCAACAGAATCTTGAAACAGAACAAAGTTGTAAGACATACACTTCCTGATTTCAAATTTAATAAATTCACAATAATCAAGACTGTCATAATAGCATAATGATAGATACAGATATAAAAATGAATTCACAAATAAATCCATATATTTTTATTCAATTGATTATTGACAGGAGTGCCGAAAAATTCAACAGTCCTTTCCTACAAACGGTGTTGGGAAAATTGAATGTCTATTAAAAAAAATCATTAATGTTGACCTCCAATATCACACCATACAAAACTTTGCTCTAAATGAATCAAAATCCTTATTGAAAGCTCTAAAATTATGAAACTCTCAGAAGAAAATATAGGCCCAAATCTTACTGATACTGCATTAAACATTTCTTAGATGTGTCACCAAAAACATATTCAACAAAAGAAAAAAAAGGTCAAATGGACTTTATCAAAATAAAACCATTCTGTGTTTTAAAGAACACTTATCAGGAAAGTGAAAGGAAGATGCATGGGATGGATGAAGATATTTGTAAATCAAGAATGTGATCAGAGGCAAGTATCCAAAGTGTATAAAGAATTCTTATAACTTACTAATAAAAATGGGTAAAATTTTGAATAGACATTTTTAAAGAAGATATACAAATGGTAAATAATCACAAAGAAATGATCATACTGTTAGTCATAAGTAGGATGCAAATCAAAACTACAATGAGATACCACTTCACACCCATTATTAGTACTAAAATCTAAAAACATACAGTAATGAGAATTTTAAGAAATTGAAGCACATACATTTCTGGTCATAATATAAATGGTGAATCACGTTGTAAAAGAACTGGCAATTTCTCATAATGTTAAAGAGCTACCTTATGACCTAGTAATTCCAATCCTAGCTATATACCCAAAATTAATTAAAATGTATGTCAGCATAAAAACTTGTACATAAATATATATTGCATTATTGCTCACAGTATAAGCCAAAAAAATTTAAATATCACAAATATTCATTAATTTGTTCATTGTTCAACAGATGTGTTATAACCATACATTGGACTATTATCCAGTCATACAAATAAACTATTCATGCTTCAACATGAATGGACATTGAAAACATTATGCTCACTGAAAGAAATCATACACAAAATGCAACAAATTGTATGATCACATTTATTGGAAGTCCCAGAATAGGCAAATCTGTAGATACAGAAAATAGAATGGTGGCTGCCACAGGCTAACAGGAGGGGGAATGGATAGTGACTGATAATGGGTATAGAATTTCTTTTACAGAATATTTTTGTTAGGATGGAATTTTTCTAAATTTAGCTTGATTAATTTGGAGCTACAGTAGGTTCTCATTCTTCAGAAACTTATCTAAGGAAAAAATACTTCTATGCTCTGTGAACTTTTACACATTTTGGGAACTGTTTGTTAAAGCAAATGGCCTATCCTAGTTAATATAGCCCAAACCTATGTTGGGACTTTAAGATTGCCCAGTCATTGTGCATAAAGTATGAATATATTGACCAGTAATAAATAAATGTGTACTAAATATTGTGTGCTATGTTTAATTGAGTACATTTGCACTAAACATATTTGTACTACTTTTTGTAACTATGATTTGAACTGTGGTATTGGAGAAGACTCTTGAGAGTCCCTTGGACTTCAAGGAGATCCAACCAGTCCATCCTAGAGGAAATCAGTCCTGAATGTTCATTGGAAGGACTGATGTTGAAGATGAAACTCCAACATTTTGGCCACCTGATGCGAAGAGCTGACTCATTTGGAAAGACCCTGATGCTGGGAAAGACTGATGGTAGGAGGAGAAGGGGACGACAGAGGATGAGATGGATGGATGGCATCACTGTCTCGATGGACATGAGTTGAGTAAGCTCCAGGAGTTGGTGGTGGACAGGTAGGCCTGATGTGCTGCAGTTCATGGGGTCGCAAAGAGTTGGACATGACTGAGTGACTGAACTGACTGACTGATGATTTGAAATTAATCATAATATTCAGACCAGCCTATCTGACCAATTAATTGACAGTTGACTAAATTTGTGAAACAAGTATTACTTAAATAAATCACTCTATTTCTGTAACAAATACCCTCTCCACCTATCCAAATTTAACCCATCCTTTTAGTCAAGCTCAAGCTATGTCTGTCTTCTTTAAGAGGAAAAATAAATTCCCTATATTCTCTGATATACAGAGTTCTTTGTCTCTTTCAAAACTTACAGCATGGAGTCTGTATATAATCTTTTACATACACAGCATGTACTGCCGTCACTTTTAGGCGTCTCTCACACTACTTCCAAGGAACTTTGCTGTACACCAGATTTTGCATCTGACCAAGACATGGTCCCTTTCATTCAGGCAGATTACAATCTAAGTTGGAAACAAACATATATAGGCATTGTATCTTTATAACAACCCTGCAGGATTGGTGCCATCTGAATTTCCATTTCATGGATGAAGAAAGCATGATCTTGAAAAAATAGGCAGCTTGACTAACATTATATTTGGAAAGTAACAGAGCCATGATTTGAACTCAGGCAGTCTGAGTGGGCTTCCCACACAGTTCAAGATTAAAGAATCTGTCTGCTAGAGACACAGGAGACACGGGTTTGATCCCTGGGTCAGGAAGATCGCCTGGAGGAGGAAATGGCAACCCACTCCAGTATTCTTGCCTGGAAAATTCCATGGACAGAGAAGCCTGGCAGGCTATAGTCCATGGGGTCCAAAGAGTTAGACACAACTGAGCATGCACACACTACTGAGTCTGACTGTAGAGATACATGCCTCTCATAACTGAGCAGGGAGAAGGCAATGGCACCCCCCTCCAGCACTCTTGCCTGGAAAATCTCATGGACAGAGGAGCCTGGTAGGCTGTGGTCCACGGGGTCGCTAAGATTTGGACACGACTGAGCAACTTCACTTTCACTTTTCACTTTCATGCATTGGAGAAGGAAATGGCAACCACTTCAGTATTCTTGCCTGGAGAATCCAAGGGATGGGGGAGCCTGGTGGGCTGTCATCTATGGGGTCGCACAGAGTCAGACATGATTGAAGTGACTTAGCAGCAGCAGCAGCATAACTGAGCAAATTAACTTTGGTCACAGAGCTCAAGGGGAACAACATTAAGATCAGAGATATTGGGAAGCTTCTGTCATAATCTGGATAAAAGAAATTTAGGATCTAAACAACAGTTCTGATGATGGAAAGAAATTATACTCAGTAAGAGGTCGAAATAGTGTCTTCAACTATAGTTCCTACCAGCCCTTCACATAAACTTTGACTGAATGGTACAGCCACTACGGAAAACAGTGTGGAGATTTCTTAAAAAACTGGAAATAGAACTGCCATATGACCCAGCAATACCACTTCTGGGCATACACACTGAGGAAACCAGGTCTGAAAGAGACACGTGCACCCCAATGTTCATCGCAGCACTGTTTATAATAGCCAGGACATGGAAGCAACCTAGATGCCCATCAGCAGATGAATGGATAACGAAGCTGTGGTACATATACACCATGGAATATTACTCAGCTGTTAAAAAGAATTCATTTAAATCAGTTCTAATGAGATGGGTGAAACTGGAGCCCATTATACAGAGTGAAGTAAGCCAGAAAGATAAAGACCATTACAGTATACTAACATATATAAGGAATTTAGAAAGATGGTAATGATAACCCTATATGCAAAACAGAAAAAGAGACACAGAAGTACAGAGCAAACTTTTGAACGCTGTGGGAGAAGGTGAGGGTGGGATGTTTCGAAAGAACAGCATGTATATTATCTATGATGAAACAGATCACCAGCCCAGGTGGGATGCATGAGACAAGTGCTCGGGCCTGGTGCACTGGGAGGACCCAGAGGAATTGGGTAGAGAGGGAGGTGGGAGGGGGGATCAGGATGGGGAATACATGTAACTCCATGGCTGATTCATGTCAATGTATGACAAAACCCACTGAAATGTTGTGAAGTAATTAGCCTCCAACTAATAAAAAAATAAAAAAATAAAAACTTTGGCTGACTGATTGGTTTCAAAAATCACAAATTGCTGACCTCTCAATGAGATTTCTTTTTAATCTGTAAATTTATTACTAAATAATTTCTGTTCTTAGTAAGGTCATTTCCTCTTAGTTCCATGTTTAGTTACTCTGCAAGATATCTCTCCTTTAGGTATAAAATGGATTCTTCTATCTCTGAGCTGCTAAGTAGTATTCTTCTTAATAAAATATTACAAATTGCACAATAATTTATGGTGAAGAATATACCCCATTAAGGCATTCCCCCACTTATGAAAAAAAAAGCCCTTGCCTTTTCTCAAGGCTTGGCGGGGGTGGAGGGGAAGTGGGTTTCCTCTGATTTTAGAGGCCTTGGGGCATAACTAGACCTGCCCAGGAATAACTATTCCTGCTGTGAACATTTTCTTTGCATTATGACTTCATTTTTTTGCTGCAATATAATGTGTACACACCAATTTTCAATTTCTCTGGGAACATTATTTGGTGCCCAAGCTTAGTGTAACTGCCAAAAGAATTAACAACTCAAGAACCAAGGTACAATTTCCTGCTTAGAGTATTCAACTCATAAAACTAAAGGCAAATAGGACTGGGTCTTCTTTGTCTACATTTTTCACTCATTTTCCTCATTCTTATTGAAAAGAAAAAAAAGTTCTTCTGTTTGTGCAACTCACTGGAAAACCAAAGTGCTCACAAAACATTTCCTAATGACTACAAAGCTCCATATCAATGGTATAAATACCTTGTGAGTACCCCCAGGATATTTTAGCTGAAAACAAATAAATTGGCAGTTAAAAAAAAAAAAAAATAGAGCGGAATCATTAAAACAAAAGAGTATTTATAGCCAAGATTAAAGATCCAGGACCTCTTTTTAAGATTGCTTTAAATGGTTGTATAGTTTATTTACTGCACAAAGACAATAGGTTAAGGGTTTGGTGAGCAGGAGCTGTGAGGCACTCTGTAATCCCGTTGATAAAGTCTATGCTCCTGTGACAATCAGAGGAGGTATCTTTATTTTAATTTGAACAATGGTGCTATATGGATAAGCACAGGCTGAACTTTGCATTTCCAAATCAGTTGGTAATTTGCTGTCTTAGTCCTTGTGGGCCACTATAACAAATGTCAGTGACTAGGTGATCTGTAAACAACAGAAATATTTCTCACAGTTGTGGAGGCTGCAAATCCAAAGACAGGGTGCCAGCATTGTCAGGAGAGAGCCCTGATCCCCATGGCAGTTTTCTTATAGCCTCAGTTTGCGGAAAGGGCTAGGGGGCTCTGTGGGGGCCCTTTTATAAATGTTTGAATTCCATTTATGCGTGTTCTGCCCTCCTGACCTAATCATCTCTCATAGTCTCCACCTCCTAATATCATCATCCCGGTAGGTTAAGAGTTCAACACATGAATTTTGGTGAAGACACACATATTCAGATCTGGGTCTCCTGCACTGCAAACACATTCTTTACCATCTGAGCCATTAGGGAAGCCCTATTAAGACCACAGCGTTTACTAAAGAATAATTTAGCTTTTTCTTTGTTTTTTATTTGCAAGCCCTAAAACAGTAAGCTAAGAACAAGACTATCATTAGATATTAGACCTAACAGAATCATCAACATGCTTACGATGATCTCTCTTTCTCTGTTCCCCCCACACACCAAACACATTCCCCTTTCTCTCTGTATATCAGTCTCATCCTTCCCTCCTACCTCAGAAGAGCTTTTTACACATGGTCAACCCCATATTGATGGGCGTTTTCAAGTTTCACATCTTACAGATGTAAATAGAAAAACTGACCTAATGATCTCCCTTCTTTCAAGACCAAAAATCTTGAATATGAATAGGTGACTCATTTATTAAGTTCAGGTCAAGGTCCTGTCCAGATCCAATCAAATATAGGCAGCAGGTATATGTGTCAATAGGATCCTAGGGAAAGGGGGAAAAAAATTCCTTTAGAAAATAAACAGTTTGAGCTTAGGAGGAACATTCAAAGGGGAAGTAGATTGCTATTCCAATAAAGATTAAAGATTGGAAAAAACAATTAAGTATCACTGAAGCTGCATAAATTAGCAATAGCCCAAATCACTGACATCCATGGATTTACCTTCATTAATCAAAGGACAATAAAAGACTAGCCTGCCTTACTCACTCATCCAAAGACATCAGTAGCTTTGGCCTTGAAGTTGCACTTTGCAACCTAAATCTGAAATCTGTCTTTTTACATTTTATTCTACTTATATCCTAGTCATCCCCACCCCCAGTTTCAAATCAAGTCTCACCTTCTATAAATATTATATTCAATCATTTCTCCATTCCCATAAAACTAACAGTTAGATTCTCAAATCATTTTCCATAAACATAGACGATCTTGTATTTTTCATTAACAGTTTGGAGATTATGGTTCATCTCTCCTACAAGACTGAAAACTCCATAAGTCTTTGATAATGACTATTATTGGTACACTAACAATTAAAATTACCACCATTCTGGCTCCTGCAGATTATAGCACAATGCTGAGTATGCTCTTGGTAAACACATGAATAAGAACAAATTTGGGGAAGATAAAGTTAGCCCTAATTGAACAAAGTACATTTAACATCCTAAAAGGAAGCAGAACAGATGAGTGGCAGGGGCATGATCTCTTTCTTGAGATATAAATGGCAAACAAATACTGAATTATACTGTTAAGAGAGAAACACAGAATTGGTAAAACACTCCATTAGTAATGAGCTCAGAGTGAGAAACCAGTACTGTTTTTCCTCTTTCTTATTAAGCAGAATATTTAATAAATTTTCAAAGATAATTTACTTTCTAGAGGAAACGAGTTTAAACCTTAACATAAAATCCCAACTCTGAGACTTGTCAACTCAGATCATGAAAATGGCTGGCATACAAATTTATTAATTCAGACTAACTGAAATGAACAGCAATTTGAATTGGGGAAAGTCCCAATTATGAGGTGTATTTAAAAGCTTCAAGTTTGAATTAACAAAGTGTTACCAAAAAAAATTCAAGGAAAAAAAATCTTTCTTAGTTAACTAACCATTGATATTTGCACATGGAACTTCATTTCTTAGGATATAATTTATGTTCTAAAAATGACTAAATACAACTTGCACTTGGAAATAAGAGACACTTTATTTTACACTCATTTACACTAATTTTTGTTAAATTGGTTTACTGACTGTTATCTCACACCTGTATTTCATATTTTAAAAATCTATTCACATTTATTCATGAACCCATTAGTAAAACTAAAAAAGTGATTATGATTCCTTTTCAAAAGCAAAGCATGTAAGCTTAAATATTTCCTGGCACTGCTTACAGTATGAATAGAGTGCACCGGGACCAGAAATTCATAAACACAAGTTCAGTTCAGTAACTCAGTCACGTCCAACTCTGTGACCCCATGGACTGCAGCTCGTCAGGTTTCCCCGTCCATCATCAACTCCCAGAGCCTACTCAAACTCATGTCTATCGCATCAATGATGCCATCCAAACATCTTATCCTCTGTCGTCCCCTTCAATCTTTCCCAGCATCAGGGTCTTTTCCAATGAGTCAGTTCTTCGCATCAGTTGACCAAAGTATCATAAACACAAGAAGTCTTTCTAATACCTCTAATGGGGTAACTACTGACCTAAACAGTCCAATTCCAAGTCAGTAAGTTCTGAAAAAATAAGATTTTACTATATTTTGAGTTTTTCAATAGAAAAATTATGCTGATGTGTTAGCAGAAACACACTGACTGAAACCACCCATTTAACCAGGCACCATAGTAACCATTTGTGTGAGTTATTCTACAACAGGAGATCCTGGTAGGGAACAAGCCACCACCAACCGGAAGAATTTGGGAAAGGTCAAAATGAGACACCACATGTCCTACTACCCTCCCAGATTCCTCCTCACTGGAATCCATCTTGGCTGAGCAATGCCTGTGCCACCAGAAAAGTCTGGAGTCAGAATGACTGGCCAGGGACAATCTGGAAACTAATCCCATCACCATAAAACCCAAAACTGTGAGTCTCGTGTCAGAGCGACTCTCCTGAGTTCCTTTATCTTGCTGTCCTCCGCTCGGGCGCCGCTTCGCAGTGAAGTCTCTTGTTCTGTCAGTGTGTGTGTCCTCAGACAATTCATTTCCTTCTGTTAGACAAGAGCTCACTTTGGAGCCCTGGAAGGCCTCCCACTTCCTGCAACAGATGGGCCCAGAGGGGAAACATCTAGCCAGACAAAAGGCACCTCACCTCACCTGGATTAATGCGCATAGATGTTAAATGCAGTGTTTGGGGGTAGAAAAGAGGTGAAGCCCCTCTCAGATTAGGCCTGAGCTTGACTGCAATGTTAAAGTGATGCCTTTTTATTGTTTACCTGTTCTGTCTGCAAAGATATTGCAAGCATACTCTGGAACATCTTGTGGAAAAACCCAAAGGAACTTCTTGGCCAACCCAATATATAGGTGTTAGACACGTGGATACATTCTCTCTCTTTCTCTTTCCCGCCTACTCTCTCTCCTGCCTGAACTGACAGGATTACATATTCGAAACCACATGGACAAATGGATAAGCTTTGGGAATTACACTGAAGAATCCTCCCTGCATCCCCTTTAATGAACATCACTTTAGAAAAGGGATGTTTATGGAGGAAATCAGATTTACTGTGTGCATTCAGCAGTATATTTAGCTTGTGGCTGTCTGTGCAGGTCCAATTAACTCTTTTAACAATATGGGTGAAATGAAGTTATTGGATTATGTTTGTAGCCAATTATAATTGTTTTGCTTGAATACTCCCTCTTGTAACCTTATTTACAGTTAAGAAAATAGCACTGAAAGATAGTTCTTAGCATGGAAGGAAAAAGCCTAGGGAAAAATTAGAAGAACAATTTCTTTTCTCTGGCTCATGAAATATGACATGTTAGCTATGTTTGGGCATAAAGGAAAGGCTGCATCTGAAGACATAAAAAATAAAGATGACATATGTAATACTTTGAATATACCTCATTATCATTATTATCTCTATCTCATGATGAAAAGTAACATTAATAGGATACAACGTGATAAGAAGGAAGGAACACAAGGCTGGGACCATGTCGATCAGAGTTCTAATGTTAACTTTGCTGCCTAGTGAGTCACAACTTCTCTAAACTTACTGTCTTTCTCTGGACAGTGGAAATAATGTGACAGACGCCACAACGATCAAATGAAGAAATGCACATGATGGGCTTTACAAAGTAAAACTCATAAATCGTTGATTATGAAATAGTGTTGAATAATAGGTATTCCTTCTGAAGTTATTTTAAACTACTGTACAAGGAGATTTTATTCCATATATTAAAATTCTTCCTAAGGCAATGATAAGATAATTGTTTTAACTAGTCATCCCTCTTCCTTACCTCTTGCAAATATACTGTGAATGTGAATGGGGTTTTCCAAAGGCATAAATAAGCCCATGAAAATTGGAAAAGCAAACTGTCACTTTGATTGATTCTGTAAGAAACCAAAATCAAATGTCAAAGACCAGGCACATGAGGGATTCTGAGCACCAGGACCTGTTTTAAAATGTCCATTTTATATTCAGGTATGGTCAGGGCAACAGATAAGGAGAAAATTGCCATTAAAAATAGTTTGTTGCTCACAGTTCCCCGGAGAAGGGAACATGCCACATACCTCAGGGCCACAGGCAGAATCAACAGGGTCAGTCAAGGGGCAAAGGAGTCAATCTTGGGAATAAACACAGTCTCTCTCAATCTCTCTCATTTATGCACATACAGGCCCAATTTCTTTCTTAAATACTTCAAAGGAATTTGGAGATAAATTCATTTACCTTTAAACGCATCAGGATACATTTCTTAAAAGAGGGATATTCTATCACATGACCAAAGCACAATTAGCACAATAATGAAATGCAATATTATGTAATAATATTATATATTATTCAAGTTCAGTTCATATTCAAATATCTTCAACTTTTACAATGATTTTATTTATAACTCTGTCTATGTGACTGTTCCCTGATCCAGCATATAAACCAGGATTACAAACAGCATCTAGTTGACCTTGTTCTTTGGTGTACTTTATTCTGCAAAATTCTTCACACCACCCTGTCTTTCCTAAACTTGACTCTTTGAAGAGACTAGTGCAGTTAATTTGTGTTTGATGTTTCACTCATAAATAGATCCCTATTATGCATTTTTGACAACACTGTGTTGGTAATTATTGTCCCTTTCAGTGCACCATGTCAGAAGGTATCTGATACTGATTTGTTCCATTTTTGATGATATTAAATTGGTTAAGATGGTTTTCAAAACTTCTTTCCCATTTGAAAGTTCTTATTTTCCTGCATTTTATTTAATAAGCAATTTGTGGGGAGATATTTTTTATTTTACGTGGACATTCTGTTCCTAATCAAATTTTCACCTAAAATGAACGCTTAGACAGAAAGTATATTTTTCAAGTCATGTCTGAATCTATTTAAATAATATTGTAGGACTCTATTTCTCAGTGAAAAATTAATCTTAATCCAAAACAACAACAAAAAAATGGAAACCTTTCCCAAGCAGAAAAAATAATAGCTAAAAAAATTTAAACCCCATTAGATATGTCCCACAATCAATTACAAGACAGAGTAAAGCTGGATAACATTTTATATTCCTTAGAATCCTAACATATTACAAAATTCTCCAAGTATAAGAAAAAAATCTAGTATCCCAAGTGGTTTTCTTTTCACTGTGTGTGTGTATGTTTAGTCACTCAGTCATGTCTGGCTCTTTGCAACCCCCTGGACTGTAGCCCTCCAACATTCCCTGTCCATGGGATTCTCCAGGCAAGGGTACTGGAGTGGGTAGCCATTTTCTACTCCAAGGGATCTTCTTAACCCAGGGATTGAACCTGGGTCTCCTATATTGCAGGAGAATTCTTTACCATCTGAGTCACCAGGGAAGCCCTTTCTTTTCACTAATTGTCACATTTCCCCTACCTAATGCATTATCATGTTCATTTAACTATATTTATAATCCATCAAGTCACTAAATCTACATTATAAGAGATGTAGATAGTCAATGCCCCATCATCATTTTAACAATTCTCTTTATCCTCCTATATTTTAGGACATTGAGAACGCAAACCATGCTTACTCTCCTATGTACCCCTTGTACCTATCCTAGTACATGGGCCCTAATTAGCTCTCAATAGTACCAGATGGTGCTAATGGTAAAGAACCCACCTGCCAATGCAGGAGATACAGGAAATATGGATTCAATCCCTAGGTCAGGAAGATCCCCTGGAGTAGGAAATGGCAAGTCACTCCAGTATTCTTGACTGGAGAATCCCAAGGACAGAGGAGCCTGTCAGGCTACAGTCAATATGGTCGCAAAGAGTTGGACATGACTGAACTGACTGAGCATGCAATGAAGGAATAAACAAACTTAATAACTTCATAGTGTTACCCATTTTTATGTCTCTAGACACAGACAGACTTATCAGAATTTTAAACCCATAAATCAATTTTGAATGCATCATAAAGTGCAATACAACATGATATGGATCTCTTAACATTCAAGAAGGAGACATAAAGAAACCTTAAAGAGATACTAGATCTGGGGACACCATCAATCAACAAGATTTCTTTGGCTCTTGTCCCCACCCATTGACACAGACGAAAATGTCAGTTCCTGTCTACGTTTCATTCATTTATATCTGGAAATTCCCAGTGGAGGCCTCCCAAGCCCTTGAACAAATTCTGCTACAACTGGTCTTTCATCTTGTTCTTTGCTACCTAGGAAGTTGCTTGAGTGGCTAAACATCTCTCTTCTCTCCACAAGGACAATATTGTTCACTGGGTCCACTGCTTCCAGGACCTTCAAAGAATACATTTTTTCCTCCTGGCAGCTCAAGGCATAGACCACATGGCCTCTCCTCTCAGGCTCTGCAGTCGAAATATGATATGCTTCAATCCTAGAGCTCCTGGAATTCTGGAAGTCATAAAGCAGGCTGGGTCCTGGGCACAGGGATTTTATTTATGCTAAACTTTGCCACATGGTTATCAATGGAATCTTCCCTTACTCCACAATGTCTTACAAAGCATGTCATGTAAGCAAATCATCTTATTTTTGCTTAAAGCACATCTCTATTTAGGACCCAAGTATGAGTCCATTAGGGCTGCACCAGCGGGCTACAGTCCATGGGGGTGCAAAGAGTCAGACATGACTGAGCGACTTCAATTTTAGGGGAAAACTACATAGTAAAAATCGTGTTATTCTCTGCATTTACTGTCTTCCCCAAGAGTTCTCTCCTCAGATGCATATATGGTCTCATATATAAACAGGCAACTGTTGAGATGCCCTGCACATCAGCCACCCATGTCTAGTACATGTTGGAACGTGAGTTGTTGGACTGACTTCAAACTCAAATTGAAAACATTTCTACTTATAATTTAGTATTTTTCTATGTCAGAGGGCTTATAACTATTGATTAAATTATTTTTTTAAGAAGCATCATTCTGTCTCAGTGGAATTCTATTGGCATTTGCCAATTGAAGGATATGGGAAACCAGAAAATAACAGATCTGTATGCTTCTGTGCCAGTCAAATCCTGGCACCAGAGAAGCCAAAGAGATAAGGGCATAGAGCCAAAGTGAAACAATATGAAGAATCTGGTCTAAGATGTGACTAAGTAATATCAAGGGGTCCAACAGTTTCCTCCACTCTTGAACTTCTGACATTAGCAAGCATTCTAATGCAGAAGGCACATGTCTATCAGTCACTGGCATTAACCCATGAATTAAGAATTGTCCAGCTGTGTCCTCTAAACTATTGATTCCATCCAGTGCTTCTTTCTATATGATTCCCTACTTAGGAATTTTACTTTATGATATGTGTTTCTAACTTTCATCTGACTTTGATGAATCATATAGACTCTTCTCTTGCCAGACTTTATCTATTCTCACTTTAGCTTTTTTTCCCCACACTCTGAACAGCTTTGGCTAAAAGGCACTCTTGGTCCAGCCTTGACATTTGCAGCTGTCACATTCTTTTCTGCACACTTACCAGCTAAGAAACATGGATGGGGGTATTGCTATTTATAATAATGCTGATAATGTTATCTATGGGAAAGTCCACATTGTCATGAGCTCCTGAAGGTAATGTGGCTCTCCACAAGTAAGCATACAGAGGCCCCTCTAGAATCTGTATCCTCTGGCCCTGCTGACCTCTCTAGCTACAGCTTTCCCATGCCACTCCTTAAACTCAATTATTTTACCACACTGAGCTACTTAATGTTTCCTATTATGTTATAATCTCTTTTGTCTCTGTGTTTTATCCTTCTCACTAGAACACTTTCTCCTCCTTACCCTTTGGTGCCGCTCAATCTTCACCATTCTTCTTACTAATCTGAGCTTCAAGTTCTCCTCTTCCCCCCAGAATTCTCTAGTTTCCTTGATGAGGTCACATTCCCACCCAGCTTTCTCAGTAGCACTGCATCTTTGGTAATCGTGCATTTGTTTTCATCTCTGGTCTGTGAGCTGCTGAAGGAGCTAGTATCCCCCAGTTTAGGTGACTGCATAAGACACAAAGGCACATTGGATATGAATAAAAAATTATGCTTTTATAACCCTATTGCTCCTATAATTTCTAATTAACCAGGGCTCTTTGTTCCATCTATTCCATAGTGCTATTCCTTTCCATAGGTGTTAACAGAAAATAAATTGCTATCAATGTGATTGTTATGTATAGTGTAAGACTAGCCATTAAGCTTAGCTCCAAGCCAACAAGGTTTAAGTACAGTGAACTGTAGGGAAGAATTTCCAATAAGTAAACTAATTATTACTACATGCTTTGCCTAACAATATTTCTGCTTTTCTTTGCCCTATGTTTCAAGTGGGTCTCTATCTTTAATGCACAACAATCACTTGCACACCAATTGTTTGTTCATCTGATAGTTTGGTTAAAAATGCAAACAAAAATGAATTGGAGAGTCGATGAGAGGCTTACAATTAGGTAAAAGAAAAAGAGGGGAAAAGGGAGAAAGAGAAGAAGGAAAAAGAATTCAAAAAGTAGTGAAAAGTGAGCTGACTCTGCCATTTAAACACAGCACTGGGGCACATACATGTTTATGATAAATCATTTATTCACTGACTCTGGGAAATTCAGCTAAATGATCTTTTAAGACACGTAACCAGCCATTCCAGGGACAATCCCCTCCTGATGAAGAGGTTCTGTGATGAGAAAGACACCCAGCTGGTTAACAGAGTCTTCTAGTCCCTCAATTCCTAGAGGAATTTCAGATTGAAGTCAGTGGTTGCAGTAAGCATCATTGGACATGTCAACATAAAGATTTTCTTTGAACATAGAGCTCCACCTTTTTATGGGCTGCAAAAATTGCTGAAGAACAGATTTCTACATGTAAATAGAGTATAGCTCCAGTGCTATGGATGGATGTAGCATCTCTTGTGTGTGTTTGTGTTAGTCACTCAGTCATGTCCGACTCTCTGTGATCCCATGGACTACAACCCACCAGGCTCCTCTCTCCATGGAATTCTCCAAACAAGAATACTGGAGTGGGTAGCCATTCCCTTCTCCAGGGGATCTTCCTGACCCAGGGATTGAACACATGTCTTTTTTATGGTCTGAGCCACCAGGGAAGCCTCTTAGCTGCTTTATATGGAGTGGAGTACTGATCCTGGGGCCAGTGAAGACAGTATGCTACGGTACAGAGTAGTAAATACTTACCTTAGTTTCATAAATTATATAACAACTCGATGTAGGTTCCTGTGCAGAATATCAAGTTTCTAGACCATGAAGTTCATCAGAGACTAGAGGTCTGTGCTGTGTGCTTAGGATCAAGTACATAACTGAACACTCTATTAATATTTAATACTTATAAACTGAATTAACTTCCTGTGGTGGCTGTGACTTTATAAGGGAGAGGTATTGAAAAATTGTTCTGTATAGATACTTTGTTCCTTTCTACCAACTTTATCCATAATACTGCTTGATGTCACCACATTACCAATGAATGTGATCATTTTATTGTCAGTGGTAAGAGCTGAAAAATCTCTTAACAAATCACATTATTTTGGGGTTGACAATCATATTACAGAAAAATCCTCTAAAAGCCTTGGTGGGTCAATCAATGCTGAGCAAACCAAAACAGAAATCCAGAGCAGGCTGTGGGCACTGAGAGGGGTGACAGGCTCATCACAAGACAGTTATTGCAGGATGATGGGGGGGGGGGGGGAATCAAAGCAGAGGCTAAAGCTGCCATTGTATTTGTGTAAAGTGAATTTCTACTAATGTGAATATAAAAAGAAATTCTAATCTGAGTATTTTCTTGTTCATGTGAGGCCCTCTATCTCTATCTTTCTTTCTCCGGGCCAGTTCTATATCTGCCCATTGTGTTTGCCTCTTCCATGGGTCCATCCCATGATTTCCCATTGCTTCATTATTTAATACTTAGGACAATCATACAATTCATTAGCTAAACTAGGAAATTTGAGATTATATAAGGTGTTATTAATAATTACTGCAAGGAAACAAGGGTAAGCCATTATTGTTTCTGGACAAACTGAAGCATATAGCCCCTATTTTCCATAGAAAAGAGCAATACATGTGGAATATATATGCAACACCTTGCTTCTATGATCTCTTGGTTTTTGATTACCATTTCATATATGATTGACTTGGGTCTCAATCTAAAATGTCACCTTATACAAATTGTTAGATAGCATCACTGACTCAATGGACATGAATCTGAGCAAATTCCAGGAGATAGTAGAGGACAGAAGAGACTGGCATGCTGCAGTCCATGGGTTTGCAAAGAGTTGGACACAACTTAGTGACTGAACAACAACAACAACAGAGAATAAGACCTGGAATTATCCCTTTTGTTGTTCCAATCAGTGGTTAATGTTCTGCTAGCAGGTACAGAACAGGTACAGAGTGAATGTCTAGTGTACAAATTTAAAACAATATAAATGATTCATGCTGATGACCACATACCAGTCATTCCTAACCTTAACTATCCATTAGAATAACCAGAAAAATTACACACACTTCTTGATCCCAGCTCCAGATATCAAATATTCTGATTTAATTTGTCATGGGTTTTGGCTTGAGTGTCAGAGCTTTTAATCACTGTCAAGTGATTCTGATGTCCAGCCAAAATTGTGGACAAGCCCCAGCAAGGTCATTTGTCAAGCACTGTGGTGATGAAAACACACACGTTGTGAATGGAAAGGCCAGGAAAGGGCAACCCTACAGAACCGTATAATATTAGACCTAGAAACTATGCCAGAATTGCAGCAATATTGTTAAGCACTTAGACTTTAGAGCCAGATAAATGCAAATTTAAATTACTCGAATAGGACAGAATCTGCTGGATAGAATGACAAGGAAGGAATAATCCAATTCACTCCCCCTTAGAAAACATTAAAAGGTGATAAATTATCCCAATTTCCTCTAATTATTTAAATTTAAAATAAGTTTGCTTAGGGTCAAACATAAATCCAAAATTCCTCTGAAAACAAGATCATCAAAGTCCTATACATCCAGTAAATCATTCTATTGCCCCCGTAATGGTATGACTTTCCTCCAGATGTTAGCACAGGGCAGTGTGGAAAAATGGCTGCTGTGAAAATGGCTATTTTTACAGACTGCTCATCATAGAGATGTTAAGAAAGCAACAGAGACTAAAGTTCTTGCTTAATGTTTAAATCCACTTGTTTGCTTACCATTTATTTCATTTAATCATCCATTTAACGTTTTCCACTCTAACCATGCCAACTGACACCCCTCCCCCACATACATTTTGGCCACTTACAATTACTCTTCCATACTTCTTCCTACTTTTGCCAAGGAAACATTTCCTTCCTGTCCCAGTTATCCTTGACTTAAGCTGACCGAGATATCACTTGTAACATTTGTCTCCCCATATTATCATCTTTGATGTCCATATCTCTTTACCCCATACAGTGTGAGATTTGCAAGGGCAAAAAGCATGTTTAATCCCCTACATTTTGAATGACTAGCAGAGAGCTGGCCTATAGTAAGTGATCAAGTATTGAACAAGCAAAAGAAAGAATAAACATTCAT
Organism: Muntiacus reevesi; assembly: GCF_963930625.1. Taxonomy (NCBI): domain Eukaryota; kingdom Metazoa; phylum Chordata; class Mammalia; order Artiodactyla; family Cervidae; genus Muntiacus; species Muntiacus reevesi. Next base: position 150,539,083 of record NC_089250.1, read on the forward strand.
TATGCACTATTAAAAGGAAGAGTAAAATACAACTTGAATTGCTCACAACTAAGGGAAAATAATATGTCTGCTTATTGATGATGATAAGGAAAAGATCCCATGCAGAAATATAAAATATTGATATTTTTTATTTTATTAGTTGATACTTTTATTTTTTCCCTTTGCTTGAGAAGAAAGCAAAAAATTGCAGAAAAATGGCTCTCTCACAATGCAAAAGGTAATTTATTGCTCATTTGTATGAATAAAGGGAATAAGTTTGCTTAGTGGAGAAACTTGAAGCCTTCCTGCTGATACAGAGGATGCAGCAACATTTAGTTTCTGCTGAGAACAGACAGGAAGGAGTACACAGCTTGGAATCTAGCAGTCTTTACCTATAGGCTGTTGGAAAATTTCAAATATTTCTGAACTTCTATTTTCCCATTTTTAAAATTATTATAATGATGCCTTCTTCATTTGTCTAAATTCTAAGTGAAGTGATCAGAATAGTTCAACACATGAGGCAGATAAATCTTTTGTTTTCTTGTCTCCTAAATCATAAGAGAGCAAAGCCAATTTGGAAGAAAACAAAACAAACAGAAGATCAATTTCTTTATACTCTGTGATTATGTTGCTTAATTAAAATGTCACCAAAGTACTTATGATTACAGTAAATAAGTATGTCAAGTGAATACCAAGTGAAAACATTTTTAATCAGAATTTTATACTAAAAATAGATCAATTACATAGATAGATAGATCAATACATCTGTTACGATAAAAGACAGTGCTTTTCTCTGCTAAATATATATATATATATATATATATATATATATATACATATATATATTTTCTTCTTTATTTTCCTGTTTGGTCCAATATTTAATTCTGACCATTGAGGAGAGATCTTTATTATTTCCTCAAGACATGTGGTTCTTATGAGTCCTGACTTTAATTCTTAAAGTACAGCTAAAAGGAATCCAAAGACTCTAGTTCCCCTCACAAGGCAAAAATGAAAAATGAATCTCATCAGAAAAGCAGGAAGAGAAAACTCAATAAATGAAATGTCTCCCAAAGTCTCTAAGTTGGTAGGACTGCCATCACAAAGTATCCTAGACTGGGTGACTTAATAGAAATCTTCCTCATGTTCTGGGGATTAGGAGTCCATGATCAAGATGTCAGCAAGTTGATTCTTTCTAAGGATTATAAAGGAAGAACGTGTTCCAGACTTTTCTCTTTGGCATGTAGATAATTTCTTTCCCCTATACCTTTCTTCTATATGTCTAGGTCCAAATTTTCTCTTCTCATAAGGACAACAATCATTTTTAATTAGGGGTCATCTTAATGACCTCATTTTAACCTAATAACCTTTATAAAAACCCTAAAGCCAAATAAAGTCACATTGTGAGTTATAGGGAGCTAGAGTTTCAATGGTGGCTCAGGTAGTAAAGAATCAGCCTGCAATGTAGGAGACCTGGGTTTGATTCCTGGGTTGGGAAGATCCCCTGGGGGAAGGCATGGCAACCCCTTGAGTATTCTTGCCTGGAGAATCCCCATGGACAGAAGAGCGAGGTGGGCTACAGTCCATGAGATCACAAAGAGTTGGACTCAATTGAGTGACTTAGTACAGCACAGAACTTCAACATAAACTTTTTGGGAGAAACACATTTGGTCCATATACTAATTTTCTTCTTTTCATTTAGGTCATTAGCAAAGTGTGAAGATGTCATCAAATGCAGTTTTTAGTCATTTTCATCTTAGTGTCAATTTTATTCAAATAAATTTAAATAAATATAAGATTTTGAGCTTCCCAGGTGGTGCTAATGGTAAAGAACTTGCTTGCCAATGCAGGTAGATATAAGAGACAGGGGTTCCATCCCTGGGTAAGGAAGATCCCCTGGAGGAGGGCAGGGCAACCCACTCCAGTATTCTGTCCTGGAGAATTCCATGGACAGAGGAGTTTGGCAGGCTGCAGTCCATAGGGTTGCACAGAGTTGGACATGACTGAAGTGACTTAGTGTGCAGCATGAACTTAAATAATTATTTTTTGTAAAAATAAATGTAAGTGAATGAAGTTTTGTCTTTTAAAAGATAATTTGCATTTAGCCATGGAAAAGATTTTATCTCTGCTTAACCTAAGGCTGTGAAATATAGAGATTTTATTTCTGCTTAATCAAATAGCTAAATGATAAATAACATTACATGAAGTGTTCACCGTATTTTGAACACTGTGAAAAATCACTTTTTAGGAATCATCTCAGTCATCTCACAGGAACAATGAAATGTTAGTGGTAGTTTTAGGGACATCTCAATCTACAGGAATAGAGTTACAGAGATGGGAAACACACATTCTCTGAGTGGGTCACTGAGACTCACATATATTGGGGTTTCTCCTATATCTACCCCTTGATTCTTAGATGCTTACATTCAGCATTAGGGTACATAGCATCATATAATGGTCAATACTCTGTAAGACTTTTGTATAGTTGTGCTTCAGTTCAGTTCAGTCGTTCAGTCGTGTCCGACTCTTTGCAACTCCAAGAATCGTAGCACGTCAGGTCTCCCTGTCCATCACCAAATCCTGGAGTTTACTCAAACCCATGTCCATCGAATCGGTGATGCCATCCACCCATCTCATCCTCTGTCGTCCCCTTCTCCTCCTGCCCCCAATCCTCCCAGCATCAGGGTCTTTTCCAATGAGTCAACTTCGCATGAGGTGGCCAAAGTACGAGAGTTTCAGCTTCAGCACCAGTCCTTCCAATGAACACCCAGGACTGATCTCCTTTAGGATGGACTGGTTGGATCTCCTTGCTGTCCAAGAGACTCTCAAGAGTCTTCTCCAACATCACAGTTGAAAAGCATCAATTTTTCGGCACTCAGCTTTCTTCACAGTCCAACTCTCACATCCATACATGACCACTGGAAAAACCACAGCCTTGACCAGATGGACTTTTGTTGGCAAAGTAATGTCTCTGCTTTTAAATATGCTATCTAGGCTGGTCATAATTTTCCTTCCAAGGAGTAAGCACCTTTTTATTTCATGGCTGCAATCACCATCTGCAGTGATTTTGGAGCCCCCAAAAATAAAGTCTGACAGTTTCCACTGTCTCCCCATCTAGTTCCCATGAAGTGATGGGACCAGATGCCATGATCTTAGTTTTCACAATGTTAAGCTTTAAGCCAACTTTTTCACTCTCCCCTTTCACTTTCATTAAGAGGCTTTTTAGTTCCTCCTCAATTTCTGCCATAAAGGTGATGTCATCTGCATACCTTAGGTTATTGATATTTCTCCCGGCAATCTTGATTCCAGCCTGTGCTTCTTCCAGCCCAGCGTTTCTCATGATGTACTCTGCATATAAGTTAAAGTTGTGCTTGCTAAGGCTCTATAGGCAAGGAACCACAAACCACACTTAGAATGTGTGTCAAATTTATCAAGATGAATTGATGCACTTTTTCAGGATGGACTGAACTCAATCTAATCGAATTGCCGCCTAGTGAATGATTTATATCTTTGAGGGCTGGTGTGATGCTGGAGCTCGCCATTTGTTTCTATTGCAAATTGGATGTCTGTTGCAGTGGCAATAGCTAGATAAGTTTTGGTGAGGGCAAGCCCATGCTGTTGGGTCTCTGTGGTCCTCATTCCTGTCATTATAACTTCTCTACTCATGTATCTTTTATGCTAGCAATACTGTGATCAACCAATTGACTTTAGTCCACTTGGTTATTTAGTGATTTTCGAATGACAGATGCATTGCAACAAATGCTAGTTTGTGATACAATGGTCTTCATATTTCTACTCTACAAAGTCTATGTGCAGACCCCTTCCCAAGACTTATTATCTGCAATTCTCTACTCTTTCTTCTTCTAGGCCCCTAGTCAACCATTTGGTCCACAATTTCATACAACCACATCTCAGGCCACATCATTTCATTAAAATGTATTATGACACTATATATCTATTATGATGACCAAAATCTGGAATGCCAACACCAAATGCTGGGGAAGATGTGGAATAACAGGAAACTCACTCATTGCTGATGGAAATTAAAAAATAGTGCAGCCACTTTAAGACAGAGTTTGGTGATTTCTTACAGAATTAAATATACTCTTAGCATATGATCTAGCAATTGTGCTCCTTGGAATTTACCCAAAGGAGTGAAAAACATATGTGCTCACAAAAACCTGCACATGGATGCTTATAGTAACTTTATTCATAATTTCCAAAACTTGGAAGCAATCAAGATGTTCTTTAGTAGGTGAATGGATAAATAAACTATGGTACATCCAGACAACGGAATTTTATCCGATGATAAAAAGAACACTCAAGCCACAAAAAGACATGGATGAACCTTAAACACATTATTACTAAGTGAAAGAAGCCATTCTGCAATGGTAACATATGACATAATTTCAACTATATGACACTTTGGACAAGGCAAATCTATGGATACATTAAAATTTCCAGTAGTTTCTATAGGTTGGGGGCATGAGGAGGAATGAATAGGTAGATCACAGAGGATGCTTAGGCCAGTGAAAATACTCCGTATGATACCATAATAATGGATACATGCTATTACATATTTTTCCAAACTCTTAGAATGTGCAACATTAACAGTAAACCATAATGTAAATTATGGATTTCGGATGAATATAATCTGCCAATGTAGGTTCATTAGTTTTAACAAAGCACTAATCTGGTGGGGGATGTTGATTGTGGGGAGGCTATGCATGTGGCGGGGGGTGGCTACATGCATACATGGGAAATCTCTGTATCTTCCTTTCAATTTTGCTATGACCCTAAAACTACTCTAAAAAATATAGCTCTGAATTTTTAAAAATTGATTCTAAGCTATTTCTCTTATAACTTTACCAGTGTGAATAATTCCTCTTCACTTACATATCTTTTAAGTTCACTGTTGTGAGTCTGGAATGTATTTAAGAAGCATTTCAGTATGCCTCAATATACTGAGCTAACTTGCCCATGGATCAAGTGAGTACTTTTCTTTATTTGTTGACTGGTCACCATAGGTATTAGCAGAGAGTGAGGTAATATAGCAAAAGTGGTAGATAACACGGGTGTCTGCACTGCAGGTGGAGTCTTTACTGCTGAGCCTTATTAATCTGCTTTCTGGTGCCTGACTCCTGCCTGATCTTATATATACAATTGTTATCTAATAATGCCCACACTTGTTGCTGAGTCAGAGGGAAATCAGCTCATGACCAGTAGTTATGGCCATGTGGTTATGTAATGTCATTTATATTTAAAGAAATATATATAAATAAACATTTATATTTAAAGAAATATAGGGGGCCTATGCTTTGGTACTTTTACTGAATCTGAGTATAAAATCTATGTGGTTTATTTTTCTATTGCAGGTAAATGTAATACTAAAAGATAGGACAGGTCATATGGTAGAACTTACACCACATCCTGAATTTTATTCAGTGCCTTTATGCACACTAGGACCCACTGTAGTTTTTATGTCACTTGGTAAATGCACTGAACTAACTTTGTTACATGTGAAATATGGTGCTTGCAGTACCTGAAGAGGATTGTCATGTTGCAAGTATTTCTTAGTGGTAGGAAGTAAAAGAAACAATTTTTTGTAATTTATTTTGAAACAGATATACTGTCATGTCCACTACAGCCCTGAAAACTTCAGTTTTGTGTTGGTCCCTAAACTGTAGACTATACCTACCTGTTTGGAGTATATATGTCTACCAAAGTTTCCAATATTTTTGCTGCTTCTTGTTCATCTGATATGGTTAACAACATAATAACATAATACACTAGAAACAACATGATATTCTAGAAAATCCAGACAGTGAAGATCGTTTGAAATGATATTATACCACAAGGATATTATAACAAGGGATAAGAGAATGAATGTAGCCCTAAGGCACAAAGGTGAATGCATACTGTTCTTTGGGCTTACCCAGTGGCTCATCATTAAAGAATCCACCTGCAGTGCAGGAGCTGCAGGAAATGCAGGTTCGATTCCTGGGTTGGGAAGATCACCTGGAGGAGGGCATGGCAACTCACTTTAGTATTCTTGCCTGGAGAATCCCATGGACAGAGGAGCCTTGTGGGGTGCAGTTCATAGAGTTTTAGAGAGTTGGACACAACTGAAGTGACTAGCACTCACGCACACATACTTTTATTACCCTGCATGAGTGCAAAACATTTCTGATACCTCCTCTTGGCAGGGATAGGAAAGCGTGCATTTTCCAGATCAATGTGATACTATATGTACCTGAGGCTTTTCAATCTACTTTATCAAAAGTGCCTTATCTGGCATAGCGTCTGCCATTGAACCTATTACTTTGTGGAGCTGGAACACTTCACTGCCATATTCCCATACCCATCCATTTTTGATGGGGCCATTAAAAATGGGTAACATTGGAACCATCTCCCCTCCATTCTTTAGTTCTTTCAGGATCATGGCCAGGGCTAGGAAGGAAAGTCTTGAAAGTATTGTCTTAAATTTTGTTCCCTAGGTCTCTAGTTTTCTTCATCCTAGTCCTGGTCCTACTTGAAACACACTACTGTTTTTAATTTAAAATCTTGTTCTACTTTTTCCTCACTCTGGTAGCCCTTACCCCACAGTCTAATGCATTAACAGAAGGTCCTGCCCACAACCACGCTGTTCGTTCTATTCATACATTTGAGGACCAGGGAGTGGTCAGTGGGAACGAGTCATACCTTTCTCTACAAGGAGCAATATAATGGCAGTTTTGATCCTTAGACTTTAGTGTCAAAGCAGACCTACATCTGGCATTCCTCAAAAAGCCTTGGAACTCTTCATCCAAATGAAAAGTTTTCTGAGTTTATGGCCTTAAGTCTTGTTGAGAACAAGGGACTCCATTACTGTATATATTTGTGATGTTACATGAGCCTTCTTTCCTTGGACTCAACCTCTTCACCAGTGTGTGATGTATCTGAAAATCAACTCAGTTTCATAAACTGGGCAAAGAACTGTGGTTTGTGATCAGTATCTCTTCCCTTAGCCCCTTGATTGTCTTTGATCTCTTTTGATTGTGCAGATTGAGCATTGCCCTTTTATCCTGCCTAATCCTTTCACCCCTAGAAATACTGTGTTTTACTAATATTATCTTATTCTAACTTCACTATGAGTTAGGCTGCCTTGGTTGTCATTCAGACTTTATAACTCATTATGATCATTGTGTTTATCTTTCTAAAATTTCAGTTCTGCAGCAATATAGTCCCTGTGATTTTGATAGGTTATCAATCCATTGCTATTAGGCAGGTCAGTTTCCTATTAGTGTCTCCTATCATAGCCTTAAACAACAGATGACCGACCATGGGTGTGAACTTTTCAGTAATGACCAGGTTCCTTTCATCAGCACATTCATTATCTGTTTGGAACACAGAGTCCTCTAGCCCTCTCACAGAACAAAACCTGTTGCTTTTATAATGGTCTTTCATAGAATCTGTACTTTAGTATTTCCACGTCTTTGAACAATTTAATCTATTTTTCCCAATATCTACCTCAGCAGCCCTGACATTTCTACCTCCTTTATTACAAGAATGATTACATTCTTCAGACTTTCAAGAGCCCTTCTAGATGCATGTTAGCACTGTCTCCCAGAATCTTTGTTAGGGTGTTAAATCAAAACAACATTCATTTCGGTCCAACTCTGTGTTCTGTCCCTAGATGAAGATTCCTCATCATCTAGTCCCACATGTAATTTCCTGGCTACTGTCAGTTTGAGCTGGCTTGGTTCTGCAACTCCTGCAGCTCCATGGGGTAAATTACTTTTTCCACTTTTAGCCTAGACTTCCCTGACTAGTGAGTGTTGTGATTAATGTTACACATTGGTCCTGTGGCCAGTAAGGGTGGTGAAGTTCAGTTCTCACAGGGTATTTATATTGTCTTAGAGAGGAGAGACTTAAAGCTCAACATTCAGTAAACTAAGATCATGGCATCTGGCCCCATCACTTCATGGGAAATAGATGGGTAACAGTGGAAGCAGTGTCAGACTTTATTTTTTGGGGCTCCAAAATCACTGCAGATGGTGATTGCAGCCATGAAATTAAAAGACGCTTACTCCTTGGATGGAAAGTTATGACCAACCTAGATAGCATATTAAAAAGCAGAGATATTACTTTGCCAACAAAGGTCCATCTGGTCAAGGCTATGGTTTTTCCAGTGGTCATATATGGATGTGAGAGTTGGACTGTGAAGAAAGTTGAGTGCCGAAAAATTGATGCTTTTGAACTGTGATGTTGGAGAAGACTCTTGAGAGTCCCTTGGACAGCAAGCAGATCCAACCAGTCCATCCTAAAGGAGATCAGTCCTGGGTGTTCATTGGAAGGACTGGTGCTGAAGCTGAAACTCTCGTACTTTGACCACCTCATGCAAAGAGTTGACTCATTGGAAAAGACCCTGATGCTGGGAGGGATTGGGGGCAGGAGGAGAAGGGGACAACGGAGGATGAGATGTTATGATGGCATCACCGACTTGATGGACACGAGTTTGAGTAAACTCCGGGAGCTGGTGATGGACAGAGGCCTGGTGTGATGCGATTCATGGGGTCACAAAGAGCCGGACACAACTGAGTGACTGAACTGAACTGAACTGAAGTGAACTGAATAGAGCAGAGGACTCGTCTTTGCTTTTCAGTTAGGTACATTGGCCTTTACCAGAGAAAGGTGTTCTATTCTGCAGTTTAGGTACTTGTGTGGATGTAGGTTTATGAAATTGTGTAACCAGATAACCCCAGCCTAATACTGAGAGTCTTACTAGTTTTTCAGTCAGGGCTCTGCCCCAGAAAAGCAGACTTGATATTTTTGATAATTCAACCTTCTCTAGAATCTTTTTTTCCCTTATATTTGAGTAGCAGACTTGATCCTTAGTTTTTTTCTGTACTCTAATTGCAAAACCAATGGTCCTTATCCTCAAACTGGTGATTAATTGCCGTCTACATTTCATTTTGCTGTCTTTCTACAATACATTGATTAGCCCTAACCACAACCATCCTGTCTCATCATTCCTACAGTAACTGCTTTGTATTGCTCCAATGCCAGAGGCATGTAACCTGCCTGTGCATTCCCTTTCACCAATATACTGTCTCATTTCACTACTGGTGATGTCTTTACATGCACTGCAAAGATAGCAAAGAGACTATCAGCACTCCACCCTCCAACAATGATGGAGTTTCCACTGCCTGCTGGTGGTGTATCTGTTCCAAGATACCATTTAAGAGTGTTCCCTAGGACTACTTATGACTCCCTCTACTTCAAGTATCAAAGTCAGAAACTAGGGTTTGTGATGTAGACTGGCATGTTGGTATTTTGTTTGGGATTGTGTTTTAACAAGAACATATATATGGGAGTAAGGGGTACAGGAAGAGACAGGAAGAAGTTGAACTATGATTCAGTTACAATAGAAGCCACAGCTAATTCCACAGATAGCACTGAGTTTAGAATAGCCATAGATAACCCTAATTGAAGCAAGGGCCAGACATTTGTCTCTGTGCATCAACCTGTCATTAGATGAGGGGTGCTGTAGAAAAGGGGTCTAAACGTGGGTGAAGCAGTTTCTTTCACCCAAGAGCATTTTCTGGGGAGAAACTTGGCTGAGATAGATCAGCAGCAACGGTCCTGAAGTTGGGATAGTAAATACCTTTGTCCTGAAGGTGTGACCTCAGTAACACACTAGCAGTATGCAAAATAGATTGCCTTACATTTTCCTTCCCCACTTCTACAGAGAGCTCATGCTTAGTGGAGGATAGCAAGGATGTGAAATAGAATGGGAAAAAAGGCAAAGTGTGGTTAATTCTTAAACAGTTTAGTTCCTGAAATAGATACTCCATACATGGTAATGCTAAAGGGAAAATAGAATGTGGTAACGTTAAAGGGAAAAATGAGCCTCAGCATCTTGGAAACCTAGCTTTGACTTTTGTGCCAGATATACTGGGCAAGTAACTATATCTCTAGGTCTCAGTTTCTCTCCCTATATAAGATGGTGTTTGTAGTACCACTTCTCTTAAAGAGTCAGAAAATTTGCCTGTGGCTGTGGATCTGAAAAATCTCTATCTCAACATTTCCTGTTACTTTGGCAGGAGGGACATAATACACTGGATTTCTCCCTACTCCACCCAACAAGCAGTCAATCTGCCAACAGTGTGAGTGGGTTTGGACTGAATTATCTATTCCTTTTCAAACAAGTATACTCAGAAAGAACATAAAGAACTCTTGCTTTGACTAGATATGTAAGCATTCTGTGTGGGTAAAATAAGTTTTTCTTTTTTTATCCCTCTATGTAAAGGTATTGGCCTGGGAAAAATTCCTCTACAACTGCAGGCTGACTATCTGGATGATCAACTGATCACCCAAATGATCTTTGTTAAGGTCACCAAAACTTTAATAGTCCAGAACATGCAGACATGTATTACAATTTTAGCATCACTAATGACGTGAGAAAATTATGAGGAACAATGGAAGAAAAAGAGAGCTGACTCAGTTTTGGATCCCTACCAGGTGTTCCAGGAAAGCCAACTGTTTTCTGAGTAGGTCACACCTGTTTAATTAGCAATAATCAGAGCCTTTAGATGATCACAGAGAAATTAAATAGCTAAAGATAAATGACCTAGGAGGGTTAACAATTTAATCCCAACTAAAGAGCAAACAGAATGCAATCTAAAAACATGATGGCAAGCAGAATTGTAGGTTAATGACCTTGCACTTGATAATTTAATGGAGCACACATAGTGGCAGGCTGGAAGTAATGGGTTATAGGAAATAAATATATATACTGGCATTTTATGAATAAATTATTCTAACACTAATTGCAATTAAATTACCTTGTTTTAATATGATATACTAATTAAGCCACAAGTGACTTGCTGCCTGGTTCTTGCCTGAAAAGGAACCAAACAAAAATATTTGACTCAGCTAAAATGTTTGTGAATATATCTCCAAACTTTTTCTTTCATTAGGGTGGAAATTGATGGGAATATTAATTATTTGCTAAAAGGATTACCTTGTTCATTTTTTCCCCTTTAGGATACGCATCTGCATAGAGAAAGCATCAATCAATCCTAAATGAAATCAACCCTGAATATTCATTGGAAGGACTGATGCTGAAGCTCCAATACTTTGGTCACCCGATGTGAAGAGCCAACTCATTGGAAAAGACCCTAACACTGGAAAAGACTGAGTGCAAGAGGAGAGGGGGCGCCAGAGAATGAGATGCTTGGATGGCATCATCTACTCAACGGACATAAGTTTGCACAAACTCTGGGAGATAATGAAGGACAGAGAAGCCTGGCATGCTCTCGTCCATAGGGTCACAAAGAGTTGGACACTACTGAGAAATTGAACAACAAAGAGAAAGCATTATTAGAACAAGAAGGGAAACCTATACTGGGCCCTCCTTCATGCAAGACACACTCCCAGTGCTGACTCAACTCTCTCTCCAAGAGGTGATGGATTTCCAGTCATTCAATTTCATTTATCATGTATTTCAAGTGTCACTCTATAGTTAAGAATCACAAAACAACTATCCCCATGGTTCTAGTTATGTCTAGCTTTATACACTGTTCTCACCACATCCCAATCATCTGTTCATGTGTCTGCTTATGTGGGTTTCTATGCTCTGGATCATAATTCTCTATTCTTTTTCATCCCCTAATGTTGGAATACACTGGGTGTTCAATAAACATTAATTCATGGAAGGAAGGAGAGAAGGAATGAAAGAAAAGAGAAATGGAAGGAGGGAAGGAGGAAGAAAGAAAGTAAGGAAATATAACCTATAGTTTGGTCAGATTGCTGCTTGTGTATTTGCATTGTTTTTAAAAAAAACAGGGTCTGGTTTGTGCAGAGATGTATAAGAATCAAAAGATAGAGTTAAATACACACACAGAGAAAGAGAGGTAAAGGAAATTCTGCCCTTGATAACTTAAGAGTTCATTTGACAAAACTAGGTTTATACATACAAAACAAACAGCAAGATGACTTGCTAATCACTACAGTAATAATCATATTCCTGTGTTTCTTCTCACTCTAAGTCCAGGCAATAGGTACTATTGTCATTACCATTTTATAGATAATGAAGTTGAGGTACAAAAAATTTAACAAATTTCCCCAGGGCCTTTCAAAATATAAGCAACCGAGTCTACTTTCTAAACAAGGTAATCTAACTGCAACATAATATAATTGTCAAAAATATGGATGTTTTGCATTCAAAGGAGGAAAAGGTCATTGCTTTTTAAGAATTGTAGTGACTTAAAAAAATTGTCACAAAAATGTTAAAAAATGTTAAGGTTTGAAGTTTTACCCTGCTTTCAAGCTAATGAGTTATCCAGCCAGAGTTTAATGGACACTGGTAGGGATTATGAAACTCCAGGGTCAGAAACAATAGGAAGTTTATTACAGCAAACAGCACTTACCTTGGTTCTTCAATCTCTAATATTAATAGGAGTACAGAAACACAGTAAGAAGGGAAGACTTAAGCTTGGGGAATGCAAATCTGTTATAATAGGCAATAAGAAAACCATCACCTTTGTTTCAATGGGAGACAGTATTCTTGTCTTCTGAGGCTGTAACTAAACCTCCCTTTGCTATTTGTGTATTTCACATCTGTTCATTATGAAGAATCTTTGAAAATATAGTTCAGAAGAAAAGGCAGTCAAGAGCTCAATTCACAAGATAAGTAGGAACACAAGAGATCTTCAGAGAACCGCCTCCTAATAACCTGGAATAGATTCAAGGGATTAGATCTGATAGAAAGAGTGCCTGAAGAACTATTTGACAGAGGTTCATGACATTGTACAGGAGACAGTGATCAAGACCATTCCCAGGAAAATGAAATGCAAAAAGGCAAAATGGTTGCCTGAGGAGGCCTTACAATTAGCTGAGAAAAGAAGAGACGCTAAAGGCAAAGGAAAGATACAGTCATTGGAATGCAGAGTTCCAAAGAATAGCCAGGAGAGATAAGAAAGCCTTCCTCAGTGATCGATGCAAAGGAATAGAGGAAAACAATAGAATGGGAAAGACTAGAGAGCTATTCAAGAAAATTAGAGATGCCTAGGGAACATTTCATGCAAAGATGGGCACAGTAAGGACAGAAATGGTATGGACCTAACAGAAGCAGAAGATATTAAGAAGAGGTGGCAAGAATACACAGAAGAACTATACAAAAGAAGATCTTCATGACCCAGATAATCACGATGGTGTTATCACTCATCTAGAGCCAGACATCCTGGAATGTGAAGTCAAGTGGCCCTTAGGAAGCATCACTACAAATAAAACTAGTGGAGGTGATGGAATTCCAGTTGAGCTATGTCAAATCCTAAAAGATGATGCTGTGAAAGTACTACCCTCAATATGCCAGCAAATTTGGAAAACTCAGCAGTGGCCAAAAGACTGAAAAAAGTTCATTTTCATTCCAACCCCAAAGAAAGGCAATGCCAAAGAATATTCAAACTACCACACAATTGCACTCATCTCACATGCTAGTAAAGTATTGCTCAAAATTCTCCAAGCCAGGCTTCAACAGTACATGAACAGTGAACTTCCAAATGGTCTAGCTGGGTTTAGAAAAGACAGAGCAGCCAGAGATCAAATTGCCAATATCCATTGGATCATCATAAAAGCAAAGAGTTCCAGAAAAACATCTCCTTTTGCTTTAGTGACTATGCCAAAGCCTTTGACTGTGTGGATTATCATAAACTGTGGAAAATTCTGAAGGAGATGGGAATACCAGACCACCTGACCTACCTCCTGAGAAATCTGTATGCAGGTCAAGAAATAACAGTTAGAACTGTACATGAAGCAACAGATTGGTTCCAAATTGGGAAAGGAGTACGTCAAGGCTGTATATTATCATCCTGCTTATTTAACTTATATGCAGAGGACATCATGTGCTGGTTGGATGAAGCAAAAGCTGGAATCAAGATTGCTAGGAGAAATATCAATAACCTCAGATATGTATATGACACCACCCTTATGGCAGAAAGCAAAGAAGAACTAAGGAGCCTCTTCATGAAAGTGAGAGAGAGTGAAAAAGTTGGCTTAAAGATCAACATTCAGTAAACAAAGATCATGGCATTGGTCTCATCACTTCATGGCAAATAGATGGGGAAACAGTGGAAACAGTGACAGACTTTATTTTTCTGGGTTCCAAAATCACTGCAGATGGTGATTGCAGCCATGAAATTTAAAGATACTTACTCCTTGGAAGGAAAGTTATGACCAACCTAGACAGCATATTAAAAAGCAGAGATGTTACTTTGCCAACAAAGGTCCGTCTAGTCAAAGCTGTGGTTTTTCCAGCAGTCATGTATGGATATGAGAGCTGGACTATAAAGAAAGCTGAGCACTGCAGAATTGATGTTTTTAAACTGTGGTGTTTGAGAGGACCGTTGAGAGTCCCTTGGAGTGCAAGGAGATCCAAATAGTCAATCCTAAAGGAAATCAGTCCTAAATATTCATTGGAAGGACTGATGCCGAAGCTGAAACTCCAATACCTTGACCACCTGATGCGAAGAACTGACTCACAGAAAAAGACCCTGATGCTGGGAAAGATTGAAGATGGGAGAACAAGGATAGAGGATGAGATGGTTGGATGGCATCACCGACTTGATGGACATGAGTTTGAGTAAGCTCCAGGATTTGGTGATGGACAGGGAAGGCTGGCGTGCTGCAATCCATAGGGTCGCAAAAAGTCGGACACGACTGAGCAGCTGAACTGAACTAAATAAGCTAGGTATAGAGTCAGATTTATTTTTCTGGGCTCCAAAATCACTGCAGATGGTGACTGCAGCCACAAAATTAAAAGACCATTACTCCTTGGAAGGAAAGTTATGACCAACCTAGACAGCATATTAAAAAGCAGAGACATTACTTTGCCAACAAGGGTCCATCTAGTCAAGGCTATGGTTTTGCCAGTAATCATGTATGGATGTGAGAGCTGGACTATAAAGAAAGCTGAGCGCGGAAGAATTGATGCTTTTGAACTGTGGTGTTAGAGAAGACTGTTGAGAGTCCCTTGGACAGCAAGGAGACCCAACCAGTCCATCCTAAAGGAGATCAGTCCTGGGTGTTCATTGGAAGGACTGATGCTGAAGCTGAAGCTCCAATACTTTGGCCACCTGATGTGAAGAGCTCACTCACTAGAAAAGACCCTGATGCTGGGAAAGATTGAGGGCAGGAGGAGAAGGGGATGGCAGAGGATGAGATGGTGGGATGGTATCACCGACTCAATGGACATGGGTTTGGGTGGACTCCGGGAGTTGGTGATGGACAGGAAGGCCTGGCATGCTGTGGTTCATGGGGTCACAAAGAGTTGGACACGACTGAGCAACTGAAATGAGCTAAGAGTCAGCTGAATTTTAAAAGGTCCTGCTTCAGTCCACTTACTTGACTCTGGGCGATCCCATAGACGGCAGCCCTCCATCCCTGGGATTCTCCAGGCATGAAAGTGAAAAGTGAAAGTGAATTTGCTTAGTCCTGTTGGACTCTTAGTGACTCCACGGACTGCAGCCTACCAGGCTCCTCCGTCCATGGGATTTTCTAGGCAAGAGTACTGGAGTGGGTTGCCATTACCTTCTACTTTAAAAGATGAGACAGATTTATAGAAACAAAGGGAAATAAATGAAGAGATAGTATGAGAAAAGGCAGCATAAAAGATCATAATAAACATGAGAAAACAAGCTGGACAGATCTCATGGGGAAAACTTCAACTGCCATGCTAAAACAACAAAACAAAACTTAGATATTCCAAGCTCTTCATGGTGTTTGCATGTGTCCCTCACCCAAAGCTAATCTCCACAGGTTGATCACCCTTTCTTTTAGGAAGTAGGATTACCAAGGAAACCCAATGTACAAATTTGATCCACTTGCCTTTAAAATCTTGGTCAGGGCTTCTCTGCCCTACAAGAAATGTTTGTGCTAATTAAAAACAGTACCATCTGCAGATGGGCTAGTGGCTTGGTGAGAATGGGATGCCCCTTTACAAATTAGAAAAAAGGAACACCACTGAGCAGAGACAACCCAAAGTAAAGAGTTTGGTGAGTCCAACACTAGTTAAGACTGTAAATCCGAATTCCTCTCTCACCCAGAAGACTTTGAGTAGTGCAAAAACTTTATAAAACTGTGCAGAATAGCACTGATCTCAAAGAAAAGCTTTGTAAAAGTTGTCCTGTAAAATTTAGATTTACATGGTTTTATATTTATAAAAATTACTGATGGATATCCATGCTTAAGTCTTCTCAGGTGGTGCTAGTGGTAAAGAACCCACTGCCAGTGCAGGAGACATAAGAGACATGGGTTCAATTGCCTGTCGGGAAGATTCCCTGAAGGAGGGCATGACAACACACTCTGGTATTCTTGCCTAGAGAATCTTATGGACGGAGGAGCTTGAAAGGCTACAGTCCATGGGGTTGCAAGGAATTGGACACAACTGAGCCACTAAGCATGCACACATGCCCGCACACATCCATACTCAAATTTGATGAAAGCCTCATCAAAGAACAAGGAAAAGAAGTGACTGCAAACATTGTAATAAAAGCATTAAAAAATTACTAATTACAGTTAGAAGTAATTTTAACCCTATATCTCCAGTATGGGAATAAATACTAATGAAATATTTTCTCTAAACTTCAAAAAGCTGTTATACATACAGATATTCAGGGTAGTTTATAGACAGATTGGAAATGATAAACTATTTATTAGTAAATCCACTGGAATATTCAAATAGAAACAATTTTACTTTTTGTTTGTAATGACATTAAGAAATGTCCATATTATGATATTTTATTTAACTATAAAATTGCATCTATATAACTTTAAAAACTGATGTATAGCTGATTTACAATGTTGTGTTACTTTCAGCTGTACAACAAAGTGATTCAGATATATATGCATGTGCTCAGTCACTTCTTGTTGTGTCCCACTCTTTACTATGGACTGTAGCCCACCAGGCTCCTCTGTCCATGAGATTCTCCAGGCAAGTGTGCTGGAGTGGGTTGCCATGCCCTCCTCCAGGGAATATTCCCATCCAGGGATTGAACCCACGTCTCATATCTCCTGTACCACTAGCACCACCTGGGAAATGCTCAAATATATATATATATACATATATACACACATGTATGTGTGCGTGTGTGTTTCTTTCTTTACCTTTTCTTCTTCAGATTCTTTTCCCTTATAGGTTATTACAAAATATTGAGTGTAGCTCTCTGTGTTTTACAGTGGTAGGTCATTTTTAGTTATCTATTTTCTATAT
The DNA here is from genome assembly GCF_963930625.1 of Muntiacus reevesi. Lineage (NCBI taxonomy): Eukaryota > Metazoa > Chordata > Mammalia > Artiodactyla > Cervidae > Muntiacus > Muntiacus reevesi. Next base: position 150,556,310 of record NC_089250.1, read on the forward strand.
AGTAGTGTTTCTAACTTAGTTTTAAATGTGTTAAAATACAACAGCAAATATGGTATCATATTATTTTTATATATTCATATTTTCTACATTTGTATGCATTGCTTTCATTATTGCAAATAATAGTAAGAGATCCCAAGGGATTTCATGGTAAATATACGTTTATTATGGGGCTTCCCAGGTGGCTCGATGTTAAAGGAACTGCCTGCCAATGCAGGAGATGTGGGAGATGCAGATTTGATCCCTGGATCGGGAGGATCCCCTGGAGTAATAATGGAACCCACTCTAGTATTCTTGCCCAGGAAATCCCATGGACAGAAGAACCTGGCAGGCGACAGTCCATTGGGTTGCAAAGAGTTGAACATGACTGAGCAACTGAACACACACACACACACACACACACACACACACATTTATTACACAATTACTTTTTCCCTGGCATTCTGCTAGATTTTCAAAAGATTAAATGGAAAAAAAACAACATGTTTCTTGCCTTTAAGGAACTAACAATTTGATGACTAAAGAAAAAATCATAATTTTCAAAAGTTTTTATGTAGCATGTTCTCAGAAGTGAGTGGAAGGAGTTGACTGGTTTAAAGAAAGAGTAAAAGAAGTAGCTCTATGTCTTCAGGGCCTTAAAGGAAGAACTCCAGGCTGCCATGTCCTTTATGGTAGGGTCTTCAGCTGGGGAGCTCTGAGGTCTCTGACTAAATAAATGAAAAGATTCCTGATTTCAAGTAAGATTGAAGGAAAAGCAAATCATCTCTTTCATGAAGAGTATATATATATATATATATATATATATATATATATATATATATATATGTATACACACACATATATATGTGTGTATATATATTTAAAAAAAAGAATTGGAATTTTAAGGAGAGTAGGCTGAGAAGGGAGATTCAGCAGAGGAAAGAGAGTTTATGATTTACAAGGAGAGATGCCAGTTTACTCTTTCTCTGGGGGAAAAAGAAAGTTATCAGTATCTAATAAAGTAGGTGTTTTTCCAAACAGAGTGAATGGGTGGAGGTAAAGACATCAAATAAAGCACATTTTTAGAGAAATGCTCTTTTATGATAAGTGAATTTGATGATGGAAGGAATAGCCAATAAAAGGTGTTAGGATTTTTGGAGGCCCAATAATAAAAAAACAAAACAAAAACAAACAAAAAACATCTTCTGCCCTACGTGGGTTCTGAAAGAAATAAGCAATGAAGGAAAATAGCAAGGCAAATAAGAGCTCAAAATAACATCCTCATTAAAAAACAGGCTGAATAGGAGAATATAGCTTGATATAGTAACCTAACAAAATGAACTACATAAATAGAAGGAAGAATTAGGCATATTTATAATCCATATATATAATATATATACATATATATTATATATATGTATAATATTTATGATAATATATATAATATATATATATATATAAAATCCATATATAATCCAATTTATAATTATATAGAGCATGGAGAAAGAACCTGCCCCAGGAGGACAGTCAGGTTCTCCCAAAAACAAGAAAATGAGGTAAGCCAAGCATGCCTAGTGTATTCTTGGCCAGTCGAAACACGTATTATTCTGTATCACTTGAGATGGAGTAAAGGGGCAGGGAAACGAGTTAAAAAATTTATACTACTGAACTCTTATCATAGTGAAAGGAATATTATCCAACTTCAACGCAAACAAATTACCTTCAAGGCTTGTTTAAAAGGCAGATTCATAAGCCAAACCCCCAAGTGATTCTCATTCAGTAGATTCTAGGATATAGCTCATGGATTTGCATTTTTAACATTCATTTCCCTCAGTAACTCAGTCATTTATTATCATTGGCTCTTGCACCATATTTTAGAGACCATAAACCACCCATGTTGCTGATTTCAAGTATTTTTTTTGAAAGAAGACCTAATATGATAATGAAAAATGAAATATGTATTTACATATTTATTATAGCTACTACTGTTATAATTAGTTCATTGAATTGTGATGTTGCTTAAATTCTAGTTCAAAGTAATTATGCTTTTGAAGGAAATTTTCTTGCCTTCATTTGCTTCAAAGAATGTTTAAGTCATATATTCAAAATACAAAGTACTTCATGACCATTCAAATGAACTGAAATGCATTTATTTAACCTCTGCAGTAGTGGTTACTAGAAACATTTGCCAAAAGTCTGTAGCTGTTACTTCTGCAAGTCTCATAGGCCATTTGATCATGTCTGAAACATCCATCGAGACACACCAAAAGGTTCTTGAAATCCTGTCTTGTCTAAAACATCCATGAATATATTTGGTCCATGATAAATGCTTTTCGACAGGTTCAAGGATCTTTGGAATGGATTAAATGTCTTATGTCTCATGAACCAGATGTCTTATGGACATTTTTAACAAGACCAATGTCTGCTAACCTTCAAAAGCTCCTTTCCCTAGCTAAGATAACAGAAGAGTCTTTCCAACCATGGCATTCATATAACCCTTAGCTCTGGTGTGGCAGGCAGGATTCTAAGATTCCTAATAACCGATATATAGACATCTTTCCCCAGATACCCAGTCAACACTAATATAGATAATAATATAAAGGGATTTGATAGATGTAATTATGACCTTCAATCAATTGACATTTAGACACAAAAATTATCTAGGTTAGCCTGACAAAATCAACATGAGTCCCTTAATTCTAAGTCTAGAAGTCAGAGAGAAAATGTCAGAAATTACAATTGTAAGAGGGATTTAACACAAGAGAATTCTTCTACTGGTATTGAAGATGGAAAGTGTTGTGTATTGAGGAATATGGCTGACCTCTAGGAGCTAAGAGTGGATCCCTGCTGACAACCAACAATGAAACAAGCACCTTGGTCCTACAGCTGCTAAGAACTGAATTCTGTCAACAACCTATGTGAAAAGGAAGTGCATCCAGACCAGAATGCATCCTAACACCTTGACTTCAGCCTGAACAAAAAAACTAGTTACACTGTGTCTGAATTTCTGACCTTCAGAACTGTGAGCTAATAAATGAGTCTTGTTTTAAATTGCTGAATTTGTGGTAATTTTTTACACAACAACAGACTAACACACTACTTTCTTGGCCAAGTGTACACTTAAATTATAACATTTTCTTCTCCCCAGGCCTATCAATTGTTTTTTCTAATAATACTTGAGAAGCAATTAGATAAGTGCAGCCCCTCTCCTTTCTTACTCAGCAACACATTAAATAAAAAGAAGTTTGTTCCAACTAGGAGCCACAGGACTGGGTATCTGCCCATTTTCCCCTTTGTAGAAGTCTCATAAGGAATATTTTGTTGATTGACTGATGTTTAAGTTATCAATATCTGGTTGCTTTAAGCAATTGTGACATCATGCTGCAGATGAACCAGGAAGAGAGATGCTTAGATGCTCATCTCATTTTGTCAATACAATCCCCATTCAAAGGAAATTAGCTTGTCCCCAGATGAAAGTAGGAATCAATAGCCATTTTAAGCATTACTGTTTTACTTAACAATATGTTTCATTAAATAAGGACAGTAGATGATGGAGATGTCCTTGAATCTTATCAATTATGAATAAGCTGTTTGAAAAAAAAAAGGGGGTGGGGTCGGCAGGTCCTGTGGTGGCAGAGACCAGCCAGATTCTGCATCTGGATGGACAGGCTTTCTGAGTTAGCCAATGATCAAATTTAACTCTGCTGATCCAGGTGCCAATCTAATGCAGTCACAATATCCTGGGCTTAACCTGACTCACTGGGGAGGACAGCTCCCTATGAGTCCAGCCCTGACCTTTTGAAAGTCCCTGGGGAAACTGGGTGAGAAAAACTAAACAGGACAAAAATATACAGAACTAAATGAATGATAGGAGCTGGTTGGATGTCTGGCACAAAGAAATATCTTATTATACACAAACAATATTACTAATTATATCTATGAAGGACAGTAATGTTATTGTATTAGCCAAGATTTGAAGGGTATGTCTTCTGAGCCAAGCACTGTGCTAAGTTATATATTTCACTTAATCCTACAACAGTGTTGTGCTGCTGCTGTTGCTGCTAAGTCAATTCAGTCATGTCTGACTCTGTGCGACCTCACAGATGGCAGCCCACCAGGTTCCTCTGTCCCTGGGATTCTCCAGGCAAGATCACTGGAGTGGGTTGCCATCTCCCTCTCCAATGCATGCATGCATGCTAAATTGCTTCAGTCATGTCCGACTCTGTGTGATCCCATGGATAGCAGCCCACCAGGCTCCTCTGTCCACAGGATTCTCCAGGCAAGAATATTGGAGTGGGTTGCCATTTCCTTTTCCCACAAAGTTTGAAATAAGACAAAACAACATGGAGAGAAAGAAAGTGCAGATCTCAGAGCACTAAGTAAAATGCAAATGTGAGAAAGGCAGGTCTGTTACTTCTTGAGATTTCAGAAAGTCAAGATTTGTCTTAGTGGATTAAAAGGAAATTGACCTCTATCCCACCTTAAATTGTTCTTAAAGTCCAGGCATGCTATTCATATAGTTTATATAATTTATGTCTAACAACTACAACAATAATAGACAAAGTAGTATCTGTGTGACTGTTGAACATTTTGGCATATGTCATCCCATTCTGTTCCTAGAAAAACATGTAAGAAAAATAAGAGTGGGTATTTTCATTTTCTTTCTGAGGATGAGGACATTGAGGTTAGTATGGTTTATGTCTCATCTATTGTTGCATAGTCCAAAATTAGTAGAGTCCATTCCAAACTGGACATTTAACTATGAATAATTCTTCTTAGAAAAAATGTAGCCCAAGAAACTGGAGTAGATTGAAGTCACCTTTGAAGACAAAAAGTTGGAGAAAGATATGAACTTTGCATCTTTAAGTTTGGGACAGATTTCCTGTTTATACTTAGATCTTGTAATTTGGGGGAATAAAATAATGTGTCTATACAACTGTGATCATTTCAAAACACAGCCACACATTCTTTGATATTCCTCCCATTAGGATGTGAAGTCCTTGTCCTGAAATCTACATAGATATATAATGCTTCAACCAATTGAGTGGGCAGAAGTGACATTAATATGACTTTAGGTCACGTAAGACCTAAACAATAAATTATTGTTTATGACAAACTCCCTCTCAGAGCCCTGAGACACCACATAAATCTAAATAATTTGACACTGTCATGCTGGAAGGACCATCGTGGGCCCCTTGGTCTGCAATCCTACCAAGCTTGGTATCCCAGCCTAAAGTACCAGACATGTGACTAAACAATTATGTACCCTCTAAACCAGACTGTCTGAAAGTTGTTTATCTGAAGTGACTTCCACTGATGCCACACAATATGGAAGAATCACTTACACAATGGCTGCCTGATTTTCTTGGTCTACAGAAGTGTGAGTTATAATTATGTGGTTGTTATTTCAACTACTAAATTTCTGAGTAACAGCAATAGATGCCTAAAACAACACTTGTGGGGAGGGAACATGATAAGGCATGTTGGGATATAGAGGTATAGATAATTGTGATTCTTTCATCTGAGTCACAAAAATTGGCTTAAAGGAGCTGGGGATATGTCATTATTTTGTTTTTAGAATGTGGCTCAGAGCTATCCTTGGATTCCTTTTCTCATACATCTTGGTCAATATAGCCCAGAGTGACCTGAGGAGTTTTCTGATCACCTGACTGAAGATGAGGAGATTAGACAGGATTCAAAGCAGTTTGCCTTGCTTTTATGTTTGTTTGTTTTAAATCACCCGTTAGTAATAAAAGCATGTTATTAACATCTGCCTTTAAATCAGATGGTTTAAAATGATCAATATTTCATGATGGAAGTGATAGATGTCAGGTTTTTCACTATGCAGAGTTCCATTTACATGGGAGAAGGAATTCAGAGATTTTTGCTAGGGCCAAATAATAAAAATAATTTTTATTATTATTATCAACACCAAATTGTCATTATCATGATCATCAACATCAAATGCCTTAAGTAAATCAATCATTAGAAGAGATCAATGAGCCATGTAGTCATACTTACTTGTAAAAGTGTTAACTGCTTCAAAATAAAACCTATGCTCTAGGGAAGTCCAATCATTGACAGTTAGTCTAAAGCTCAGAGAAACAGCTACAAGCCTTCTTCTAGGAAAAGAGAGGAAGCTGAGCAGAAGGCACATACACAAACATGTACAGTCACCACCACCACACACACACACACACACACACACACACACTCATTATAGTAAAAGCTTCCTTCAAAGGTGATGGAAGCAGATGTATAGCACAACTCCCATCAGATAAGATTTTGAAAACTTGATTTGTGCCTCCAAGTAGCCTAAGACCATAAGATGTTAAGGCTAAGAAGGTAGTTCAATTCAGTCCCTCAGTTGTGTCTGACTCTTTGCGACTCCTGCAGCATGCCAAGCTCCATAACCAAATCCCGGAGCTTACCCAAGCTCATGTCCATTCCTTCGGTGATGCTATCCAACCACCTCATCCTCTGTCACACCTTCTCCTCCCACCTTCAATCTTTCCCAGCATCAGGGTCTTTTCCAATGAGTCAGTTCTTCGCATCAGGTGGTTAAAGTATTGGAGTTTCAGCTTCAGCATCAGTCCTTCCAATGAATATTCAGGACTGATTTCCTTTAGGATTGACTGGCTTAATCTCCTTGCAGTCCAAGGGACTCTCAAGAGTCTTCTCCAACACCACAGTTCAAAAGCATCAATTCTTTTGTGCTCACCTTTCTTTATAGTTCAACTCTCACATCTATACATGACTACTGGAAAAAACATAGCTTTGACTAGACAGACTTTTGTTGGCAAAGTAACATCTCTGTTTTTAATATGCTGTCTACGTTGATCATAGCTTTTCTTCCAAAGAGCAAGTGTCTTTCAATATCATTGCTGCAGTCACCATCTGCAGTAATTTTGGAGTCCAAGAAAATAAAGTCTCTCACTGTTTCCACTGTTTCCCCATCTATTTGCAATGAAGTGATGGGACAGATGCCATGATCTTAGTTTTCTGAATGTTGAGTTTTAAGCCAGCTTTTCCACTCTCCTCTTTCACTTTCATCAAGAGGCTCCTTAGTTCTTCTTTGCTTTCTGCCATAAGGGTGGTGTCATCTGCATATCTGAGGTTACTGATATTTCTCCTGGCAATCTTGATTCCAGTTTGTTCTTCATCCAGCCCAGCATTTCACATGATGTCCTCTGCATATAAGTTAAATAAGCAGGATGAAAATATACAGCCTTGATGTACTCCTTTCCCGATTTGGAACCAATCTGTTGTTTCATGTACAGTTTTAAATGATGCTTCTTGACCTGCATACAGATTTCTCAGGAGGCAGACCAGGTGGTCTGGTATTCCCATCTCTATCAGCACTTTCCAGTTTGTTGTGATCCACACAGTCAAAGGCTTTGGCGCAGTCAATAAAGCAGAAGGAGATGTTTTTCTAGAACTCTCTTGTTTTTTTGATGAGCCAACGGATGTTGGCACTTTGAACTCTGGTTCCTCTGCCTTTTCTAAATCCAGCTTGAACATCTGGAAGTTCACGGTTCACATACTGTTGAAGCTTGGCTTGGGGAATTTTGAGCATTAATTTGCTAGTGTGTGAGATGAGTGCAATTGTGTGGTAGTTTGAACATTCTTTGGGATTGCCTTTCTTTGTGATTGGAATGAAAACAGACTTTTTCCAGTCTTGTGGCCCCTGCTCAGTTTTCCAAATTTGCTGGCATATTGTGGGCAGCACTTTAATAGCATCCATTATCTTTTAGGATTTGAAATAGCTCAACTGGAATTCTATCACCTCCACCAGCTTTATTTGTTGTGATGCTTCCTAAGGCCTACTTGACTTCACATTCCAGGATGTCTGGCTCTTAGGCAACTCTTAGGCATGTTAATACCTGGAGGAATGAATGTGTTGCTGCTCACCCACAGCAGATTCAGTGTGAGGGGTCTTCATATGGTATTTGGTCACAGATCAGGGTAGTGTGGTGCATCAGAGTATAGACTGTAGAGTTTGGATTTAAATCTCATGAGCTTTCTAGTTTCCAGGTTATTTTGGATATTATATCTCTCCAAAACTTATTTTACTCTTCATAAAATAGAGACAATGATATTAGGCACCACAGAGGGTCTTTTTGAAGATTAAATGAGCCAGTGCTAGAAAAGAACTAGACATAGTGCCTGACTTAGGTAAATGTGGGATAACACATAAGACAAAGAAAGGTAAAACAAAGGTAAAAGACAAAAAAAGGTAAGCCTAGGTATGGGCAGATGGAGTTCAAGCATCCAGATGAGAAGCTGCATCTTAAGGGTGTGCCAAGAAGGTCGTCTGAAAATTGATGGCTGGTCCAAGGAGGCTAGTCAAGAACTGAAATTTAAACAGGTTACTCCAGTGAAGCTGGAGACATCTTAACTAAGGGAACTGGATGTTCAGGGGGGTTTTAAGCAAAGGGTCAGAATCAGAGCTTAGCATCATATCAGATGTAATATGCAGATGACTGGGGGCACTATTGGTTCCAAGCCACCAGTCATAAGTGGGACTAGAGTATTTAAATGGGTAGTACAACTCAATGGACATAAATTTGAGCAAACTCTGGGAGATAGTGGAAGATAGAGGAGCCTGGCATGATACATTTCATGGGGTCCCCAAGAGTTGCACACGACTTAGCCGCTGAAAAACAACAATTAGTATGGGCACCAAAATTAAAAAACAGATGACCAGAACCCACCTAAATCTAACAGCCCCTCTAGTCTCTTCATTCTTACTCTAAGACTCATCAATATTTATTCTTTTATCACATCAAACATTATACTCGAAATAATACTTTAACTATTGTAGCCTTTGCCATGAATTGGATCTGTCAAAGACCCTTCCTAAGTGTAAGATCAGTTCAAGAATCTAGAAAGTACATAAAATTTATTTCAGGAAACTACGAATCTATGCCCATTGACACAGGCTCCCAACTCTTGGCACCCTGAAGCACACAAACCCCAATCCTAAGCCTTTTCCCCCAATAAAATCTGTACAGAAACCAGGTCCACCAAACATAATAGGAGAAGATGCCTGAGTAGGATGGAAAAAGTGGAAACAAATTAAGTCAATGGGATGCTCAAGGTTGGAAATTTGAATCAGGGTACTCAATTAAATTTCAAGCTGTGGATGTGAGAGTAGCTGCAAAGTCAAGATCAGGCTCACAGTATTAGAAGATGTGCATATATATTTACGAAGAATTAGTGACCAAAGTAAGCAGATGAGGGAAACAAAATGGAACACGTGAGGGAAGAGATCTATAGAAGCCCAAGGAGATAAATTCAGGTCTTTAGCGTTCAGCTTTTCTTCTGTTCCCTTGAGACATCATCGTGGTCCTTTCTCTCTCTGCATTTGAACGTTTTAGTCTTTCTTGCCCCAAAATTATTCTTGACCAGAAGACAGTCCTGTGTTACTTCTGAAAGTACAAGGGGTAAACTTTTTTATTTTTTTGAGTTCATGCATAGCGGTTGTGGAGAAGGCAATAGCAACCCACTCCAGTACTCTTGCCTGGAAAATCCCATGGATGGAGGAGCCTGGTAGGCTACAGTCCATGGGGTCGCTAAGAGTCGGACATGACTGAGAGACTTCATTTTCAGTTTTCACTTTCATGCACTGGAGAAGGAAATGGCAACCCACTCCAATGTTCTTGCCTGGAGAATCTCAGGGACAGGGGACCCTGGTGGGCTGCCATCTATGGGGTTGCACAGAGTTGGACACGACTGAAGAGACTTAGCAGCAGCAGCAGCATAGCAGTTGATGCTGTGAGAGTGATTTGGGGAAATAAGAAAAATAAAAGATTCTATAACTGGCTGGGGCAGTTGCAGAGATGTTACTTTTTATCCATTTTATCTCAGGCATGACACAGGACTTTCGCCTAGGAAACCATTTCTGAGGTCAGTATAGGACTTAGGACCCAGTGGAATAAGCCCAGAGCTCTACAATGGCATAGACAAGGAACCAAAATCCAACATGTCCACCTAGCAGCCATGTGATTCTAGGTAGTTGTTTCATTTCTCTGAGTTTCACTTCCCACATTGTTGGTGTGAGTAAATGAATAAGTACTTTGTATGAGCTTTGTACACAGTCTATAGAATGTCTATTCTGCTCCTGGCACTTCTGTTTGCTCATATGTTGGTATTTTTGAATAAATTAGAAAAAGGGGCCCCTTCTTTTGGGTGGCTAAGTTGGCAAATAAAGTACAGTGAGGACTCCAGATACTAGTTTTATCCCTGACTAGGTGCACTTATGTAATGAACAACCTGCACAGCAGTATAGGGAGGACTTGCAAAGTCAGTAATCCTTAGCTTATCACTATTCTGATGTCTTTGCAGACGGCATGTATCCAAATACATTTCCTTTAGGAAGACAGCATAGACAAGTGTGTAGAACTTGTACCTAACATGTTTTTTCTTCCCCCCCACTGTACAAATTGTTTTATAAGAAAGAGGAATAACACAGGTGAAAATAAAAAGGTTTTCAGCTGGATTGGAAAATCAATGCAATTCAAAGTGTTGTCAATATCACCAATTATGTCTCATTGGACATAGTCAAAAGTGGTTCACGCTCACCTATTATGGATTATTTTCTTAATCAGTTGCTTGGTCACTTGTCACCTGAACCACGGAATCAGAAGTAAGTTAAAATGAAAACAAAATGCATCCATGTCCCCTGTGTGACTACCAGCTAGGAAGTAGTTTATCTATAACACAGAGTAAACAATTCAAATTAAAATTAGATGAAAAAATGATTTGCTTTCTGTCATGTACATGCAGTGTTAAGTTGCTAACAGATTTATGAAATATAACATGCTGACACTTTCACCCACAGACATTTTTAATTCACTTCCTATTGAGACAGGAAGTCTGGTTAATCTTCAGGCTCTTTGAATGATCTTTCCCTGGGTCTCAACAGACTTTAAATCTGAGCAACTTATTCACGCTGATTTGATGCTACAAATGGTAGTTGTCAGGGATCCTGAGTTGCAGCATCTCTAAAAGTGACAAGGACTTTTCCAAGTGGCCTTTACAGGGGTCAAAACTGTAAAACAGACTTGTGACACACCACCTCAGACAGCGAGGACACTGCTCAGCCATACTGCGTTCTCTCTTGGTTTTTTCTTCATGGGGTGGGTGTGATAGTAAACAGAACTCAGAGCCATGAGATACTCTCATTTTCAGATTAAAAAGGGCAGTAGTTAATAATAAAAAGGGACCTCCAAGTCCACGCTGAGAATTTAGGAGTATCATTTGGGAGAAAATGTAGGGGCAAAACATTTATTCTAAAGTTGACAACTCCCAGCTGTGTGTGTAGACGCATTCTAGAGTGGAGAGATTCAGGAGTCTTCTACTTAAATCCTACCTTTGGGCAATGAAAGCAACAGGAAAGCCAAGAAGGGCAGTTTCTGCAAAGTCAGTTCTTTCATGTGTCTTTCCATCTATCCGCCTTAAAGAGCAGTGTTTCAGCAACCACTGCACAGGTAAAAAGTAATGAATTTTCCATAAGTCTAAAAGTGTTTAGTACACAGTAATTGCTCAAAAAGCGGTTCTCCCTCACAAAGGACACACTGGTCTTCTACTAAAATTGAAGGGAAAAGTTAACTCTGCCCACAGAGGAGATGCTCCTGCAGATTCTGGGACAGAAAACTGCTCCCTCAGCAATAGCCTCACCTCTACCACCTCATCTCTAGAAGCCAGGCAAATTCTCACCTAATGGGAAGAAAACATTACCCTTGAGAGTGAAGGCCCAATTCTCTCTCAGAGACACCTTTGCCTGTAGGCAGAAGGTGTGGTACTTCTGGCTAATCATCACATGGGAGACTTTCCTGTCAACATGGCCCTCCAGGCAGGTAGACCTCACTGGTTAGATCCTAGTTGTGTATGTGGAAGCAAACAGATGAGAGTTTGAGATACTGTGGAGAGGGTTTATTATCTTGTCTGAAAATCAGCAAGCACATTAAAAAAAGAAAAAAGATATTGTCACTTCAATTTACTTAAAATTTTACCACTAGAGAAACATTTCGTTAATTCAAACACCACCTTTCTTACATCATTGATAGAACATGCAGTCATATTAATGTAAATTCCCCTGCCAGAGTTAACCTACTAAGTTATGACACCAGGTATGAAACTATATCCCAGATCACCTCCCGACAACAGGGGAGTTGCTTAGGAGACCTAGAGCATCCGGAGATAAGAGGGTAGAGGAAAGACAAACAAGAGGTTGAAATTTTCCAAGTGTCAATGAAATTCACATTCTTTATACAAAAATATGAGACCACTTGACACTTGACTGTGCCTTATTTCATAAGTAATTAAATAGCAACACTCCCAAGACACTTAAATCCTATCAAAATAGGGGACATAAAGAGATGGATTATAAACTCTGAATTCTAAACTGAACAGGGAAAGCACAATAATGAGAAAGTGGTAATTACTCTTAAAAGGAAAAAAAAAAAAAAATGAGGAGGGAAAAATGAAATGGAGAGACAAGAGAAATGTTTCCCTAAGGATAATGTCTTGACTTTAAGTATCAGAACAACTTGAGTGCACAAACTGAATCATAGATGGCACTGCCTGTTTTCAACGACCAGCATAAAATCCTCTTTTTGATTGTGAGACTCAAGTGATTTGAGGTGAAATTAAAGTCCACAGTTAGTTGCTTTGGAATCTATTTTGCTTGGGTCTGAACACTAGAATAAGACTTCCTAGACAGCGGACAATAGGCAAGTCAACTGAACTTTCCAAATATCATCTTCCACCTCCCTAAAATTTAAATAATATTAGCAATTAACCCAAAAGGTTTTCTAAGGAGTAAAGAAGATAATATATGTAGAGTACTTACATAACTTCCTGAGTCATATTTATTATTCTACTACTATTGCTGCTGTCAATATTATTATATCATCATCATCATCATCACCACTTAAACACAGAAACTGGAGGAGTCATGAAAGGTTTTCAATGGAAAGGTATGGAAAAGCACCATAATCTACTCTGCATTTCCCTAGATTGCTATCATTTAGGAGTTGGTCAATTAAAACTTGGGCATCCAAGAAAAGTCTGGGACTATTTAAAGGGATAAGAGGCTATAGAATTTGCAGCCAGAGAACTCTCAATGGAGAAGCTGCCCTAAATAGAAGCCCCTCAGTGAACCAAATAACCCTAGGGCATCATTCAAGTCTCCACCAACAGAAGATGACTGATCTAGAGTCCCTGACCCCAAACAGCCCACCCAGATGGTCAGAAGACTTGGGTTAAAATCCTCAGCAGGGGAAACAAAGGCTCTATGAATAAATGAATCATCAAACCACACAGGGCAGGCAGCTGCAGGCTTTCAAGAGCATTAATTTTGCTTAATATTATACATTTAAATGGCTGCAAATACATACAAGCATAACAAATAGAAAAGCACAAAGTAATCATTAGTGTTATAATGTGTGTGTGAGTATGGGATCAGAATAGGCACATTGCAAATAAAGTACAATATAAATGCTAAATACCTCACCATTTGCTGCTACAATAATGTGTCATGTGGCTGGAGTTCTTAAGTACTTTATGTTCTCTGCTGGTATGAAGTCATTAATCCCATTTATACCATTAATGAGGAAATCCTGGGTCCAAATTAGGAGCCCGAGGAAAAAAACTGAAATGAAAGACAAATAATGGTTCATTTTTCTCTAAAGCTCTAATGGTTCTTTGCTAAATAACACATATTTCCCTGAACCCTGCTTTAACCACTGCACAATACACCCTGAAAAGAACTGATTATTACCACAATATTAATTATTTTCAGTTGGATGTCCCACACATTGCCACTACCCAAAATGAACCTGGGTCCTTCAAAAAACTCCTTTAACACATTCACATTTCAATCACTCTTTCGCTACAAGTTGAATCAGCGATTTTCCAAGTGTCAGTGAAACAGGATAGGCAGTGAGAGCTTCCACTCTGCAAGGTTACCCATTTTTAAATAGTGACTCTTTCATCACAGGACAGAGTCTTCATGGTGAAGGGAATGAGTTCTGGACCCAGACAGGCGTGGTTTGAACTTCAGCTCCATATCAGGGTGAAAAATCTTTGGGCAGGTTATTTAACATATTTGAGTCTAAGAGTCTTCATATTTAAAGTGGACGTGATACTACTATCTACTTTTAGGGTTATTGGCCAGAGTATTTGTTTTTATTAACAACTGAATAAATTCAGAAGGAGAGGGGGGACAAAAGTAGAATGTAAAGAAAGAAAAGAAAAATCTAGGCACATCTTTTAAAAAAGACCTAAAATAGGATAGTCTGAAAGAATCCTTCCCACAATCTGAGATCTCCTTGAATCTAACTGAAAATCTCTCAAACAAGGAAACTGTGAATTTCTGGAGTCCTGAACATCAAAGGCAACCAGGGTAACAATAATCTACTCTTTAATTGATGTTGATATATTTTTTGGTGCTGATGGTATTTGGTGTGTGTGTGTGTGTGTGTGTGTGTGTGTGTGTGTGTATGTGTGTGTGTGTGTGTGTGTGTATGTGTGTGTGTGTGTTAAAAAACAACCTCCCCAGAGAAAGGACTGAAGGTGTGGAACCTTGACTGTTTTTTCCAAGCAGAGAAAGTCTTAGGTTGGGAGGACATCAGAGAAAGTCTTTGCCCTTTTCGTGCAATTACAAGGCATAATTACTAAGGAATTTACAACAAAGGAGCCTAATACAACTTAAGTGACTTTTATTCACAACTATGACCACACATATCCTGAGAACCATTAGGAAAAGTATCTCACTTCTACTTGGGTCTTTGGGGATCCCTTCTCATTAGGTAGCAACTACTTCTCTCCATACTCCATAGAAATGAAATGGGACAATTAATTTGGTGCCCAGAGAGGTGCTCGGAACCCATAAAGCTATGTTTCAGTAAGAGGAGAAAAATGCTAAGATGCCACCCAGATCTCCCCTTAATAAAGACTGTGTTGTCCAACTGCTATCAGCAGAGGGGCTCTTCAGTAATTCCTTCAGCAGGGGACACCTATTCCGCCCAAGTCACGCCCCTTTCAAGGTGGCCTATACCCAAGAACTTGTCAGTGCATCTCAGTCTCTTGGATGACCCTTAAGGGCCACTCTAACTCCAGGTTCAGCCAGGCTACTTCAGCTCAGTTTCTGCCCAATTCTATGTCTTCCTCTTTTTTCCAGAGGTGGTGATTACAAGGGCACTTCTATGTAAATATCTTGCACATCAAACCTTTTACCAGAGTCCATCTCCAGAAGAACCCAACCTACTACAGGGACCATATATTTATTTTTCAAATAAGGACAATTTAGAGAGAAACTTGTTGTTAACAATTTTGCTGGGACAGTGGACTTCAACTAATGTCAATCTTGGCAAAGAGAAAATTTTATAGTAACCCCAGGTTGTTATTGTTCAGTTGCTAAGCAATGTCCAATTCTTTCTGACCCGATGGGCTGTAGCACACCAAGCTCCTCTGTCTGTGGGGTTTCTCCAGGCAAGAAGACTGGAGTGGGCTGCCATTTCCATCCAAGGGGTATCTCTGGCCCAGGGATTGAACTCGTGTCTCCTGCATTGTCAGGCAGATTCTTTCACTGAGTGACCCAGAAAGCCCAACACCGAGTTATCATACCTGAAGCAGGAAATAAATTTAGTTAGGGTTTCATACTGTGGAAACCCACATAGAGGGCATAATAGAAACTCTTCATTAATTCATTTTTGCCTTTGAAACCAATCTTCAGTCTTGCCTTTTAAAAATTTTTACATCTTCAAAAAAGTTAATATGTTCACTGTGAAATTTTAAGCTATGCAGAAAAGTAAAAAATTAAGCAGAAGAAAGTACTCAAAATAGCCCTTCACACCCAAGAGGAAAATATCATTATTTTGGTTGGATGAAAATTATTCTAGCTATGTTCAGAAGGAATAAATAGATAGATGAATGAATGTATGTGTATATAGATTGAACAATTTTATAACAATAGGGGCACATAATACAACTTTTTAAATTATATATAATTAATTATACATGAAGACATGTTTTTATATATATAATGTGTATAATATATATATAAAGCTTTACTTGTAATGTGAAATTAAAGGAAATTGCAAATTTCAAATAGCGGCTTCTTCATAGGAAGATGAATTCCTCTTCCCCAAATCTCCTGGGTATGGCAAAGCTGGAGATGCAAGCACACTTTGTCATGACTCTGGGTGTCAGGATGACTTAAAGAGAGGTCTGCTTTTAGCTAGAAGGAGGCAGGTAGCCTTGGTGGTGCCACTGAAAGAGTACCAAAGATGCCTCCTGCCCCATACAAACCTACTGCAAGATCTGGAATTTCTACTTTTGGTCACCTATGGGGGAAATGTCCCTCCAAGCATGTTGTTTCGGACAGGTGGTTTGATGCAGTCAGCAAAGCACTCCACTCAGAGCACGGGACTCAGTCCTTGTCTGGGACTGCAACAACCTGAATATCTCTTAAGCCTTTTGAACCTAGTGTTTCATCTTCCTCTGAAGGTTGTTGAGAAGGTCAGAGAAGAGACTATATAAGAAAAGTTTAATAGCTCGTAAAACCTGACATTAATGCAGAGTATGGTTAAAAGAGTCATATCTGAGTATAATGACAACATGTCCTGTTTTGCCTGGGATGGTTCCAGTGTATTCCTCTTGTCCAGGCATAATTAACAAAAACTACCTATTTAACTTTCAAATGTACCATTAAGTCATTGTCTGTATTGAGAAATCTTGCCCAAATTAGGCAGCAGTTTAAAAAGAGCAAATGTATGGACATAGTTGTATGCACACATGTCTGTGACATTGGCCAAGTTATTTATATTTTGGGAGCCTCAGTTTTCATATCTTTAAAATGGGGGATACAAGGACAACATTCCTCATAGAATTATAATGAATATTAAGTGAGACTTCCTATAAAAAGATTGTAGCACAGGGTCTGACCTATCTTAAGAACTCTCTGTCTCTCTGTGTCTTTGTCTCTTTCTCTCTATAGTCATATATATATATGTGTGTGTGTGTGTGTGTGTGTGTATATATATATGAACAAAAACACAAAATCATAAGTTTTCAAGATTAGAGGAAGTCATGGAAAGCACTGGGGCACTTTCTGGAATGAACAGGGTTAAATGGACAGGGCATCCCTAAGATGGCATTATGTCAACCTTGCAGGAAGTGCGGGTTCTGATCCTCACAGCTCTTATCGTCTCGTAGGGTTAGCAACTCTGGAGGAGTTTGTGGTGCAGGATGCTCTGGCACTTTTCAAGCTTTTTACTGCCTCAGATCAAAAAGGTCTGAGTGTGAAACTACTATCCAGAAACATCTGTCTCTCTAAATGGCAAGAAGGTTGGGTTTTCTAGGCGATATTTGTTTGTCATTCTCCTCCAAGTAAATAAAACTCACCAAGTTTGCAGAAAACTCACAGCCCTGAGGACCTGCTTTACCTCCATGAATTTGCAGCAAGTAGCTCCCAGGGCAGGAAGTCTGTGTGACCGGCACTGGCGCTGTACACACAGCTGTGTGCTCGGTCGCTCAGTTGTGTCCGACTCTTTCGCAGCCCCATGGACTGTAGCCCACAAGGCTTCTCTGTCCATGGGATTTCCCAGGCAAGAATACTAGCGAGGGTTGCCATTTCCTTCTGCAGAGAATCCTCCTGACCCAGGGATCAAACCCAGGTATCCTGCATTACAGGTGGACACTTTACAAACTTAGCCACCAGGGAAGATCTCAGAATTGAAGAGGAGAGGGATAAATCTCCTCTACCACCTTCTACTTTTTTTAAAAATTCATTTTTACATTATACTGGCTTCTCTCATCCCTGACTTGGTTTCACTTTAGGGAAAAAGGAGTACTGCCTCCTTGTATTTTAGGGGCCAGTTACTTTAAATAAATAGTTCAAGGAACACCAACATTTGCCCCAGGAAGTTTTTCTGTATTCTACATCTTCAGAACCAGGGGTTTCCAAAGAGGTACAAACTGATCACTGAAGTATTTCTAGGTCTCGAACCTAGAAGTGGGCAGAAAAACAACCAAGGTGTTCCTGTCAGAGTCCCTTGAACCTGTGAATGTGTTAAACTCCCTGGCAAAGAGAAATTAAGGTTGCAAACGGACTAAGGTCACTATGCCAGTGAAGTTGCTCAGTCGTGTCCAACTCTTTGCAATCCCACGGACTGTAGCCTACCAGGCTCCTCCATCCATGGATTTTTCCAGTCAAGAGTACTGGAGTGGGTTGCCATTTCCTTCTCCAGGGGATCTTCCTGACCCGGGGATCGAACACAGGTCTCCCGCATTGCAGGCAGACACTTTACCATCTAGCTATGGATTTGAGATGGGGACATTATCCTGAGTATCCAGGTGGACTTCACGTAATCATGAGGTCTTTAAATATGGAGAAGGCTGAGAGTGTTTCTCTGTTTCTCAAAGTGTAGCCTGTGAACCATCAGCGTAAAAACCACTTGGAGAATTATTTTCAGTAATAATTCTTGCTCTGCTTCTTCTACCCAAGACTGGTCTGAATTAGAGCCTCAGAACTCCTTTTAACAGCAAGCATCCCACTTAGTCCGTTAAATATTCTCATCATTCACACATGTAGGTGTAGTATAACTATATGGGTTGATAGATATATTAATCTACTCGATTGTGGTAATCATTTCAAAACATATACATGTATAAAAATGCCACTTTGTATACCACAAAAATATACTACTTCTATTTCCCAGTTCTGCCAATTGAAGTGAAAAAAAAGTGAGAAAGGGAGGCAAAAGTGTTAGAGTGATGTCACATGAGAAAGACTGTGTTGCCCATTGTTAGCTTTGAAAATCAAAGGGGCCACAAGCCAAGGGATATGGGCAGCCTCTAAAAGCTTAGAGAAATGGACTCTCCACCAAAACTTCCACAGGAAACATAGCCCTGCCAACACCCTGACTTTAGCCCAATAAGACTAGTTTTGGATTATGATCTTTAAAATTATTAGGTTATAAATCTGTGTTGCTTAAAGCCACAATGTTTATGGTAAGTTTTCTTTAACAGCAGCAATAAAAATAAACTAATACAAGCCCCTGGGTGCCTAGAACTTTCATAGAGGCATCAAGGACTCAGTAGCTAAGAACAGGCTCTGGAAGGATACTGCCCAGGGCTGAATCCCAATGTTACTCATTATTCACTGTGTCTCTGGGACAAGTATCTCAATTTTCTGAGCCTCAATTTCCTCTTCTCTAAAATAGGGATAATAGCAGTACTTCTATCATAGAGTTTCTGGGAATATTAAGTGTAAGGATCTATAAAAATCTATTTATTACACTACTTCTTTTAAGGACTGAATAAATTTTAGGTATCTGGAAAAATAAAGCCTTCAATTCATGTATGGGACTCCCTATCACTGGTAACTTGTCAAATAAGCAATTATGAAGATTGGCAAAATACTTTAAAAGAATTGGAATAGTATCTGGAAATAGATAAAGGAATTGCCACATGGTTTTCAGTAGACTCTCAAGCAAATGGAAGACATTTCTATGGAACTGTCTCACTTCACTGCATCCGAACCAAACATATTGAATATCTTACCCAATACTGTGCTGATTATTCTGTATCAGAGGATACACATATTGTTAAAATGTAATTAAAGGGGAGTTTTTTTGAGGCTGCAGGCAAGTGACCATTAAGCTCTTAGAGCTAGGTAGTACTGGATCATCTCCTTTCCACAAGGAGTGTTGGGCATGGGGAACAGCCCATCAACATAATGACATCTTAGTCTTGAGTTCTCCCGGCTCACTGCTGTCAAAGCCTAATTGGAGGCCTGGGGTTGCTACTGGAGAACAATCATCTCTGCCTGGTAGCACAAAGTAGGAAACAGAGGGATTCTCCTGAAGACAGTTGAAAGGACTAACGTCCTTAAGTGGACTCAAGTATGTATGAAAGTTGACTGTCCTCAGCCGCATCTTGTCTTCTATTGGGTTGAACTATGTATTAGAGCCTGGAGGATTGTTATCAATACTTTCCCACTTGCAAAGTAGAAATAATAAATACTGCTCTGACAATGATCCTACCAGGCTCCAGATTTCTAACACCTGTATTTATACACTTATAAATATTTGCTTAATATCTGGCTTCCATTAGACAGGAGATCAGAGACTATACTTGCTTCATTCATTGCTGAATCCTAGTCCTGAGCTGTATTTGGCATTCAATAGGAACTCGATACATATTTGCAAAAGTGAACACTATTAGATAATACATAATGTGAGTAAAGCAGGAAGAAATGCAAATAAAATTAAAAGTTTATTGACCTTGACACTGGATTTTAAATAGAGTTCAAATATTCACCAAAGAGAATATCGGGAAATCTGAATTTTCATCTTAGCCTTGACACTGACCAGAGTTACAACTTTAATTATTACATTTCTCTGACCCTCAAATTTCTTACTATAAGTATTATATAGAGTATGTGATTACTGAAATCCCTTATAGAACTAACCTCATAGACCTACGGATGATGCCTTTCCAAACTATTATATTTCATTGATCAAAATTCTGATGCACAATGGTTGCTCTAGAGTTACAGAATATGCTTATAAATCCTAACACTTGACTATTAATTTCCTCCCTCCTTCCCTCATTTCTGTTTTTTCATGTATTTATAGTTATTAAATGTTTGCTCTGTATGCTGCATTGCAGGCAGATTCTTTACCATCTGAATCACCAAGAAAGCCTTATGTACTTGCCCTAAGGAAGTTTAAAAATAGATTATATAGCTGTCTAGAACTAGGCATGCATATTTTGACTGAAGTCTCTATCTTTGATAAGATTCAAATTCTATCCATGTGTTCATTTCATTAAGTGGTTTAAAAAGCTATTTTCCGACCTTGATGCATTATGGAAATGACAGAGACTAATTTGCCTTGAAGAATAATCTTCTGAAAATCAGAACTTTGATCTCAATGATGTTGCCAAACACACACTGGAGAAAGGACTCCATATACCCCTTTAATTAAGACTTCTGTGCTTCTTTTGTTCTTGAGTTTACTTTCCTGACAAATTTCTTTGCCTTCAACTATAAGTCAATATTTTCTATAGCAGACTGACTTCCATGATGTAAAACAATATCCAACCACATATTACTGCTTTTCCCTCACTATTTGTAGATATCATAGCCTATTCTCTGGTTTTCAGTCATTAACACAACAGTGATCAAATAGAAAGACCTCAGGCAGAGACCCGACAAGAGCAAGGAAACAGATTATTGTTGGAACTCATTTGAGATATAATAGTATTCCAGCATACTGTACATTTTTGACCTTAAGCAAGGGAAAGCTGACGACTTTAATAGAGTTTTCTTTGTAAACCTTTTTCTTTCTGCTTCAAAAATGCTGACTTTTTTAGCCCTTCCTTTCCTACAATTGCTTTCAAAAGCATATTTCTAAGTTTCCAAGCCAGAGTTCACCTCTATAATGCCTCGGTTAATTGTACGGGTACTCACACTTGATGGGAAGCCAAAGGCTCTCTTTGACAGGATAAAATATAGCCCTGGAATGCCTGTCCTCTCTTTCTTCCACAGAAAGCACTCTACAGAGAAGAGAAAGTGCTTCTAATGTTCCAGTTCTTTCAAAAGTAACCCAATAATTACATCTTAGACTATCTCACCAAGAATTGAGACATTTCTGTTAATACAGATCTGGATTCAAACACCAAGGCTCAGTTTCCCTTTCTTGCAACATGATTGATGATAGCATCACTGAGATAATAGAGATCCTGAGGTCCTTGTATATAACATGTACTTCGTAAACAATAGTCATGGATATGTACTTGTTGAATCTGTTACTGTTGAGTGGGCAAGGAAGACTTTGGTTTTTGGCTGAAGGCAGTAACCAGATCAATAACAGAGGAAATTCTGCAGTTTGAGACATGATAGGGCCTGCAATCTTGGGTACCCTCCCTAACTTCCTTGTCAGCCTGATTTCTTATATTCCGAGCATCTCTTAACTTCTTACAACTCCTGCATGTACTTTCACACTCCCTTCCTCCATACTGATATTACTCAGCGCACTCTCTCCCTCTCTCTCAGTATCTCTCATCTATTCTAATCGCCAGCAAGGTAAAATATGAAATATGTCTTTCTCCCTCATGAACCAGGGTAGAAATAGAAATCCAGCTACATAACTCTAAAATAACCCTAGATGTCATCTGTTACTCAAAGGGCTTAGCTATTAGAAATTCTTCTTCCCCAGGAAAAGCCTTTCTGGCAGTGTTAGATGAAAAAAAAAAAAGGGGGGGGGGGAATATGGTGCTAAATCAAGATGTCAACCCTGACCTTTGGGGGTCAGAGACTTCAAAGGTCTCTCTGCCTCCAAAGGTGAAGTAAACATTTTTTATAAATTGAAGCCTCAAGGAAGAGAGGAAGGTGTGTGGCTAGGTGTAGGGCAAGAGGTCAAAGGCACTTAGTCAGCTCTCCATCCTCTCCTTCAAGCTAGCATCACATAATTATGCAAGTTTAAAATATTGATTAGACTGTGGTTTTGGTTATTTATTCATAAGCTTTTTAGCAAATTAAATTTACATGACAGATTTTTTTTTTTTATGCATTATTGCTAGAAGTCTTCCAGGAAGTTTTGGGAAAAGCTAGAGAGTCATACAAAGTATTCCAGCATAGTCTTCTTGTTTTCACCTGAAGACATTATGTGATTTTCTACCAGTCCTCAAAGCACATTCAGGGGGACAACACAGATGAAAGACTTTCACCTCAAGTAACTTCACTTGCCAAAACTGCCCCACAGAATAACAGAAACACCAAAGTCTTTTCCTGTTATGTGAGGCACAAAATCAAAATTTCAAAGTCAACATTTACTTACTATTTTACTCCTATGACCTACCAGGTCTTAGGAGGGAGCCCCATATTCAGTATTACATCTACCTCAACTCACCATATGCTGATAAAATACAAGGTAGAAACTCCTAAGGGCAGGGGAATTGATTTCCCACAGCAGGAATAATGATTACTTCTTAAATGCTTCATGAATAAAACTGTGTTAATGTCCTTATCTGACTACCTGGTTTATATATATTTTTTTAAATAGCGATTATGCGAGTCTCTACCTTTTCAAACTTTTAATGGTTCCCTGTTACCTAAAAATTCTAAGCAAACGCCATTCTTGACCTGATGCCAATTTACCTCCCCAAATTTAGTTCTCCTTGCTCCTCAGTAAGTATTCTATATCCCAGGTAAACAAGACTTCTTCCTGTGTGGTAAGTTTTCTGACCCTCTACCTTTTTCTTTTTTTTCCAAGTTTTCCTATCCTAGGATGACATTTAAAGAGGACATCCCAACTACTAGTGACCATCTCAAATACTTCCTTTTCCATGAATGCTTTCCTGCCTAAATCTTTCACAAACATACAAAATTTTTCCTTCTTTTGTACTTCCATAATATTATCACTCTGTATATTTTGAGAAAAGTATTTTCTCCTAACATTTATTATTAGGAGAAAAGGCAAATGGTTGTCTGAGAGCACCTTACAAATAGCTGAATAAAAAGAGAAACGAAGGCAAAGGAAAGATATATCCATCTGAATTCAGAGTACAAAAGAAGAGCAAGAAGAGAGATGAAAGCCTTCCTAAGTGATCAGTACAAAAATAAATAAATAAATAAATAGAGGAAAACAATAGAATGGGAAAGAGTAGAGATCTCTCAAGAAAATTAGAGATAAAAGGGAACATTTCATGAAAAGATGGGCACAATAAATGACAGAAATGGTATGGACCTAACAGAAGCAGAAGATATCAAGAAGAGGTGGCAAGAATACACAGAAGGACTATACATAAAAGATCTTCATGACCCAGATAACCACGATGGTGTGATCACTCACCTAGAGCCAGACATCTTGGAATGCGAAGTCAAATGGGTCTTAGGAAGCATCATTAGGAGCAAAGCTAGTGGAGGTGATGGAATTCCAGTTGAGCTATTTCAAACCCTAAAAGATGATGGATGCTGTTAAAGTGCTGCCCTAGATATGCCAGCAAATTTGGAAAACTGAGCAGCGGACACAGGGCTGGAAAAGGTTAGTTTTCATTCCAATCCCAAAGAAAGGCAATGCCAAAGAAAGCTCAAACTACTGTACAATTGCACTCATCTCACATGCTAACAAAGTAATGCTCAAAATTCTCCAAGCCAGGCTTCAGCAGGACGTGAATCGAGAACATTCAGATATTAAAGCTGGATTTAGAAAAGGCAGAGGAACCAGATATCAAATTGGCAACATCCAGTGGATCATAGAAAAAGCAAGAGAGTTCCAGAAAATCATCTACTTCTGCTTTATTGACTATGCCAAAGCCTTTGACTGTGTGGATCACAACAAACTGTGGAAAATTCTTCACGAGATGGAAATACCACACCACCTGCTCTGCCTCCTGAGAAATCTGTATGCAAGTCAAGAAGCAACAGTTAGAACTAGACATGGAACAACGGACTGTCTCCAAACTGGGAAAGTAGTACATCAAGTCTGTATATTGTTACCCTGCTTATTAACTTATATGCAGAATACATCATGTGAAATGTTGGGCTGGATGAAGCAAAAGCTGGAATCAAGATTGCCGGGAGAAATATCAATAACCTCAGATATGCAGATGACACCATCCTTATGGCAGAAAGGAAAGAGGGACTACAGAACCTCTTGATGAAAGTGAAAGAGGAGAGTGAAAAAGTTGGTTTAAAACTCAACATTCAAAAAACTAAGATCATGGCATCCGGTTCCATCACTTCATGGCAAACAAATGGGGAAACAATGGAAACAGTGACAGACTATATATCTTGGGCTCCAAAATCACTGCAGATGGTGAGTGCAGCCATGAAATTAAAAGATGTTTGCTCCTTGGAAGAAAAGCCATGACCAACCTAGACAGCACATTATAAAGCAGAGACACTACTTTGCCAACAAAGGTCCATCTAGTCAAGGCTGTGGTTTTTCCAGTGGTCATGTATAGGTGTGAGAGTTGGACTATGAAGAAAGCTGAGCACTGAAGAACTGATGCTTTTGAAGTGTGGTGTTGGAGAAGAATCTCAAGAGTTCCTTGGACAGCAAGGAGATCCAATCAGTCAATCCTAAAGAAATCAGTCCTGAAAATTCCTTAGAAGGACTGATGCTGAAGCTGAAACTCCAATATTTTGGCCACCAGATATGAAGAACTGTCTCCTTAGAAAAGACCCTGATGCTGGGAAAGATTGAAGGCTGGAGGAGAAGGGGACAACAGAGGATGAGATGGTTGGATGGCATCACTAACTCGATGGACATGAGTTTGAGCAAGTTCTGGGAGTTGGTGATGGACAGAGAAGCCTGGCATGCTGCAGTCCATGGGTTGCAAAGAGTCAGACACAACTGAAGTGAACTGAAGTAACTGAAGTGAACTGAATATTTATCATAATATTGACCTACTCTTTTAGTTCTGTGTTTGTCTATAAGTTTCTTGAAAGTTGGGGTTGATCTTAAATATCTTTCTTGGTCATACAATGCCAAGCAGAGTGCTATGCCTTGCTCACAGTGGATATAGAGTATATATCTTGTAGAACTGACAGAATTTAAAAGTAGGAATACATAGCTGAGATTCCAAACAGAGTTTAATGAATATGGAAATTACTAAAGTACAATAATATCCAATATGTTCCAGTGTCCAATAAACACTAAATTGTATTAAATGGTGGTTTAAATTTAACATGACAAACTCGAGTAACAAAAGTTCAGGAGGCTTCTAAATACATCCAGTTTGCTCTAGATTCCTTGATACTAGGGGGGATTATAAATTGGGAAAGAATAGAGGCTATACATTCCAAAAGAAGAATTCTATAAGGATCTAAGTCAGTAAAAACAGTTAAGCAGAGAGTCATCTGTAGCACAGGGAGTATAACTCCAAACTGGCACTTGCCAAGAGCATCTGCCAGCGACTGAACAACAACAAGGGCAACTGCAATCTGTGGAGAGTGAGCTCTGCGCTGCTGCAGCTGCTAACCTTCGACACCCACTGCGGGGAATTCAGAGCGGAGAGTGAGGCACTCTGTGCTTCAGGGAAACTGGTGGAGTAGGTCTTTGGATAGATATTTTCAGGAGCTGATTTCATGATCCCAATCATTGCATTTCCTCATATCTAGGAAAGCACAAACTTCCTTCATGGTGACATCAGCTTCTTGTGACTAGCAGAAAACCTTCTGCATAATAAACGCCTGATTGCATTAAAATTTCCCTTCACCAAAATCTTATATGTTGACCTTCCCCCTACTTTGGAGTAGTCTCTTCGAGCTATTTGAAGTGCTATCTCCCAGGCTGCAGTCCTCATTTTGCCCTAAATAAAACTTAACTTGCAATGCTCACGTTGTACATCTTTTTTAGTT
This sequence comes from Muntiacus reevesi, assembly GCF_963930625.1. Lineage (NCBI taxonomy): Eukaryota > Metazoa > Chordata > Mammalia > Artiodactyla > Cervidae > Muntiacus > Muntiacus reevesi. The sequence continues at coordinate 150,582,666 of NC_089250.1, forward strand.
GACAGGGAGGATTTTTTTAAAATTGTGAACTGGGGTTGAAGTAACTGGATGTGTATTTAAAATCAAATAAATTTGGATGTATATATCATACCAGAATGTACCCACAAATGATCCAAGGTTTAAATGTAAACAATGAAGCCTAGATATTACTGGTAACAAAACATGAGAAGGTATTTATAATTATTTTTTAAACTCAGTTTCATAAAGGAAAAGTTTGAACTTCTGAATTTTCTGTCATATTTAGAAAAGTCTGCTTAATTATAACAAAAATAATAGTAAGGTTAAATATCAGAAACTGCCATAGACAAAGAAGATGAATGAACAGCAAATTGGAAACAAAATTAAAACTGATATTTCAAACAGCCAATTTTCATGATATGGAATGACCTTTACAAGAAAAATACCAAATATTTTTTAAAATAAAAAAATTAAAATATTTAAATTTTAATTAAATATAACAATTAAAATTTAACAAAATAGGAATTGGAATGGTATTAAACATGTTAAAACATTTCACACACGATAAAATACATGCAACATAAAATTATACTAAAATTGTTTTTCATTTATAAGACTGTCAAACTTAAAAAAAGTCATGTATTGTCAAGGCACAGATTAAATGAATAATCTTTTACATTTGGAGTATACATCTGTACAATTCTATATAGCATGTTATATAATCAAACATGCATCAGAATTAAACTGCACATACTATTTTGTAGAAAATTCACTTTTATGAGTTTAGCCTAAAGATTCCTTCTAAATGATATCAGTGGAAGGATATTTACTGTTTTGCCATTATTAAAAAAAAAAAAGACTGATTAAAAACAAATGACAATCCATAATGAACTGAGTAGACAAATATTACATTTAGAAACAGAATATGCATAATAAGAATGAGTAATCAGTCCATGAACTGATATGGAATGATTTCCAAGATTTACTCTTAAATGAAAAATAAGTGCAAAACAATGTTTATTTGTGCAACATGAGAGAAAAAATAATATGTATCTGGTTTTGGTTTATTTACAAAATGTTTCTGAAAAGATACAAAGAAACTGATAAAAGTAGTTGCCTCTGGGAAGGAAACTGGCTGTTGAGAGGTCAAGAGTAGGAAAGAGAAATTCAAAAATAAACAAACAAAAAATAAATAATGGAAAAAGGATAGTGTGTCCTTTTTTTTATTTTTTAAGGGAATTTTTATTTTATTTTATTTTATTTATTTTATTTTTTTTATTAGTTGGAGGCTAATTACTTCACAACATTTCAGTGGGTTTTGTCATACATTGACATGAATCAGCCATGGAGTTACATGTTTTCCCCATCCCGATCCCCCCTCCCACCTCCCTCTCCACCCGACTCCTCTGGGTCTTCCCAGTGCACCAGGCCCGAGCACTTGTCTCATGCATCCCACCTGGGCTGGTGATCTGTTTCACCATAGATAATATACATGCTGTTCTTTCGAAACATCCCACCCTCACGTTCTCCCCCAGAGTTCAAAAGTCTGTTCTGCACTTCTGTGTCTCTTTTTCTGTTTTGCATATAGGGTTATCATTACCATCTTTCTAAATTCCATATATATGTGTTAGTATGCTGTAATGTTCTTTATCTTTCTGGCTTACTTCACTCTGTATAATGGGCTCCAGTTTCATCCATCTCATTAGAACTGATTCAAATGAATTCTTTTTAACAGCTGTATAGTGTGCCCTTTTAATAGGATGCCAAATAAAAATATATATTTAATGGCCATTAAAAGAACAAGAATGAAACATTGTGAACAACTCAATGCCTACAAACTTGATAACAGATGAAATAAATTTATACCTTGAAAGAATTAAAAAACTCACAAAAGGAAAAATGGATAATCTAAATAAGTCTATATTAAATACTTTTAATCAATAAATAATAATCTCTCATTAAGAGAAAGTAATGGGCACAAATGATTTCACTGGTGAATTATACCAAACATTCAATAAGAAACATTTAAGAAATTCTCTACAGTCTCTTTCAAAAAATACAAGCAGAAAGGAGTATTTCCTAACTTATTCTATGATGCCAGCATTATTGTAATAAGAAAACAGATAAAGACATTACAAGAACGAAAAATTACATACCAGTATCTCTTAAGCATATATGCCAAAATCTGAACAAAATACTGCCAAATTGCATCTAATAGTGTATTAAAAAATAATTATGCATTATGATCAATTGTGCCTTATTCCAGGTATACAAGACTTATTCAAACTTCAAACACAATTTAATCATCACTTCAACTGGTTGAAGAAGAAAAATATAATGATACTATGTGATGCAGAAAACTGTTTGACAAAGTTTATCCATTCATGATAAAAACTCTCAACAAGGTAGCAATAGAGGGAAATTTCCTCCATTTGTAAGTAACATCTATAGAAACATTCAGCTAATATTATACTTAATGATTACAAACTGAAGGCTTGACTGGGGACAAAGTAAGGATGTACTCTTCTTTGCCTGTGATGAACATTGTAGGTGGAAGACCTAACTAATTCAATGAGACAAGAAAAGGAAATAAACAATATGCAAATTGCAATTGAGAAAATTCAGCTGGTCTTGTCTGCAGATGATATGACTGTCTATGTTGAAAATCCCTGAGAATCAAGGAATAATTCCTGCAACTAATGAAAGTTTATAGCAAGGCTACAGGACAGATGATTACTATTAAAAAGTCTATTGCTTTTAAATCAGCAAAAACTAATTGTAACTTGAAATTAAAATACCAATGTCATTTATATTATCATCCAAAATGAAATATTTAGTGTAAATTTAACACACTATTTTTAGGATCAGTATGTATGAAGCCATAAAACTCTGGTAAAGAAATCAAATAAGAGCTAACTAAGTGGAGAGATATCCTATAGTCATTAAATTGTAACACTCAATGTTGTTAAAATTTCAATTATTCTCATCTTGGTCTATGGCTTCAATTCAATCACAATCAACATCCCATCAAGCTCTTTTGTAGATGTCAACAAACTGTTATTAAAATTTGTATGGAAAGGCAGAAAACAAAGCAAACTAACAAAATAACCTAGAAGAAGAATAACAAGGATGGAGGACAAACTACTCAATTTCAAGACTTACTATAAATCTAAAGTGATCATACAGGCTGGTATTGTTGAAACAATAAACACAAACAGAATAGACAGTCTAGAATTGGATATACAAACATCCTCAAATGAAAGACCCCTCCTTCAGCAGAATAAAAAGTGATGATTGAGGGAGACTGAGTTAAGATGGCAAACTGGGTTGATATATCCTTCTCATCCATGAAATTACAAAAATTTATTCAATTATAGAAAACATGCTGGACAGTGAAAATCACAGCTGCCAAAAGACACAAAAAATTAAAGTGATTCTGAAAGTAAGACAACATAAGAAATGAGAACTACAGAAAAATAACTAAAGAAATTATGCAAGAGACTACTCTGAAAATGATTTTTAAAGCAAAACAAATGAGCAAACAAACAAAAAGCACTAAGAATTACCAAGTAATCAGGAAAATACAAATCATGAAATGGAAACATCAAACTCAATAAGCAAAAAATAAATTTCCCTAAAAAGACTTGATAGATTAAATTGAAATGGGACATAGAATAAAAAATATAATACTCTTACAACTAGTTCAAAGTCAGTGACTGTGTACAGTAAGATAAGATACCTTGGGGTTTACATTTGTAATTTTCATAAATAATATGAAATAATACTAGAAATTAATACAAACAAAAACATCAAGATAGGAAACTAGCCAACCCAAGTTAAGGGTGGTGAATATTCAATCGATGGGTCAAAGATCATGCTCAAATTCTAGATGGGCCACAGCTTGACTTTAAATTTGCCCAATAACCAAAGAAAAGAGAAAATATGGTTAGCTTGTGAATTATAGAGTTCACAAGATTTAAAGTTGAACAATGTTTAAGAGATTTAGAAGTAGGTTTCACAAGGAAATTTGCAAGAAAATTTCCCAATGAGTTTTTACAAAGGGGATGTATTCATCACCATTTCTTAAATTAATGTATAAATATATTAATAGAAAAGTTTATTATGTTCCTCAGTGGCAGGAATTATAATAATTTTTGAAAATGCTTTACATTTTTTCTTTAATTTTCAGGAAGACTAACGAATTTTAATTTCAATGGCTGGTTAGAGGGAAATTCCAGTGGTTTTTACAGAAACACAGGATAAAATATTGATTAATGTAGCATTTCACAAGTAAGTAAAACATGGTTCCTCAGTACCTGGAGCTTAATTAGGAGGCAACCAAAGGTTCTGTCTTTATCAAAGAGGATTCTTTTTTATTATTTGTTTTCATCATAAGGAGAGAAACCTGGGGAGGGGTGATGGGTTTGACTGGAAACAGTTTTGAAATTAAGGGTATTCATAAACTATAACCACTGATTATTATGTCCAGTTTGAATTATGGCTATGCATATTTGATTACTGAATTCTACATAATGGTATAGCAATGAGGTGTAATTATATTTTCTTCAAAGTACTATTACAAGATAGAAGAACATTGTTTACCTTTATTATGTGTTCCTTTTGTATTATATTTCTAGCAAATCAAGATTTGATTAATTATTTAGTAAGAGCTGGCAAACCAACCCAGCAATCTTTGCACATAAAGTAATTCTAGTTCCAATAAATGTATTTTTGACAAATGAATTCTGCTCGCATTATTTATATCAACATATGAAATGGGCCTACAACAGCAGAGTGGTGGGCTTCTCTTTTACTTTGTCCTGTCTTTGTAGACAAAGAGGAGAAAAGCAAAAAATAAAACATATTTAAGAAAAGGTTGAAAAAATATTATGTTTGTGTTTAGTTGACAGCATATAGATCAAACAACAGAAGCAATAAAGGCACACAATGCTTACTTTTACCTTCAATCATGAGAATTCTTTATGTCTACTGAAGAAAAAAAAGCACCACTAGTGTTGAGCATATTAAACTGTAAACCAGAAAGCTTATATCATGTTGTAAACTTAGTTCCAAGCAGTTCTAGTCAGTTCAGGTTTAAAGGCCACAACAACACTGGCATGGATTAACTAGGGGCAGTTTGGATGAAAAGTGCTGCAGCTGAAAAGTGGATCGACTTACTTTCTTGACCACCATTTTCAGATTTAGAGCAATCAAATTCTGGAGGTTTACATGCTTTGAAATCCTTCATCAGCTGATAGTTCTCTGTAGTGTGGGAAAAGTGCATGATTGACTGAAAGCATATGTTAAAAAGTTCATTGATATATGATGTAACAACAATTTCAGTCCAGCCCAGGAAGTAACTTATGAGAGTTTGTCACTGTAGCAACCTAAAAATCCACATGGAGGCAAATGCTATATGACAATGCAATAAATTAAAAGAGTAGGCTATATATTCTCATTCACTCAGTCAATTAAGGATACACTGAATACATTATTAATGACAGGTATTCTATCAGACACAGGATGGGAAAAGTTTCTGCCCTTGTGGAATATACAATACATGGAAAAATAGCCTAGGATAATGATCACACAAATCAATGAAAATTGAGCTCACGAAGAAAGGTTAAAATAGAAATATGTACCTCCTGATGAAAGCACATGAGACCACCCGGGTCAGAGTTTTCCCAAAATATCAAAACCAAAGAGAGAGGAATATGTTAAATGTCATTATAGGGTGCAATGAGAGAACTGGAGAAATTAACATGGCAAACAACTCATGATTCTTCAAAAAACAATGACAAAACCAACAACAAAATAAAAGAATCATATATAAAAGCATATCTTAAAAAGATGCCAATCCACTGTAAAGTGTTCTTCTTTTCTGCCTCATGCTTAGAATCCTGATTCAAATAAACTGGGATGAGAGAGAAAAAGGGGGATCAGAGACAAAGAAATAATGACTAGGTATTTTATAATACTATGAAAACATTGAAAATACTATAGATTTTTATATGTGATAAATGACATAAGATAAGGAACTTTCAATATACATATTTCAATGTTTATAGAATTTATGTCAAAATAGTAAAAGTGAGGAAAGGGGGGTATTAGGTATCAGTTCAGTTCAGTTCAGTTCAGTCGTTCAGTCGTGTCCGACTCTTTGTGACCCCATGAACCGCAGCACACCCGGCCTCCCTGTCCATCACCAGCTCCCAGAGTCCACCCAAACCCATGTCCATTGAGCCGGTGATGCCATCCGACCATCTCATCCTCTTCATCGCCTTCTTCTCCTGCCCTCAATCTTTCCCAGCATCAGGGTCTTTTCCAATGAGTCAGCTCGTCACATCATGTGGCCAAAGTTTTGGAGCTTCAGCTTCAACATCAGTCCTTCCAGTGAACACCCAGGACTGAGCTCCTTTAGGATGGACTGGTTGGATCTCCCTGCAGTCCAAGGGACTCTCAAGAGTCTTTTCCAACACTACAGTTCAAAAGCATCAATTCTTCTGCGCTCAGCTTTCTTTATAGTTCAACTCTCACATCCATACATGACTACTGGAAAAACCATGGCCTTGACTAGACGGACCTTTGTTGGCAAGGTAAAGTTTCTGCTTTTTAATATGCTGTCTAGGTTAGTCATTACTTTCCTTCCAAGGAGGAAGCGTCTTTTAATTTCATGGCTGCAATCACCATCTGCAGTGGTTTTGGAACCCAGAAAAATAAAGCCACTGTTTCCCTATCTATTTGCCATGAAGTGATGAGACTGGATGCCACGATCTTAGTTTTCTGAATGTTGAGCTTTAAGCCAACTTTTTCACTCTCCTCTTTTACTTTCATCAGGAGACTCTTTAGTTCTTCTTCACCCTCTGCCATAAGGGTGGTATCATCTGCATATCTGAGGTTATTGATATTACTCCCGGCAACCTTGATTCCAGCTTGTGCTTCCTCCAGCCCAGCATTTCTCATGATGTACTCTGCATAGAAGTTAAATAAGCAGGGTGACAATATACAGCCTTGATGCACTCCTTTTCCCATTTGGAACCAGTCTGTTGTTCCATGTCCAGTTCTAACTGTTGCTTCCTGACCTGCATACAGATTTCTCAAGAGGTAGGTCAGGTGGTCTGGTATTCCCATCTCTTCAAGAATTTCCCACAGTTTGTTGTGATCCAAAACCTCAAAGGCCTTGGCATAGTAGATGAAACAAAATTGGCCATTTTTGAATCTGGATGATGAGTGTATGCTGGCTTATCATATTATTTTCTCTTTTGCTTATGTTGGAAATTTTCTCTATAATAAAGAAACCCTTTCTCAATAGTCTCATAGAGGAGTAAAAGGGAGTATAATAGATATGAGAGAGAAATATCAACCTTAGGATGCAGACTCATGAAAGGCTCTTCCAAGAAGGTGACATTTATTTTATAACTAAAAAATAGGTAGGAGCTATCCTCTTGATATAAAGTAGAGAAAAGTGTTTAATTCAGGGTAACAATATATATGAAAATCTTTGAAGTGGAGAGAAGTTAAGTGGATTATCAACAGCAAAAAACTCACAAAACACTCAAATTGAAGCTGAATAAAACAGGGTAAAGCAAAGAGTGCTGCTAATCAGCCTATTTGCTGAATCACACAGAGATTTAATGCCTTTTTAAAATATTATATACATATTCTAATGAAAAATTTTGAGCTATAAATAAATCGGATCAGGTAAAAACATTACTTATAAGACACTAAAGTACTATACACTGAATATTTGTGTCCCCTTCCAAAATTCACGTATTGAAATCTAATCCCTAGTCTAGTGGTCTTAGGAGGTGGAGACTTTGGGAAATGGTTAGATCATGAAGGCAATGAGATTATAATAAATCTGACCCTAGAAAGGTCCTTCACCCCCTCAGCCTGTGAGAACACAGTGAAAACCAGAAAGTGGGCTTTCATTAGACACCAAAGTTACCAGTGCAACTTGATCTTGGATTTTCCAGCCTCTAGAGCTCTAAGAAATAAATGTCTGATGTTTATAAGTCACTCAGTCTGTAGTACTCTATTATAGCAGCCTGATCAGAGGAGACAAACACTTGTCACAATTGCGGAAAATCAAGAACAGAGGCAAGAAGAGCCATGTGGCTATCGCAAAAGTTGAAGTGAACAATGATGGAAACAAGGACCAGGAGGAAGGTATATACATACAGAGAACTGGATGCAGTGAAGAAATATGGTAAAATGATAAAGGCTTGTGATGCTCCAGGGGCGTATAAGGGAGGGAGAAGTCAAAGAATACTCACAGGCTTCTGGGCAGTGAATGGAAATACTACAAGCTGCATGATGCCACTATTCACCAAAATATGCAAGAGCCCACATAGGGGAAATAAGTATGTGTTTAATTTTGGACTTGAAAAGTTTAAGGTGCTTTGTAATGTAACAGAGGCCATTTTATGAAACAATATTGAGCTCAGAAGATGGATCTTATCTGGCAAAATAAATGTAAATGGCTTGTAAAGATGCGATCAATAAGGGAAAATGTATAAGCAAAAGAGCATCAATACTTAAGTCCCAAGAAGCTCCAAACTTTAGTATCCTAGCAGATGCCCTTTGCTTCCATGTAGATGCAGAAATTTGAATAAGCCACCTAATATACCCACTACAACAAACAGAAAAATCTGTATAGACCAAACAAATCATATTTCAAAGAAACCAGAGCACCATGTGAGCCATAGGCACAAATGAATTGAAATCTCAGAGGCAAGGGGGTCCATCCAAAGTGGGTTGGCTATCACTGGTCATGTTCAAGACTGAGGGCTTCGTAGAGTTGGTCATAGCATGCATGCATGCTAACTTTCTGCAGCCGTGTCTGACTCTTTGTGACCCCATGGACTATAGCCCACCAGGCTCCTCTGTCCATGGGATTCTCCAGGCAAGAATACTGGAATGGGTTGCCATGCCCTTTTCCAGGGGATCTTTGCAACCCAGGGATCTGACCTGCATCTCCTAAATTGGCAGGGGGGTTCTTTACCACTAGCACCACCTTGGAAGTTCGTCATGGACTTAGTATTAATTTTGGTTCACAAAGATTTAATAAAATAGTTGAAAAGATCAGCAAACTCTTGGCAGAGAAATAAAACCCTTGGAAACAGATTGAAAACTTACAAAGCCTTGAAAAGGCAGCCAGGGTATGATTAGGAGGTTTAAGGACTAGTAAGCATCTTCCAAAAGGCAGAAGAAGAAAAAAAAAAAAAAACCTTCTATAATCTTTTAGTGCTTCATAGGCAAAATCTTGCCAGAGAGAGAGACCTACTTCAACAACATATTTTGGATCTCCCTCAGATTTGCTTACTGAAGTTTCAAAGAAAGAGGCTACAGAGCAAAGTTCAAAATGTCTGAGGGTGGAGCTGAATATCCTTTATTCTTTTTGGAGATGAGGAAATAGAGATGCTCCAGGATTGAAATAACAAGTCAGGGAATTCCCTGTATGAGAAAGAGGGACAAACTAGAAGTGGCCTGACCCTTACTAAAACAGTAAACATAATTCCTCCAGTCTTAAAAGTCTAAGATCAAGATGTTATCAGGGCTGATTCCTTCTGATGCCTCTTTCCCTGTTTTAAAGATGATTGCCTTCTTGCTGTGTCCTTATCTGATATTTCCACTATGACTACATGTATCTGTACCCATATTTATCTTCTAATAAAAGAACATCAGTCATATTGGATTAGGACCCACCCATAGGACCATATTTTACCTTATTGTCACATTCAAAGTACAGGAAGTTAGTACTTCAAAATATGGATTTTGAAGGGTTAAAATTAAGCCCAGAACTATATGTAATTTATACATCAATAAGTAACAAAAACATGTAAATCAAAGATGAAAATTTAAAGGTGAGTAGGAAAAAAAAATTCAGAAATTGAGACCAAAATTAAAGAAGTTCGAAATAGGAAAACCAAGTTTGTGAATTAGCAGATCCAAATAAAACATGATTTTAAAAGGACTATGTTCTCAAATGAATCAAATGTTCTTGAGATATTAAAGTGAGGATCCAGAAATGTATCTTGTCTTTACAAAAGGGAAAGCCACTGTTGACCTTTGTGAGGGCAGTTCTACTGGAGTAGAAGGGTTATATATATATATACATTCAAGTAGGTTGAGTAGGGAATGGGTGGTGAAAAAGAAGAAAAAGAGTGAGGACACTTCATTTGAGAGATTCATCTGAGAATAAGAAATGCAATAGAAGTAGCTGGAGGGAAGTATGGGCTTGAAAATAGTTACTATGGTTTCAGTTTTGACTGAAGTTTACTTTTAATAAAAGATGGAAAAGATTTTGCATGTCCTATTGCTGGTGAAATGTGGGGAATAGTGAGGCAGTAGTGGAAGATACATAGAGGAGATCCATAAGAGCTGAAAGCGAGTTGGGATCCAGAGCCTCAGTTGAGTAGTTTGTGTTTGAAGAGATGGTCAGCTCCTGCACTGTCTTATCTAAGTATATAATAAATTATTACTTTTACCATTTTTCCAACAATAAAAATATTTTTACAATTCTTACAACATATCTTAAAACTCACAATCATTATCCTTATAGTTTTAGACAACCTGTATTTATTTAGATTTACTTACATTTCCCTCCCACTCCCACTTTATATTTAATTTGTTTCCTTTTTAATCTGGGGTTATTTGCCTTCTAGCTAAATGACTTCCTTTTGTATTTCTGTTATTGTGAGTTATTCTGACACAGGCTTCTACATCGTAGCCAGAAGCAAAAGTCTTAGCCATTGGTCCTTCATTATTCTTGTTCAGTTGCTAAGTCGTGTCCAACTCTTTGCGATCCCATGGACTGTGGCATTCCAGGCTTCCATGTCCTTCACTATTTCCCAGAGTCGGTCCCTCATCTTGAGTTCAATAAATATTTATTGGGTACAGCTCTTTCTCTCACTGAGAAAGATGACGGGGAAATGAGAAAGAACTGCTAATAGCAGAGAAAGGATAAGGACCTGCAACCAACTGTTTGTATTCGAAGTTGGAATGTGTACTGAAGAGAGGCAAAAGTACATTTGGGCAAAGATTAAACAGAGGGAGGAGTAATAATAAAAGGTGATAAAGGACAGTGAAGATGAGTGTTGATTCTTGTATCTGCAGATTTAAGCCCAAATTTCAAGTCAACCCTCATAAACTTGGTGACAATAAGGGTAAACAAAACTTGTATAAATTTCCAGTTCCAGTCTTAAAATAAGAAAAGCAATGCTTTATTTTATGGAATGGATATAAAGATTAAGATAATAATATATTCAAAATTAGGATATATAATAATATATTGAACACATGGTGCAAAGCCTGTTATCTAATAAAAGTTTTATAAATTCTGCAATTATTAAAAATTCAAGAAGGGTTTCGTGGATATTGTATGATGTATCATTGTAACACTGTATTATGAAAAATAAGTAGATCTTCAATAGGATATTATTAATAGACTCAGTAATCTGCCTGGTAAAAGATCAGCAAGAACAATGGATGGAGGTATGAATGAGACTACCATGTTCATGGCACAGCAAAAACAAAAACTGCTGGCTCTGGTGCCCTAAGGTATCTAGTACAGCACAATTTTGGAGGAAGGTGTTTTGTAGCATCATCACAGAAGGCTTTGGGTGCCATGAGAAAGTAGTAGTTCATAAAATAAATTGGAGATGTGTCCTGAGTGGATTAAACATCATTATGGATAATGTGCAGCAGTTATTAGTTGACTTACCAAACAAGTTCAGACTTTTTTATATATATATATAAAATACATGGTATAGAAAGAAGGATCATTTGGGTCTTCTAGTTCTACAATTGTCTGCCCACCATCTCCCACTTCCCACTTCACTGCTAGCTACCTTGGTAGACTGATCAGCGAAAAAATTTTTCACCAGGAATTATTTTTCCCTTAGAAGATTTTAGATCTTCTTTTTTTTTTAACCCTAGTTCCCAGTTTTTCTTTTGCAACATGGTTAAAGTGTCTGCCTGCAATGCAGGAGACCTGGGTTCAATCCCTGGGTAGGGAAGATCCCCTGGAGAAGGAAATGGCAACCCACTACAGTATTCTTGCCTGGAGAATCCCATGGATGGAGGAGCCTGGTAGGCTAGAGTCCACGAGGTTGCAAAGAGTCAGACACGACTGAGTGACTTCACTTTCTTTCTTACTGCACAAACCGTAGAAGAGACATTCTTTCTTCCTTTCCTTCATGTCCTCCATCTTTTTTTAAAAAGTCTGCATCCAACTAATAAAATAAAATTTAAAAAAAAAAAAAAAAAAAGACGTCAATGCAGCCAAATAAATAAATAAATACAGGGAAAAAAAAAGTCTGCATCCTTGTTTGTACATAATACATATAGATATAGATCTATCTTTTTACATACATATAGATATAGATCTATATCGATCTATCTATCTATATACCTGCCACAGCTATTAGAAACACAACTTTGCAAATCAAAGATTCACCAAGGAGATTATGCTTTCTGCTTTGCTAAACCAATAGAGAGTATATACCATGAAATGATAAATTTATCACATCTGGTGCTAAGCGAAATTCTCTGGAATCAGAATATGACAATCCAGACACACAGCTTTGGGTGTGGAGTAGAGGTAAAGCCTTGTGCATGTGTGCATTAGTCATTCAATCATGTTTGACTCTTGCAACCCCACGGAATGTAGCCCACCAGACTCCTCTGTCCACGGAATTCTCCAGACAAGAATACTGGAGTGGGTTCCTATTTCCTTCTCCAGGGGATCTTCCTGATATAGGGATTGAACCTGGGTCTCCTGTATTGCAGGCAGATTCTTTACTGTCCAATCCACTAAGAAAGCCCTAGAGGTTTAAAGCCTTAATACATGGTAACAACTCAACTTTTGTAATTTCTGTGCTCCCTCCCTCTACCACTGATCACCTTTCAGAATTATGACATATCTCATTCAAGTATACTTGAAAACCAGTTCTGAGAGGGATTTTAGGCAGATTAGACTTGGTTATATGATACTGGATCACTCAGTTTCTGATGGAATGAGTTTATCCTCCTCATGTCAGGCAATGATTTGAAGGAATCCACAGAAAACCACTCATTTCTTCAAGTTCTAATTTAGGTTGATTTCCTACTATTTTGTAAATGCACTAGACTAAGTTTTCTCAGGAAGTATACTCACAGAAGGTAGCAGTGGATATGGGTGTAAAAATCAACAATAACCCTGCTCTACTAGGAGCACTTAAGCAGACACTTCCTGAGGCTGACACATTTCAAAGTACCATGAAAAAGATGGTCAATAAATATATTTAACATACAGAGGGCCATAGGGAGGAAGAAGTTGGCTTGTTTACTATTGTCAAAGGCCAGAGTACAAAAGGTATTTATTGGTAGATATCATCACCTTTGACTATGTAGATCACAACAAACTGTGGAAAGTTCCTCAAGAGATGGGAATACCACACCACGTTACCTGTCTCCTGAGAAATCTGTATGCAGGTCAAGAAGCAACAGTTAGAACCAGACATGGAACAACAGACTGGTTCCAAATAGGGAAAGGAGTATGTCAAGGCTGTATATTGTCAACCTGCTTATTTAACTTATATGCAGAGTAAGTATATCATGCAATATGCCGGGCTGGATGAAGCACTGAAATCAAGTTTGCCAGGAGAAGTATCAATAACCTCAGATACACAGGTGACATCCCCCTTTACAGCAGAAAGTGAAGAGGAACTGAGGAGCCTCTTGATGAAAGTGAAAGAGCAGAGTGAAAAAGCTGGCTTAAAACTCAACATTCGAAAAACTAAGATCATGGCATCTGGTCCCATCACTTCATGGTAAATAGATGGGGAAACAATGGAAACAGTGACAGACTTCATTTTCGTGGGTTCCAAAATCACTATAGATGGTGACTGCAACCATGAAATTAAAAGACGCTTACTCCTTGGAAGAAAAGCTATGACCAATCTAGACAGGATATTAAAAAGACATTACTTTGCTGACAAAGGTCAGTCTAGTCAAAGCTATGTTTTTTCCAGTAGTCATGTATGGATGTGAGAGTTGGACTATGAAGAAAGCTGAGTACCGAAGAACTGATGCTTTTGAACTGTGGTGTTGGAGAAGACTCTTGAGATTCCCTTGGACTGCAAGGAGATCCAACCAGTCCATCCTTAAAGGAATCAGTCCTGAACATACATTGGAAGGACTGATGCTGAAGTTGAAACTCCAATACTTTGGCCACCTGATGTGAAAAACTGACTCATCTGAAAAGACCCTGATGCTGGGAAAGGTTGAAGGCAGGAGGAGAAGGGGATGACAGAGGATGAAGATGGTTGGATGGCATCATTGTCTCAATGGACATGAGATTGAGCAAGCTCTGGGAGTTGTTGATGGACAGGGAGGCCTGGTGTGCTATAGTCCTTAGGGTTGCAAAGAGTCACACATGACTGAGCGACTGAGCTGATGGTCAGCTTGGGCTTCCCTGGTGGCTCAGACAGTAAAGGATCTGTCAGCAATGCAAGAGAAACTGATTTGATCCCTGGGTTGGGAATATCTCCTAGAGCAGGGAATGGCTACCCACTCCAGTATTCTTGCCTGGAGAATTTTATGCACAGAGGAACCTGGTAGACCTCAGTCCATGTAGTCCACAAAGTATAAGATATGGTTGAGCGACTAACACTTCACTTGCATTGTCAGTTTAGGTGGACAGCTGGAGTTATGTACAAATGGACAGAGATGCAAGAAATTCCCCAAGAGAATTTCAGCCAGTTTTACATGGCCATTCATTTGTGATGCTGTAAGTGATATCAATACATTTTACAGGATCAAATCACCTTAGCAGTCCCTTCCAACATGAAAGCACTGTTTTAAAACCAAGGTGTACTTTGGCACATGTATTAAATCTCTCTTCTATTATTCCTAAAAACATCTTTTACTGTCCAATCTCCTCTTAATTTTAGAAATTTTTAAAATCCAGGAAACCCTTTAATTGGGCAACACTTGAGATTCCTCAAGCCCCAGTGCAATTGTTTTTCAAAGTATGTTCTTAGATTCCCCTACAGAAAAATCACAAAAATAGCTTATTAAAAATATACATTTTAATATCCCACCACAGACATACTGATTCAAAGTCCTTAGGGATGGTTACCAGAAATATGCATTTAAACAAGCCCTTTTCCCTGGGATAAATCATAAAGCTGCTACTGCCAAGAGCAAGGAAACTCAGCAAGACAGATCTGTGGTTCCCAGTCTTGGCTCCATATAGACATATCATTGAAACTTCAAAGCAAACGCCTAAGCTGGACCCCACAACAGGATAATAAACTGAAAGCTCTAGGAATGACATGACATCACATTTTCTTCCTTAGAAGGACCAATTTGAGTATCACAACTTTTGTAACTTCACAGCACTTTGTATAGAATGTTATTTTTGTACTAATCACAGTTTTGTACTAATCACATTTTTGTACTAATCACATTTTTGTAGTTATTTATGTTTTAGTGTCTTCATCACACTTCCCCATGATCACCTAGAGTGGGAACTACAACTTTAGTATACACAGTAGACACCAAGGACACATATTTAAAGGTAAGTGAAATATTGTAGAAAAGTATAGAATTTGTACATGCTCTCAAATAATTTGTGGAATATCAAAGTTTATTTTATGCTTCCTGGGAGGAAATTTTTGAACATATATTTTGGTAGTCTATTTCTCCATTTCTGAAGCTAAAGTATCACTCTAGCATATTTTAGACTACTCAGAAGTAGTACCATATTTTGACTACTCAGAAGCCGTCTTTTGACTAAACATTATTAAAGTTTCTAAGTCATAAACAAACTAAGATTTATCACTTGTCCTAGGGTTGACATTGTCATTACCCTTAATTATTCCCTAACTTTCACACATTATTCACTGTTTCCCCAGAGAAGGGAAATGAGTAGAGTTCTGCTTTAATAAAAAATAAACTCTTCCTGAGGTTACATCTTGTATACTCAAAATAGCTACCATATTTGTAGATGGATCACATTGATCTCTTTTAGGGGTCACTGAATAGGCAGAAAGGGGGTAAGCAAATATATACACACACATGTGCACCAGCTCCCACACATTTAAGTGCCTGACAGGCAAAACAGCAACTCAAAATCTATGGGTCTAATTTTTTTAAAAATATTTTAAAACCATTTAAAAGCCAATGTCTCATAGTCACAACTTGACACCTGGCCCAAAGGCAATACATGTGCAAATCTAAAGCCACAGAGGAAGCATCAGAGTTTCATCTTCAAAATAAAGTAGAAACTCTTCAATGCAGTGCCTGGGGGCTTCTCTACATCTTACTGGAGCTCAGCAGTGAGGGAACTTGGATGAATGGGCTTTTGCTCACACTAGATTGAAGGCTCCTTGGGAGCAAGAATCCCATCAGTTTTGTTGGCTACTGCATGCCGAGAACTTAACACAGTGCCTGTTACCTAAATGCAGTTCAGTGTTTATTAATGACTGGATGAAAGTCATGCTCCTGAAGCATTGCACTGATAACTGATACATCAGAACCCTGTAAAATAAGAATATGGAAGTCTTTCTAGTTCCTAAAGCCAAATGTTTCTTAGAGGTTATTCAAAGTTGCTTTAGAGTTTACTTCACAAATAAAATATAACCTGAAGGCTTACTATAGTAAAGAATGACCAAGAACTTCAGACAAAAAAAAATATTAAAACTTAGTCCTTTAAAATTGTATAATGAGTGTAGAAGCAAAGATGCTTCTTAAAATAATCTTAAAACCCTACAACAGAAGTGGAGAAAAAATTACGTTAGAGAATAATTTTTGATGGATTAGAGTTAACTAATTTTCTAGAAATCAGAAAGGAAATACAGAATTAGTTCCATAACATCTGCCATCCAACTATTTCAGTCTAATATTCCTAACACAAAACATGTATCAGGCATAAGAGGTGATTCTTCCCACATTACATAACTAAGACATTGACTTTGGCAACAATTCTTACATGTAGTATAAAACAGATTACCCGTTTGCAAAGATGGATGCCTCAGATTCAAAGAGAAAGGACATTTCTGTAGCTGAAAATTGCATGCAGCTTTCCCAGAGGGAAAAATCCATCTTTAACTGCAACTTTTAACACCATTTACATGACCTAAAATACATTTATAAGAGCCAGTTGGTGTTTTCATGCCTTTGATTTGGGGTAATTATTTTTCTAGCTGGAAGATTTCTAACATCTTTCATATTACTTTTGCTATAAACAGAAGACTTTCGATTTTCAGCTTCCTCTCTGCTTAAGAAAAAAGAAAAGAAGAGGTATTCTCTCAAAAATCATTTTCACAGCGAAAAATGATTCCCCCAAGATAATTAGGCAAGAGGATGGTTAATTAACACAGCTTGAGGAAGTAATCCCATATCTGACATAGCCATGGGTCAGAGTCATTTAGACCCATTAGTTTCATGAACATTTATCTCCCACAGATTGGCTGCGTGCATGTAGCTACTACCTAGCAACTACACAACACAACAGCTACAGCTCCATGAATGGTCTTCTTGCTTCCATTCATGTTGATGAAACCCATTCTCCAAACAACAGCCAAAATGATCTTTTACACAGAATCCCTCCCAGTGATTCCCTCTGACATTTAGAACAAAACAAAAATTTTACTCTATGTTCTACAAGGTCCTCATGATCTAGTTAGGATTATTTAGGAAAATTTTGAGACAGAGAAAGTATAAGCTTTAGATGTATGTAGTTTAACAGGTTTAACAGGTTTGACCTGTTAAACTACATTTAGTTTCAGTATGCATTTAGGGGCCACTATTCAACCTACTGCAATCATCAACCAGATTTGAGCGAAAAAATCTCACATGTTGCTTACAATATTATAATATATTCATCTTATGTGTAAAGTTGAAAGAAAAGGAATTAAAAATGATAGTATCATATCAACACTAGCCATTTTCATTCTATTTTCCCCCTCTGTTCCTGTATTTAGACTACTCAGTTGTATAAATTTTAGTAAACCTTATTTATATCCCCTTCTAACTAGAATCATCCCAAGTTTCTGCAGCAGAAACACAGACTCTGCTATTGAAATTGATTTATGGAGACCTCAGGAATCTAAAAGAAGTGTCATTTTCACTCAGATGGTCTTTGTTTTGGAAACCTTTGCTTTTGCATCTCAACATTAAAAATTAAAGCTTGGGCCAACATTATTAAACCGGTATGATTCTTAGAGGTACATCAAGAGCAAAAAGGAAATCATTATCTATAGATATAAGAAATCAGCCTGGAGAGGAAGGAAGAGTCCAGAAATGGGCATCTCAGAACTGGTTGCCCAAACTGGTTGCCTATCACCTGGCAATTCAGAGGCTCCTCTCATAGCCTCAATCTCTGTCTCCTTTTCAGTTTCACCTTGGAGTCATCATATTATTAGCCTTGGTAGAAACAAACTTTGGGATTTTTTATAATTATTGATATATTGTTTTTCAGTTTCTGCTTCTACTAGTATTATTTCCTTTCTTCTACTTTTTTGGGATCAAACCAGTCAAACCTAAAGGAAATCAACCCTGAATATTCATTGGAAGGACTGATGTTGAAGTAGAAGCTCCAATACTTTGGCCACCTGATGCAAAGAACTGACTCAATGGAAAACACTCTGATGCTGAGAAAGATTGAGAGCAGGAGGAGAAGGGAGTGACAGAAGATGAGATGGTTGGATGGCGTCACTTATTCAATGGACAAGAGTTTGAGCAAACTCCAGAGGATGCTGAAGGACAGGGAAGTCTGGCATCCTGCAGTCCATGGGTTCACAAAGCATCAGACATGACTTAGTGACTGAACAACAACAATCTTTAATAATAATTCTTGTCTTAAAATCTAAATTCTCTGATATAAATTTACTATAGCTTTTTTTGGCTAGTGTTTATATGATACTATCATTTTTAATTCCTTTTCTTTCAACTTTACACATAAGATGAATATATTGTAAGCAACATGTGAGATTTTTTTCCTTCAAATCTGGTTGATGATTGCAGTAGGTTGAATAGTGGCCCCTAAAAGCATACTGAGTTAGCCCCCTTTCCCTACTCCTTTATGCTGACTAGTATATAGGTAAGATTTTTGGAGTTCCAGATATCATTTTGAAACATAAGGCATCTTAAAGTTAGAAGATATGTGATACAAGTTGAAGGGAGGAAAATCATAAGAAGACTGGATTTCCACTGAATGCTAGTCCAAATTTCTGGCTCTTTTCTTCTATATTCTTAAAGTTACTATTATTCCCATACACTATTATGAAGAGCTGACTCAAAGTCATATCTGAATACAATTTCAGAGAACTATTAATACTTAAGTAAATCTGTTATCCTTATTCTGATATAAACAGACTTTTGTACATCAGCCAATAACAGATAATACTAAAACTCAGTACAGTTTTCCACCAAAATATCTCACCAAGTATTAACATAAAAGACTTCCTAGCATCAAAACATATATTGATTGGAAGAACGCTTATGTAAAATCAATTTGGATTTTATTATATTTATCTACTGTATTACTTGCTACTTCTACTAATATTTCCATTCACAACTTTGCTCTCTTCTTTTTTCCTTTTTCTGTCACATTAGGTTTCCTTGGGATTCTATAAATATTCCTTCTACTAATGATATGAGTTGTGTGACAGTTAACAGCTTACATTATTTACAGTCTTTGCTTTTTAGAGTAAAACAGGAAACCATCAAATGCGATAATTTACTCAGCTGCAGAACACAGGGTACTCCAGTCCTATTGAAAAGGAATAATTGTTATGATTATTTAATTGCATATACAATGCCTGTTATTAGCTATTTATTGATATATGACTACTTGAGATCTGCTGCCTCTCATGTAAGTGAGAACACTCATTTTTCAATCAAATGTAATTTCCAATGCTGGTACATGGAAAGAAATTTAACTCTTCCCATCAGATTTATTGGATAGCACCATTCTTGCCAGATTTCATATTGACATGTAATCTATATTAATGTCAAGGTTTTATATTTATAATTGTCAGATAAAGCCTAACCTCTAACATGTCAATAGCAGGAAAGGATACATGCTGAAAATAGAAATTTACATATTAGTTTTGAATCCCTCTTTGGAGAAATCAGTAACCTGAGGTGTGCTGCAACTTGGTAGTTTATTCTTTGTGGTCTTGGAGGAACAGTTACCACAAATAAAGTATAAAACTCATAATTTCTGAGAGTGCCTGCATTCAGTCTTTACTGCAGGGTTATCAAATGAGAATGTAGAAAAATGGAACAAGGTAGTTGGGCAGAGTGTCTAAGCTATCCCACCATCATATTTGGGACTTAGATGCATATCTACTCTAGTTGAAGGAGAACAAAACCATCCTTTAGCCACCAACATCCTTTTGTAATTAGTGAAAATTGCATTCTATACTGAGTGGTAAAGGACATCAAGAAAAAAATCAGAACTAGGTTCTCACATTATCACCTTAGATATTGAGATTCCAAAAAGTGCCATCCCTCTAATAGGGATGTCTTCTAAAAGAGATTCACTGGGGAGATCTGTATTGCTTTCTGGGGGGGTGGGGGGGTGGGGGCGGTGAAACTACAAAAACGTACAAGGCTTATTGGTGTTATTTTCTTCCACCACAAAGTCCCAGTTATTTCAGTTTAGAGTTTTATTTTTTGTTTGTTCATTTTATCACTGCTAAATCTTCCCTGATATCTCTTTTTTTTGTTGTTGTTGTTTTGTTTTGTTTTCCATTTATTTTTATTAGTTGGAGGCTAATTACTTTACAATATTGTAGTGGTTTTTGTCATACATTGACATGAATCAGCCATGGATTTACATGTGTTCCCCATCCTGATATCTCTTAAGTGAAATGAAGTCGCTCAGTCGTGTCCGAGTCTTTGCGACCCCATGGACTGTAGCCTACCAGTCTTCTCTGTCCATGGGATTTTCCAGACAAGAATACTGGAGTGGGTTGCCACTTCCTTCTCCAGGAGATCTTCCCAACCCAGGGATTGAACCCCGGTCTCCCGCATTGTAGGCAGGCGCTTTACTGTCTGAGCCACCAGGGGAAGTCAAAATGCATGCTCAGCACGGATTGTGGCTCTCTGCTCCCCACAGGGCCCCACGAGAGCCCTGCTTTCCTAAGGAGAGTGAAGCAGAGGAGAGCATGTTTGGAACCACAAGACTTCAGATAACTTAAAAACCCTCCTCAGCAGTTCTGACTTCATTCAGCCAGGCTCTTTTGTCCATGGAATTCTTCAGGCAAGAGAGTACTGGAGTAGGTTACCATTTCCTTCTCCAGGGGATCTTCCCAACCCAGGGATCGAACCCAGGTCTCCTGCATTGCAGGCAGATTCTTTACCAACTAAGCTACTCTTAGCTCTGTTAATTAGGAAAAAAATTTAACTATTTTAGACTTCATTTTTTTTCTGTAAAATATGGAGCAATATTAGTATTTATTCCAAAGTGTTATTGTGAAGATTAAATGAATTATATGACATTTACTTAAAACAGAGCCTGAGCGACAAAGTAAAATCTGAACATTAATGACCATTCCCATTACCATCATCATGCTGATTACCATCACAGTTATCCCAGCATTCATCGCTGATCCTTAACCTTGAATTCTGAGTTTTATATAGTTTACATATAAAAGTGGAGGACTCACTGCATCAGGAAAGCATCCCTGATATATTTCTTCTTGACTAGGTGGTGGAGCCTTATTATTTCTGAATGTATTGAGTGAATGAAACTAATCCTGCTGGCTCTATTCATAAATGGTTGGACTAGGAAATGGTTATGAGTTGAAGACTGAAAAGAATCATATATTATAGAAACAGATACACACACATACAGAGAGAGAGAGGAGCCCAGATTCAGTAACCCTCTATCTCATTTCCTTTTTCTCTGAAAACTCTTTATTCGAATCCTCTTTTCCTGGCATTTCTACTTGTCCACTGTCCGATTTATCCATTAGCCTAAATCTACAAGCTTGAATTCTGATATAATGAAAATAATTATTACAATAATATCTCCTTGCTCCTACGAGAGATCCTGCATTTAAAGGCTCCTCGTTAGCCCAATCTACTTAGGCTGTCAAATATTATTTCTTGGAAAACAAAGTTGCCTCATTTAGCTGATTTGTTATCTCCTCCTTGGGACAGTAGTTTTTGTTTTTGTTTTTCCCTTTAATAATGAAGACAACACTCCTTGTCTAAACACAAATTTTTAACCCCTGGCCTCAAAATTTAATTCATATGCCTTCAACCAGACCTCACTGGCTCAACATAGGAAAAAAAATATATGTATGTATGTGTGTGTGTGTATATATATATATACACACACGCACACACATATGTATTATCCAGAACCCTAAAGATGCAATTCACTGAAGGGTAGGACATTGTCAACCAACTATTTTGAACTTTAGAGAAAACACGTTTCAGATTAAGAGTTAGTTTATGTAAATTATTTTCTCACATGTTACAGACAGTCATTTATCTCTGCAACCATTTACTTTAAGATACAAATTTAATATGGATTAAAACTTATTTTTAAAAAATGCTTCTTGGAGACACCCCAGTTGGACCTGAATTGAGCTTTACATGATATGTCATTTCTATTTCTTTACTTATTTAATCCATCACTTGGCAGATGCATTCTCAGGAAGCATTTACACTTCCCCTAAATGCCTTAGAACTTGAACGAGAGAAGGCACTAGAATTTTAACTCACATTTGGACACCCACACAAGATAACATGGCACCCAACCTTCAAATGTGGCAGAAGAGTGAAAGCATAATGTATCAGAGAACAGCATATACAACAGCATATGGATTACTGGTGGTTATATCAACAAGGCAAGGTAGTTGTCAGCTGTGCTGTTTCTCAAGTTGGATTCCAGGGATCAAGACAGTTCCATGACATGAAATGTCACAACTTAGCTTTTATTCTTTCACTAGTCAGTAGGAATAATTATAAAAAAAGAAAAAAATAGAATTTGGGAATTATGTTATTGCCTATTAAAATGCTGCAGTCAATATGCTAGCAGATTTGCAAAACAGCAATGGCTACAGGACTGGGAAAGGTCAGTTTTCATTCCAATCCTAAAGAAGAGCAATGTCAAAGAAATGCTCAAATTACTGTACAATCATGCTCATTTCACATGCTAGCAAGGTAATGGTAAAATCCTTCAAGTTAGGGTTCAACAGTATATGAACAGAGAACTTCCAGATGTACAAGCTGGATTTTGAAAAGTCAGAGGAACCAGAGATTAAATTGCCAACATCTGCTGCATCATAGAAAAAGCAAGAGAATTCCAGAAAAAAAACATCTATTCCTGCTTCATTGACTACTCTGAACCCTTTGACTATGTGGATCACAACAAATTGTGGAAAATTTTCAAAGTGATGGAAATACCAGACCACCTTACCTGCTCCCTGAGAAACCTGTATGCAGGTCAAGAAGCAACAGTTAGAATCAGATGTAGAACAATAGTAGTGTTTGTTCCTCAGTTGTGTCCAACTCTTTGCAACCCCTGGACTATAGCCTGCCAGGCTCCTCTGTCCATAGCATTCTCCAGGAAAGAATACTGGAGTGGATTGCCATTCCCTTTTCTAGGGGATCTTCTCAACCCAGGGATCGAACCCGGATCTTCTGCATTGCAGGAAGATTCTTTACCATCCGAGCTACCGGTGAAGCATAAACTGGTTCAAAATTGGGAAAGGAGTACATCAAGGCTGTATGTTGTCACCTGACTTATTTAACTTCTATGAAGAGTGCATCATGCAAAATGCTGGACTGGATGAATCACAAGTTGGAATCAGGATTGCAGGGAGACATATCAACAACTGCAAAATGCATATGATACTACCCTAATGGCAGAAAGAGAAGAGGTACTGAAGAGCCTCTTAATGAAAGTGAAAGAAGGGAGTGAAAAAGCTGGGTTAAAACTCAACACTTAAAAAACTAAGATCATGGCATCCAATTCCATCACTTCATGGCAAACATATAGGGAAAAACTGGAAATAATGGCAGATTTTATTTTCTTGCGCTCCAAAATCACTGCAGACTGTGACTACAGCCATCAAAATAAAAGATGCTTGCTCCTTGGAAGAAAAGCTATGGCAAACCTAGACAGGGTATTAAAAAGCAGAGGCATTACTTTGCTGACAAAGGTCCACATATTCAAAGCTGTGGTTTTTCTAGTAGCTATGTATGGGTACTAATGTAAGAGCTGCACCATAAAGAAGGCTGAATGCAGGATTGATGCTTTCAAACTGTCGTGCTGGAAGAGAAGTCCCTTGGACTGCAAGGAGATCAAACCAGTAAATCCTAGTGGACATCAATACTGAGTATTCATTGGAAGGACTGATGTTGAAGCTGAAACTCCAAAAGTTTGACCACCTAATGCAAAGAGCTGATTTATTGGAAAAGGTTCTGATCGTGGGAAAGATTAAGGACAGGAAGAGAAATAGGTGACAGAGGATGAGATGGTTGACATCATCACCAATTCAATAGACGTGAGTTTGAGCAGACTCCAGGAGACAGTAGGGGACAGGGAAACCTGGCCTGCTGCTGTCCACATGGGTGCAAAGAGTCAAACACAACTTAGTAACTGAACAATAACAACAGAAGTAGAAAAGAATGCTGCAACAGCTATCTGTAAAAAGTATCTATTGAATCAAAGATACAGAAATATTTTTAACACAACTGTTGTGCTTGCTTTTGCTGTGCTTGGAACATGGAATAGTCTCTATTTTCAAGTAGAAACTAGCCAGCTTGAAGTGACAAGACTAGGCTATAAAAACAATTGGGATTCAGTACTGGTGCAACAGGTTGAAACTGCACCATCATTCTAAGATCATCTTATGCAGAATATCATGGTTAGAAAAAAAGAGTGGATACAGTTAAAGAATTTGTTTTTTCTGGCCACCAAAGGCAGTAAAGTCAATCTAAACTGCAGTCAGCAATATGGTTAGTTCTATGTCAAAATGGTTCTCTAGAAAGAAGGATGCCTGCATCAATTGCTACATAATTTTAGTTACCATGTGCTGTATCTGTTGCTAGATTTCATTGATTCTGAAGCTTTCACACCTGTCAGCTCTCTAGAAGGAACTGTTCCTATTAAATCTTCGTCCACACCTTTAGGGGTCCCAGTCTCCTCACTTGGAATAGCTTAATCATTTTTTCCAACCATCCAACTTCTCATTCTTCAGGGCACATTCAAGTTCTTCTTTAGTGGAGATTTCTCCAGTAGTAGTTACCTTTATTTTTCAAGTGTTTGAGGGTTAATCTTGTCTCCTTCCAAGTATATTTTAAAAATTTCCAGTTTATCAGCTGTTTCAATTGCACTAATGATCACAAAGGAAACTTGAGTTGTGGTTTGTTTGTTTGTTTTCATTGTTGTGCAGTCATGTTGGAAGTTTGGCCAACAGAATCACAGAATGGACATGAAAGTAACAGACACATTTATAGACAGGGTCCTAATTAAAAGATAAAATCCTATTTATGATTCTTCTATCTCTTCCATTCCAGGGTAACATCTGAAGCTCTTGTAAAGAATATTTAGCACCAAGCTCAAAGACTGGAGCCCCACGTCAGTGGGGCTGCATAGCAGCCTTAGAAGTGCTGCATAGCAGACTTATCCAAACAGCAATATCAAAACTAAATGTTATATCAATGAAAAATAATCTCATATTTTAAAACAATTAAAATTTTTTTATTACAATAAAAAGTTAATTACCCTGAGTGATATACTGCTTCCTCTATTTATTCATTATACAATTTAATACATGCTTGACACTTAGAACCATGCTTGGCACATAGTAAATACTTAATAATGCTAGTTGCTATTATAATTACTACTACTAACATAGTTCTACTAATGTAATACTTTCAACTAAAATTCAATGAGTACTAACTAGGGAATAAGCATGTTCTAAGCACTGTAGAAAAATTAAGTTAATAAGTAAACTGCCTTTGTTCTTAAAAAGTTCACAGTTTATTAAAAATAATAATTGTAGTAATAAAATATCTGGCATCTATTGAACAAAATCTCTTTAAAATAACAACATATCCCAACTCATTTACAGTTGTAAAAACTAAGGCACAAATAGATGAAATGCAGTGCCCGATGTCACAAAGTTGATAAATGGAAGGCCAGCATTTATATCTAAGTTAGAAAGTCTAGCTTCAGTGCCCATGCTTTTATTTTTCCATGCCACACTGCCAGTGAGAATTATGTGACTTGACGGAGGAGCTGTGTAAAGAACATGAAGAAGACACTTCAGGGAGGGGGTGACACTAGAATGCAATTTGATAGATGAGTAGAAGTTTGCCAAGTGCACTATAGTGTTAAGGATACAATGTTTAATTAATAAACTATTTACTGTGGGTTCTCATTGATTAATGAAGCTAATTTTAGGAACCATTGAACTAGACAGTGTAACAGCTCTTAATTGGTAATGACTCCTAATTGTAAGAAGGAGAAATCCAGCTTAAACTGTACTTAGGAAAAAGGAGGGAAGTACTTATGAAGTCACATGAGAGGCTCAAATGATATAATCAGGACAATGCCTCTCGGTCTGAGTTGATTCTTATGAAGACCTTCCCCCCATATTTGGGAGGAAAAAAAAGTGGACAACATTTACTCAGGGCTTATATTTTATGGGACTATTAATCACTACAGGAAAAGTACTGAGATGGAGACATTTTCACTGTGTTGATTCTTTCTCCTAGGCACACAGGAAGGCCCATTTTCTAGCAGCATTTCCATTTTGTTGGAGTCATATAACTGAGTTCTTGCCAATGACTTGTGGGAGGAAATTATCTAAGTTCACTCAGGCTTGGCTCTTACACACTTTTCTGTGTCTTCCACCACCTTTCCCTGGTGCCATGATCTTGACAACCATGTTTCGTATGGTAAGTTACAAGAAAGAGTATAACCCAAACCAAACTGGATTCTCCCTGACTTATAAACATATCTTTATTTTGTTATGTTGCTGAAATGTCAGGGTTAATTTGTTACTGTAGCATATCCTAGCTTATGCTGGTTAAAACAATACCTGATTTATGTGAGTTTCAGAGATAAACCTTGGTGGACTAATTTGTCTTGCATGCTAATCTCTGAATTACATAACATGCAAGAGTTCAGAACAATCCAAATGGCCAGGTCTAACTTGGAACTGCTTATTTAACTTATATGCACAGTACATCATGTGAAATGCCAGACTGGATAAAGCACAAGCTGGACTCAAGATTGCCAGGAGAAATATCAATGACCTCAGATATGCAGATGACACCACCCTTATGGCAGAAAGTGAATAGAAACTAAAGAGCCTTTTGATGAAGGCGAAAGACAGTGAAAAAGTTGTCTTAAAACTCATATTGAGTTAAAAAAAATAAGATCTTGGCATCCTGTTCTATCACTTCATGGCAAATAGACAGGGAAACAATGGAAACAGTGACAGACTTTATTTTCTTTGGCTCCAAAATCACTGCAGATGGTGACTGCAGCCATGAAATTAAGATGTTTGCTCCTTGGAAGCAAAACTATGACAAACCTAGCCAGTGTATTAAAAAGCAGAGACATTACATTGCTGACCAAGTTCTGTCTAGTCAAAGCTATGGTTTTTCCAGTACTCACGTATGGATGTGAGAGTTGGACCATAAAGAAGGTTGAATGCTGAAGAATTGATGCTTTTGAACTGTGGTTTTGGAAAAGACTCTTGAGAGTCCCTTGGACTGCAAGGAGATCAAACCAGTCAATCCTAGAGGAAATCCATCCTTAATATTCACTGGAAGGACTTATGCTGAAGCTGAAGCTCTAATACTTTGGCCACCTGATGGGAAGAGCTAACTCATTAGAAAAGACCCTGATGCTGGGAATGATTGAAGGAAGGAGGAGAAGGGGATGACAGAGGACAAGATGGTTGGATGCCATCACTGACTCATGGACATGAAATTGAATAAGCTCCGGAAGATGAAGAACAGGTATGCCTGGTGTGCTACAGTCCATGGGGTCACAAGTGTTGGACACGACTGTGCAACTGAACAAACTTGGAACTACCCAAAAGTAAAACAAAGAGAATGTTGAGGGAGTCAGAATGCAAAGAACCAGAGATGGGAAAAAATTGTGTCCACTATACATTCTATAGTCTTTAGCTTATGGTAGGTAACTCATAGTTAACATAGTTTTTGATTAACTAGAAGATTAGTAATTACATATGTATCTACCAACATCTGAAACAATCTTACTGAGAATAAAGCTGTGTGGTCTAGTTCCACAAATTATCTGTTCAACTTCTTAGCTTGATAACCAAAAATTTTTTTCTGCCTGAAATTTTTCTACTCACTCACATCTTATTTCATGTCTAGGAGTTAAAGTTAATTCAGTCATCTTATTCAGACAGAGATAGGCTTTATGTACATTTCTTATTTTTTGCTAACATTGTCATCTGACTTTGTTTTTATTAAATGTTAATAAATTAGTCTTCAGGAATAAGGCTAAATTTCTTTTCTTGCAAAACCTATGGAAGCAGAAAGTAAAATTGAAGGGATCATGGTTGGTATAGTGCTTGAGGGAATCTCATCTACATTAACCTTATTCTGGAACCAGTTTTTTTTTTTTTTTTTTTTTTTTTACAGATAATATCTGCGCACTTAGGAAATAAAAAGGGAATGCTAGAATTCTGAGTACACAGAAGAATCCAGTCCTTATTTGTACTGTGAGTTGTATAATGCAATCAGAGGAATCTTTAAAGGAATATGACTTTTCTCACTTAAATTTCAGATTTTTTTGAAAACTACTTTTACAATTGGGCACAATCTTAAAGAGCAATTCCTGACATGTGTAGATTACTTTTCTTAAGCTATCTTTTTTCCTTATTCTCTAAAGCCATATTTGGTTTCACACTATCAGTTGGTACCATACTGCATTCTTTGAAGGATTTAGAGTAATCAGGCAGGGAAAACAAGAGTTCTACATCTAAATGCCTAGATCAGTAATATAAGCAATAAGTTAATTTGTAACTAAGAAAAAATGTTAATCTCAACTGAGAAGTATACACTTGATAAATATGAATGAAAAGGGATTTAAAATGGCACAAAGAATGAGTCTGTCCAAGAATAAAAGTTTTAAAATAATAAGGTACTCTTATTCAAGGCATTCAAGTATGAATTGAGAAAAGAAATATGTGCAAGTATTTTTTAGAAAGATATAGACATCACATGGAGGACTGGACTAAATCACTATTAATATCATTATTATCACCAACATCCTCATCATCATCATCATTGGAAAATGTATTCTCAGCATTCTTGTACAAAAGTTCTCTGTGATTTAATATTAGCTAACATGTATTAAACAGTAACAATTTATCAAACATAGTAATAACTTCACATAGACAAGCAGGTTTGATGCTCATAACAAGCCTATGAGGTAGAAACTGCTATTATCCTAGCACATGCATATATTCAGAAATTTTTCAGGCCAATAAAAAAATTAGAAAATAATTGCAGTAAACACCCCATATTTACTAACTGCTCCATGTCTCTCCCTAGGTCTAGGCTCCCTAGGTAATATACCAAATCATGTGAGGAATGGGTACATCCAATAGCAACACTGCTGCATGTGCATCTCAAGAACAAGAATATTGGAGAATTCATCTCTCAGTAACAAAGACATTCCCCTACAGAACCACAATACTACTATTTTACATGAAAATAGACTGTTTTAGAAATAGATTTTCTAAAGTCTATTCTTGAAAACATACTTCTATTATTCTCATTAGCTCAAATAATGTTTTCTCTCTCCCTCTTCTATGATTATTCTTCAGTCTTTCCTGTGGAAAAGGTGTCTTCTTTTCTTGTACAATGGAAGTATGAATAGTCATTAACTGCAGTGCACTACTGAAGACCCTTCTAACATATAGAAATATACAAATCATATTTTTGAAATAATTAAAATATAAGAGCTTCCCTGCAGGTTCAATGGTAAATAACCTGTCTGTCAATGCAGAAGACATGGGTTTGATTCCTGGGTCAGACAGATCCTCTGAAGAAGGAAATGGTAACTTACTCCAGTACTCTTGCTAGGAAATCCCATGAATAGAGGAGCCTGGCAGGGTACAGTCCATGGAGTCACAAAAGAGTCAGATATTACTTAATGACTAACCAACAAGTGAAGCCCAACTTCACTACCTTTTAAGGTTTGCTTAATTACCTAGTAAGTTTAAACTTAACAATGAGAACCAAAAGGCAGATTTCTTTACAGCAAGGCTAAGGACTCTAAAATAAATTCCAGATAAATTAAATTAAAAAAAAAACTGTAAGACACTTGCCAATATGTAGGCAAATAGTTTTCATAAATATGAAAAGAGATAGTCTAAAAATATGTGCAATTAAATCAGAAAAGAACTAAAAAACTTAAATGCAGATATAATTATTTTCATATCAAAACATAAACTAAATTAAAAGGCCAACAAGGTCAAGGAGAATCTTTGCTCTCTGAAGAGCTTATATATTAATAAAAATTACACTAAAATACCAACAGGTAAGGGAAAAGGGGAATATGTGATTTATAAAAGAAGGTATTTATTAATAATATTTATTTAAAATGTTTAATCATATGAATATCTAAATAAATTAAAATTAACAAAACAACAAAATATTTATCCAGCAAATGTTCAAAGATATTTAAAAAATCAAGTGTTTGCAAGCATGCAAGCAAATGATATTTTTATTCATCTACTGTGTGAATTTAAATATTCCCATTGCTCTTTAAGAGACAAACTAGACTATAGTATCAATAACCTTAAGAATAAGTCTATACCATTGACTCATTATTTCATCTTATAGGACCTATCCAAAGAATGAGAAAATCTACCAAACGAATATATAGAAATATATTATGCAAATCAAAATAAATAATGATTAAACAAATTCTAGTGTAGTTATAGAATGGCATTATATTTTACTATTAAGAAAATTATTAAAGTATACCTTAAATGGGAAAATTATACTAATAAAAAATAAATAACTTAGAAATGATGTTTTATAATATAAATTATTTATATGATAAACACATGATGTGAAGTCGCTCAGTCGTGTCTAGCTCTACTTTGTGCGACCCCACGGACTGCAGCCCACCAGGCTCCTCTGTCCATGGGATTCTCCAGGCAAGAATACTGGAGGGGGTTGCCATTTGCTTCACCAATAATAAACATATAGCATGATATTAATTATGAATTATAAACACATTCTTTTATTAAGTAAATATTCTGAGTTTAACTCTGAAAGTAAGTTAAAAAAAACACTGAGTGGGTTTTTTTCTTTTCATTTTTGCTTTCCTTTTTTGTAATCTTCCAAATTATTTCCAATAATCCTATATAGATTACACTTGAATTTTTAAGTGTGTATAAACTTTAAAAATATATGCTGCATTCAGATGATCTTAGTGGTTGGAGAGTGACTTCAGGTTAAATGAGGTGAATAGTTATAAGTAAGGTACAATGATTTCATACGCTGATTTGGCTTTTGAAAGCAGCAGCAGGTGCATCATATTTTTCTTTCCATCCTCTGTTGTTTAAGTATGCTGACACTTTACTGGGTCTCAACCATATGGATGTGCTTACTGGCACAGTAACCTAGTGTGCATTTGTCAGCCTCAGCAAAAGCCTCAAAAGACAGCTTGGATGCTTCTTGACATTCATATCGAAGTCAGTCCAAAGCAGGTAGCCCATCAGTGATTGATTACCTCTGGAAACACTGGGGAGTTTTACACTTTATACATACTTCTCTCCCCTTGGGATATTTGGCATTATCTGTATTCACGTCTATCTGGCACAAAAAAGACTCACTAAATATATCTCAAAATTGTCTTCATTCACACAATGCACACATTTTGTTCATCTTAAAATTGAGGGTATTTTTGGTTAACTCTAAAGTTTTGAGAAACTCAGTTGTATACTCTTTATACTCTAATTTTGATACTTACACACAATATACACAAAGGAATAGCTTAATACTTACTAAAGAAATAGAGTTTGTATTCAAAATCTTCCGACAATTACAATTCCCTGCCTGGATGCCTTCATCAGAAATTTGTATTAAAATTTTTAAGAAG
Organism: Muntiacus reevesi; assembly: GCF_963930625.1. Classification (NCBI taxonomy): domain Eukaryota; kingdom Metazoa; phylum Chordata; class Mammalia; order Artiodactyla; family Cervidae; genus Muntiacus; species Muntiacus reevesi. Next base: position 150,614,746 of record NC_089250.1, read on the forward strand.
AAGTAATGCCAATTAAACTATTTCAGAAGTTAGAGGCAGCATTTCTAACTCAATTTATGAGGCCAGAATTATCTAATAATTCTGATACCACAACCAGAACAAAGAACAATACAAAAAATAAAATTACAGACTAACATTCAACATGAATTTAAAAGCATAAATTTAACAAAATGTTAACATTATATAATAATGAGAAAAAACAAGGAAAGTTTATACCAGGAATGTAAAGTTGAGTTAATATTTATAATTAGATAAATATAATTCACCATATTCATAGAATAAAGGCTACATAAAAGTATAATCAGATCAGTAGAAGTGGAGAAAGAACTTGACAATGTCAATACACATTCAAAATTTTACTTATTTTTAAAAACAACAGCTTTATTGAAATATAAGATAAAATTCACCCATTTAAAGCACACAATTTAGTGGGTTTTAGTATATTCATTAAATAGTGCAAGCCATTAATTTAATCAATTTTAGAAGATTCTCATCACCTCCATTAAAAGGGAAACTGTACACAGATTAAGTGTACAATTTAAACTCCTCCTTTCCCTTAAACCCTATGACCAGCCCAGGGCAACCACCAATCTACTTCCTGTCTCTATAGATGTGCCTATTTTTGATATTTAATATGGATGGAATCTTATAATAGATGGTCCTCTGTGACTTCTTTCATTTAGCATGTTTCAAACGTCATTCATTTTGTAGTATAGATCAGTATATCATTCCTTTTTATTGCCAAATAACATTCCATTGTATGGACTATATAATACTTTATTTATGCACCCATTATTTGATGGAATGATGAATGATTAAATAGATTTGTGTTATTTCCCACTTTGGCTACTACAACTAACATCGCTATGAACATTTTTCTGTAAGTTTTGTGTGGATGTAGGTTTTCATTTCTCTTGGAAATTTATTAAGGTGTGGATTGCTGGGTTTTCTTTGAGCCCCTTTTTGAAAAGCACACAATTTAGTGGGGTTTTTTTTTTTTTTTAGTATTTTCATTGAAAGTGAAAGAGGAGAATGAAAAATTTGGCTTAAAGCTCAACATTCAGAAAACTAAGATCATGGCATCTGGTCCCATCACTTCATGGGAAATAGATGGGGAAACAGTGGAAACAGTGTCAGACTTTATTTCGGGGGGCTCCAAAATCACTGCAGATAGCATATTTAAAAGCAGAGACATTACTTTGCCAACAAAGGTCCATCTAGTCAAGGATATGGTTTTTCCAGTGGTCATCTATAGATGTGAGAGTTGGACTGTGAAGAAAGCTGAGCACCGAAAAATTGTTCTTTTGAACTGTGGTGTCGGAGAAGGCTCCTCAGAGTCCCTTGGACTGCAGGGAGAACCAACCAGGCCATCTTAAATGAGATCAGTCCAGAGTGTTCATTGGAAGGACTGATGCTGAAGCTGAAACTCCAGTACTTTGGCCACCTCATGCGAAGAGTTGACTCATGGAAAAGACCTTGATGCTGGGAGGGATTGGGGGCAGGAGGAGAAGGGGATGACAGAGGATGAGATGGCTGGATGGCATCACTGACTTGATGGACATGAGTTTGAGTAAACTCTGGGAGTTTGTGATGGACAGGAAGGCCTGGCGTGCTGCAATTCATGGGGTCACAAAGAGTTGGACACAACTGACTGACTGAACTGAACTGGGTTATATGGTAGCACCTCTGTTTAATCTTTTGAAGAATTGCTAGATTGATTTCCATAGCAACTGGATCATGTAAGGTTATGTTGGTTTGTTTGTCTTTTGTTTTTGTTTCCCTGTCAGCACTTTGGTATTTGGTGTCAGTCCCTTTTAGCCTTTAAAGTTTCTGCTGAAAATTAGATTATAATTTTATGGGGGCTGCCTAATACCTATTAGTATAACTAGCTGCTTGTCTCTTGATACTTTTAAGATTCTCTCTTTTAACTTTTGACATTTTAATTATAACGTCTCTTGGTGTGGGTCTCACTGATTTCATATTGTTTGAGATTCTGTGCTTTGGATGTCTGTTTGCAACGCCAGGTTAGGGATGTTTTCAGCTATTATTTCTTCAATCCATTTTCTGTCCCTTTCTCTTTCTTGTCTCCTTCTGGGACCCCTATAATGTGAATGTTATTATGATTAACTTTGTCCAAGAGTTAACTAAATTTTCATTTTAAAAATAAATTGTTTTCTTTTTGCTTTTCTGATTATTTCCACTACTCTGTCTTCCGGATCACTGGTCCATTATTTTGTATCCTCTACTCTGCTGTTCATTTCAATTTTGTATTCTTCAGATGTATTTTTTTAAGATATTTTTATAACTTCATTGATGTTCTCATTGCATTGATTCATACTTCTGATTTTGTTGAGCATACTTATGATTAATACTTTGAAGTCTTTTTCTAGTAAATTTCTGATCTCTAATTTCTAAGTCCATTTTCTGAGGTTTTGTCTTGTTCTTTTGTGTCAAAGTATCTCACTCTGCCTAACTCCCTGTGTTTTTTCTATGTATTAAGTATATCAGCTACATCTCCTGGTCGCAGAAGAGTGCCCTTATATAAGAGGTTTCCTGATGGGTCCAGTGGCACAGTCCCCCTTGGTCACCAAAGCCGGGTGCTCCGGGAGTATCCCCTGTATGTGCCATGTGCATGTCCTGTTGTGGTTGTGTCTCAATTACCTCAGATAACCTGATGGGCAGGGCTGGTTCCTGGCTTGGCTGTTTATAAGGCCTCATTGCTACTGCTATGGGTACACTGATGTGCAGGGCTGGCCCCTTGTGCATCTGGCTGCCAGATATGGTCATGGTCATGACTATTATGGGAATAATGGTGTACAGGACTGACCCCTAAAGCAAGGACCACTTTGACAGGGCACCGATACCAATTGTGGATTCCTGTTGGGTGGTATGGGAAGCACTTTGGAGGGGTTTAAATAGTGTTGGCTAGGTTGATTTAGAGGGAAAGAAATAGTGTCCATGAGTACTAGTCTAGTTGGATGGAAGGAGAGTAAAAAACAAATGGCACCCATCAGTGCTGCTTTCATCTCTGAGGAAAGTTTCATCAGATCACTGCTCCTCTGGAATATGCCCTAATATTCATCAGTAAATCTTCTACTATTCTTATACCATGACCCAGTTGCTTTTCAAACTGATATCTCTGTGCTGGGACTGGAATCAACTGAGTTTGCATGTGCATCTTTCAGGAGTTGAGTCTCTGATTCCTATAGTTCTCCATATATAAACCTTGTTGGTTTTCAAAGCCAGATGTTATGGGGACTCATCTTCCTGGTGGAGGTATCCTGGGCAGGGGACCCCAGTGCTTAGACCCCTTGCTCCTCAGTCGGGGACCTCTGTGGTTATGGTATCGCTTTTATTTCAGGCCAACCACCCAGGGATATGGGTCTGACTAGACTGCATTTCTGCTCCTGGTCCCCCTCAATGTGATCTTTTCTTTATATCCTTAGTTGTAGAAAATCTGTTCTGCTCATCTTCAGGTTGTTCTTAGAGACAGTTGTTGTTCTATATGTAGTTGTATTAATAGTTTTGGTGTACCCGTGGGAGAGGTGAGCTCAGAATCTTCGTACTCTGCCATCTCGATCCCAGCAGGCATTTTTCTTTTTTTTTTTTTGCAGAAACTGACAAGTTTATTCTAAAATATATATCATAACATAAAGGTACTAAAACTCCCAAATTAACCTTGAAAAAGAAGTGTAAAGTTGGAATACTTACACTATCCAATTTAAGATTCCTATAATGCTACAGTAATCAAAAAAATTTGTTAGTATTACAAGGATAGAAAAATCGATCATTGGAACACTGAGACTAAACCCACTGTCATTGATTTTCTCCTCTCTTTTTTTTTTGTTTGGCTGCAGAATGCAGCAAGCAAGATTTCATTTCCCTGACCAGGGATGGAACTCACACCCTCTGCATTGGAAGCATGGAGTCTCAACCACTGGACCACCAGGGAAGTCCCAACCCACTGTCATTTGATTTTTAAAGAGGTGCCAACAAATTGTCAGTTGGCAAACTGGCCCCCAGACACCATGGGCCAGAGAGATGGGCTACTCCAGATTGGTATGAGCAAGGGAACTTATTTGCAAGGTTTGTATTGGGTGGTCACAAGAGAAGAAGCTCACTGACCCTGCCCATGAGAATCTTAAAAGTTTATACATTTGTCCCTTGGTATTATAGGGGATTGGTTCCAGGACCTTTTGCAGACATAGAAATCCAAGGATGCTTAAGCCCTTTATACAAAATGACATAGAATCATCCTATATCCGGTGCATACATTCCTGTATACTTTAAATCATCTCTAGATTATCTACAATATACAATATAAGGTAAATACTGTGTAAACAGTTATCGACACACAGCAATTAAAGTTTTTCTTTCTGAAACTTTCTGGAATTTTTAAGAAAGTGTTCTCAATCAGCATTTTGCATCCGAGGACTCAGAATCCACAGAGGCCTTACTAGGGTTTGGTCAAGTACTCATTCAGATGGTTGCAACAATACCTTACTCTCTCAAGGCTAGATCCTTAAAAATGACTTCTATCACAGGAAGAGTGGGCAGAATGCACATTCCGAGGACAGGGGAGTTGGTGATAAGCCTACAATTTGGCTGGGTCAAGCTCTTATGTCAACTGGTGGTCACTTTGATCTCCTCCAATGATAGCTCAGAGGAGAGTATTTTTTAACATATGATTCCAGAATAACTGAGTAAACCTCAACCACTATCTCATGTTTCATACAAAATTAATATGTGATGTGTCATATACATAAATATAAATGTTAACATTTTCAACATCCAGAAAACTATAAATGAAAACATGTATGTTTATAATAGGACACTGCCAGAGCTATCATAAATTTAAATAAAATAAATTGGACTTCAAAGTTAAAACATCAGCTTTGCAAAAAAAAAAAAGCATTAAATATTCATAGACAAGACACTAGAAAAGAAGATAAACATCTGTCAAAAAGCTGTCATCCAGAACATATGTAAAGCACTCCTACACATCAGTGAAGAAAAGCAAACCACAGAATTGAAGATGGAAAAAAACTTGAAAAGACAATTTAAAGCAAAATATTCATATATTCCTACACACAATTTGCAAAAAAAAAAGTGCACGAAAAGCTACTCAATACCATTATTCACCAGTGGAAACACATTGTGATTCCACTACACACACACACACACACACACACACACACACACACACTGATTAAAGTTAAACGTCTAACACCAAATATTCAAAAGGATGCAAATCATCTAGCTATCTTATTAGCTGTAATTCTTGAGTAGATACAATTGCCACAAAAAAAGGAGCCAAAGGAGAATATGCTCATGGAGGTGGAATTGGGAAAGAAGCCATACAATGAGACAGAAAAGCAGTCAGAGACGGAGAAGGATGCTAAAATGACAGCACAGAACACGTCTCAAGAAAACCAGGTACAAAGAGGCCAGTCAGCATGCACTCTAATAGAAACAGTCTCGGGAGTTTCCCTTTTGGAACGTAGTGTGACTGTCAAAATATGAATTATCATAGAGGAGTGGAGAGAAAAGCTGGAGTGAAAGTAAGAGGTTAATGTTAAATGGACAAGAGAAAAATAGCTTAGAAAACTCTTCTGAAAAGTATACATTACAGGAAAAAAAAAAGAAAGCTAAAATTATAGCTTGAGTGTATATGCAACTGAAGAAAAATTTTTGTGTGGGTAAAAAAAGTCAAATTTGTTTATAGTTGTGGGGAAACAGCCAATAAAATAGAGTTATGAAGATAAAGGACATAATATTGATAAATGCTGGGAAAAACTTTCAAAGAAGTCAGGAATAAGCAAGTCTAGAATCATACATGAGTAAGTTTAATGAGGGGTTAATGAAGCAGAAGCAGCATTTTGAGGCACAAAAAAAGGAAGAAGAGCTTCATGTTATTTGAACTTGATCCCAAAAGAGATGGAATTGAGGTTATTTTGTGAGAATAAAGAGCTCAAAAGTGGAAATGATAATTGCAGAATAGTAGGAAACATTTGTAATAGCAATTATAAAGAAATGGAAAGTTAAGAAAAGGTGAACAAAAGGATAACAAAGCAGCAGTGATAGACAAAATAAAGTGAATTAATATGAACTTACAAGTAGATATTGAAAAGGCTTGACTGCATGTAGCAATATAGTAGTTTAGGCATACTTATAACTGTTTTTCCTCTTGAGACTATTTAATTATTAATATTATTATAAATTAATATTTATTAATATTTGTATAAATTCACATCTATGGCATCACTGACTCGATGGACTTGACTTTGAGCAAGTTCCAGGAGCTGGTGATGGACAGGGAAGCCTGATGTATTGCAGTTCATGGGGTCTCAAAGAGTCGGACATGACTGAGCGACTGAACTGAACATTTATAGCCATAACCCTATACCTGAAAGAGTCAATTCTTAGGTAGGTTGATAAGAAGTCTGGGGTCCCTGAGGAAGAGAAGTGGGTCTGGGGCTCTCAAGGAGGAGATGGGTCTGAGGTTCTCAAGAAGGAGAAAAGGACAAACATTTTTTTTTTCCTTCTTTAAGCCCAGAGCTAATGATTACACAACAAAACAGCTCATCTTGCTCAAGGATGTTTTTTTCCTTAAACTCTGTACCAATGATAATATAACAATAATGTACCATTTTTGAGGACTTGTTTCTCTTTCTTAAGAACCTTCTGACTAATCCTGTCATCTTAAAATATATATTATGGGGGTGGGTCTGGTAAGATCTTTACAATCTTGAGACATTCTTTCGATTTACTGTAATAACCAATTGAAAAAGTATATAACTCCCTTGCTAAGACTAGCAAGTGGGGGCACTCTCTGTTCACCTTCTGATGTCTATGTCAGAAGCTTTCTCTGTCCCATTTATACTTTAATAAAACTCTGCTACACAAAAACTCTTGAGTGGTCGAGCCTGGTGCCTGATCCCGAAGCTGAATCTTCTTCAGAGATCACAAATCCGACACCATTCACCATAAGCTATCATACCTATCTATATTTCCACCTATATGTATGTTTTGTAGTTTAGCCTAGTGATATGTATTTCTCTATCTTTCCATCTATATTGAATTAGTGAACTCATCATATGTTTATAATAGACATGAGTGGGGTGGGAATAAAAGGATTAAAGCTAAATATCAAGGACTTCAAGAGTTTAGGAGATATGAGAAACAAATCAAATGTGAACTCCACTGTGACAACTTCTTCCAAACCTGTGTATGGTTAATCACTTATAGCAAAAACAATGCCCTAGGTGGCTTATACCATCTTATGGGAGAAAAACATACCTATCTCTTTCCCACTCCACATTTAGTGATGTGATTTTTGGTAGCTTGCTGTCTTCCAGAGAGGGTATTCACAACCTGGAAATTGGTAAATGTCATATAGCTTTTTTTTTTCTCCTCTGAGATCTGGTACACCAAGATTCCACTGCTTCTATCTTTTTTGAGCTTCCATTGCATAATTTTTGTTCCATACTACAATGATGGGTTTCCACATTGATCTTTTCCTATTATATCTTCATATGCAGAAAATGCCTATTTCTTTTTATCAAAACCCCAGTTTCTATTCAAGTGCCTGACACATGTTTTCCTTTCAGAAGGAAGGTGGTAAGAAAGGATGAAAGGAAGGATGTAGAGAATGAGGCAGAAAAGGAAGTAAATTGCATTGAGTGATTCTACATTTGAGTCTGTGATAAAAAAACAAACAAACAAACAAAAAACTTAAGTTGTCCTAAGGTAGAATTGTGAGTTTAATTGACCAAACTAATATGGATGCTAGATTCTCAAAAACAATGATGACTGGTAATACAAGGGTGGGAGGAGAATATGAGATTTTCCCTCAAATTGGTGAATAATAACAAGAAAAGAAAGCCCATTTTTAAAAAACAGGATACTGATCTTCATTCTCAGGATGAAAGGTGTTAATATCCTGCCCCAAATACAAAGCATCCTAGCCTTGCAGTTATATGGAAGTACATGTTAGATCATTTTCCAAGTTGAGACAAATTATTTTTGACTGATGGCTTTTTCTCTTACTCGAAGCAAGTCCACAAACAGCTCGGCTACAATTCTCTTTAAGAGACAACAGCAGAACCCCTTATCTAGGCAAATACAAAACATGAAGGATGAATTCCACCATTAATAAGGCAGTTTCTGAAGTCAGACTACTTGGGATCAGATCCTTGCTCTGCCATTTATATCTATGAACTCATATGTTATTTATGTGTAATTTTCTCATCTGAAAAGCGGGATTAAAAACACTTTATTCATGGATTGTTACAAGACTAAGATGAATAAATAGATCATTTATTATAGTGCTTGACACATGCTAAGTACTCATGAAACTAATAGGGTGAAAATGCAATTAATATTATGATTTGAAAACACAGTGTTAGTCATTCGGTTGTGTCCAACTCTTTGTGACCCCGTGGACTGTAGCCCACCAGGCTCCTCTGTCCATGGGATTCTCCAGGCAAGAATACTGGAGTGGGTAGTCATTCCCTTCTCCAGGGGGTCTTCTCAACCCAGGAATTGAACCCAAGTCTCCTGTACTGCAGGCAGATTCTTTACCATCTGAGCCACCAGGGAAGCCCCAAGCCACCCAGTTGGCTAAATAGGAGTCAAACCTCTAGATCGCTCAGTCTCTGTTTCCTGTCCACAGGAACTTAAGGAAAGAATGGTTGCCTTTAAAGTCAAGATCATGTAGGCTTCTTAGGAGCATCCATGAGAGCTCACTCATATCTCTGTTCTTCCCTTTTCAATGATTGCTCAAAATAAATTGTAAGATTTTGTTCCTCCTAAAAATCTTAAGAATTCAATCTCTGAGTTTAATAGGAATTTAACCAAAATACCTCTGTATCTGGTCTAAAATTTCACACTTAAAGAGCAAGAGAATTTTTCACAAATACCTACACTCTCTAGTTTCACGCTCCTTCTTTGTTCAAAAGATGCTTGTCTTACTAAATGTTAAAAAAAAATTAAGAAGTCCCACTATATTTATCAATGACCTCCAAAATAACTGTCTAAGTACTGTAAATGTTCAAAATAATTGGGACTGACATACACACTACTGTGTGTAAAATATATAACTAATAAGGACCTGCTGTATAGCACAGGGAACTCTTGTAAATACTCTGTAATGACCTATATAGGAAAAGAATCTAAAAATGCTATATATATATAACTGCTAAATACACACACACACACACACATATATAACTGATTGCCTTTTTTGTATGGGAGAAACTAACACAACATTGTAAATCAACTGAAGTGGGTAGCTATTCACTTCTCCAGGGGATCTTTCCAACCCAGGGATCGAATGCAGGTCTCCCTCATTGCAGGTGGATTCTTTACCAGCTGAGTCACAGGGAAGCCCAAGAATACTGGAGTGGTTAGCCTATCCCTTCTCCAACAGATCTTCCCGACCCAGGAATGGAACCAGGGTCTTCTGCATTGCAGGAGGATTCTTTATCAACTGAGCTATCAGAGAAGCCCTATAGCTATAGTCCAATAAAGATTAAAAATGAAATAAATAATTGCTCAGTGATTATATTGCTTTAATGATTTCTAGCATATCTGGAAGAATTGTTAATCTCTATAATAAGAGCCTGAGTCAACCAACTTCTTATGGACTTCATACTCAAAAGTTACAAATAACTATACTTCAGATAAGATTTTTATATCCTTTACTCTGATTCTTTTTCTAAAGTTTGAAAGATTTTTCTAAGATTTTCCTCATTGAAAGTCAAATATTAAAAATTATTTATGCTTTAACACACTGTGGCACAAGTGGAATTACAGTGATAATAATAAAGCAACTTTTATTGACTTTGATTTTTAATCCTCTAGAAATCCTTTCTCTTCCCCAGCCAAACATACCTGGGATCTTCAAAGAGGTTAAAAACTTATTCTCACAAACAAATCAGTTTTTCTGTTGGCTCCCACTGCTACTATTCCATTGAATTCTTTAGTGCCTTATACAACCTAGTGGATTATCACTTGCCCACCAGGTGCTGCTGTTTCCTCTAAGAACACCCAGATCTATCTCTTGCAAAGTTGAAACTGTAGGGTATACTATCCTGAGAAAGGTAGTATTTCCTCCTCTTTGGGGTCATATTTTGTGAGAAGGGCACTCAAGAAATGCTGCTTGTGTCCCAGAGTGCTTCAAAGATTGCAATACAATAATTCCTTCTGCTTCACTTTGGTTTTGCTCTTGTTTTTAACTTGAAAACCTTTGCTTCACATTCAATTTAGAGATGAGCTGTGCAAGAGGTAGACCAGGAACACAGCCAAGTGATGGACACCGTGTCTCTCCAGAGAAGCATCCCTCTTCTCCCACAGAACAGGTTCTCTCTGTGGAAGCTCTGGAAACTTCATGGAAAAGAGACGTTACAATTCTTGGGTGGGAGGCACATATGATTCTAAGTCAGAGGTAATTCTCACCTGCTCTTCCCTTCAATTGCTCCCATCTCCTCACATTCAATACTCCTGTTTCTCCACTACTTAATCACTAAACACATTCTTTTCTCATCGTCATTCCCCATGTAAGCCCTAACTTTGCCATTTTAAATCTAAGGCTAGTCAACTAGACTACTATGTGGAGTACCAATGAAACAAACATCTTTACTTCAGCTGCTTCTCTGACTATAACCCACAGATTAAGTGACATTTCTTATTCAGATACCATTTATAGAAAATACAGTGTTCTATAGACAGTTCCAAGGATGCCTGATCTTTAAATTAAGCCAATTTTACTCATCGTGTGACATGGCTTTCTCTGCTACTTAGTAGTTTTCAGTTTTCTTAGAATGACAATTTGTCACCTATGAGATTTCAATCAAGAACTGTGGTTAACAAAAAACCAAACATTTAATTTGTTATAACAGAGTCTACCATAGAAATTCACTGGGAATGATAATAGCCATGAGAAAAATTCACAGAGGGTAAGCAACAGAGCTGACCCTTAAAATATTAATATAAATTGCTTTGAGGGAGATGTAGCTGTTCTGAGTGAAGAAATGACACTTTCATTTGTAAAATGAATACTTTTCACTGATCCTAATTCTACTGGTGGGATCTCATCCTCAGTGATAAATTTCATGTAATATAAAAAGTAACTTTAAATGGGAAAAAGAGAACAGTTCCCAAGCAAATGATGGGAAAACTATCTGCCATTTAGAAGCCAGGGGTATAAAAAAGAAACTCAACTCTTTCTATTCCATTTTGGCAGTAGAGATTTCCCTAAATTACCCATTTTCACCCCAGTTTAAGACAAAATTTCTTATCAAAATGTGAACTTCCTGCATAAAGTGCATGAGCCTGCTAAGAATACCAAGTGTGAAATAAAGCTCTCTAATTTTAAATCAAATTAGTTTGACTTCAGCTAGAAACTTGAGCTTATGATCTTTTAGTTAATATTATATAATCTTATGTATTCTCCTCAATAACCCTGATGTTTCAGCAAAATCAAGGAAAACACAGATTATTTTAATAAATTCTTGATTTAGCAGACCTTAAACACCCTAATAACTTGCAAGAATAAGTCATTGTTGGGTTGAAACCAACAATATAATTAGCCTTCTGTATCCTTGGCTTCTTTACCATAGAAGTGACTACTTCATAAGGCTTAAGAGAATTTAACATTTCAACAACCATAAGAGACTTTCTGTGGAGAAACAAGCTGTTTTTTTTTTTTTTTTTCATTTATTGTCTCTTTTATGAATATGGATCTCTTTTGAGTACATGTACTATATGCCATCCTGAGCTTAAAACAATTTTGGTAGTTTTTCTCTTCTTACTAATTCCATTTTGTGCTCTTACTGTTTTGCCACATGATGAGGATGGCATGAAACATGGAAAATTCAACAGCCTCCCACAATATGATCACATCTATCTACCATCTATCTATATATTTATTATTTCTTTAATGTTTGTTTCATTTAAGATGGCACTGTAAATGACAGAAATAGTTAAAATCATTGAAAAAAAAAGTCCTCATCTTTAGAATTTGTTTCAATTAATGAATCAACATAAAATGAAAGAAAACAGATTTGAGTTGTAAAAGCCTGATAGACCCTAATAGAAGTAGTTGCTTCATGAAATTTGTAAAATAGGGAACCATCAACAATCTAGACACTTAATGAGAATCATCCTACAATACCTGGAATATATGCTAAGTGGATTTTAACCTTCACTTTGGAAAGGGGTAAAACACTGTTAAAAGTCCCTAACCTATTCATTTTAAGTTCTAATTGCTTTCATTTTATGAGAGCCTATTATATGTCATTGCTGTGCTAGATACTAGATGTATTACATCACCTCACAACAACTTTAGGTGGAGGTGCTGCAATCATCGTCATTGTGTTGATGAGGAAACCTGTATTAAGAATAGTAAATTACCAATATCAAACCACTTATAAATGACAGAGCAGGGATCTAAGAAAATAAATGGATTGTATAACTCCATTCTTTAGTACTATATCACAGTTGAGTCACAAGGAGGGTAAATAATTTCATTGTTGTTCAGTTATTAACTGTATCCAGCTCTTTGCAACCTCAAGGACTGTAGCTCACCAAAGCTCCGCTGTCCTCCCCTATCTCCTGGATTTTGCTCAGATTCATCATGTCCATTGAGTCAGTGTTGCCAGTCAACCATCTCATGTTATGCTGTCCCCTTCTCTTTTGCCTTCAGTCTATCCCCCATCAGGGTCTTTTCCAATGAGTCGGCTCTTTGCATCAGGTGGCCAAACTGTTGGAGCTTCAGCATCAATCCTTGCAATGAATATTTAGGGAGGATTTCCTCTAGGATTGACTGGTTTGATCTCCTTGTTATCCAAGGGAGTTTTGTCAGCAAAGTGATGTCTCTGCTTTTTAATATGCTGTCTTTGTTTGTCATAGTTTTTCTTCTAGGCAGCAAGTGTTTTTTAATATCATGGCTACAATCACCATCTGTGATTTTGGAGCCCAAGAAAATAAAGTTTGTCACTGTTTCCATTATTTCCCCATGTATTTGCCATAAAGTGACAGGACTGGATGACTGATCTTTACATCTCTGGGTTAAATCCGACTTGATCATAGTGTATGATCTTTTTAATGTGTTGTTGAATTTTGCTAAAGATTTTTGCATCTATGTTCATCAGTGATACAGGCCTGTAATTTTCTTTTTTTGTGATATTCTTATCTGGTTTTGGTATCAGGGGTGATGGTGGCCTCAGAGAATGGGTTTGGAAGTGTTCCTTCCTCTGCAAATTTTTGGCAGGGTTTGAGAAGGACAGGCATTAACTCTTCTCTAAATGTTTGACAGAATTCACCAGTAAAGCCATCTGGCCCTGTGCTTTTGCTTGGGGGCGGGGGGGGTGATTTTTGATTACAGTTTCAATTTCAGTCCTTGTGATTGGCTTATTCATAAGTTCTATTTCTTCCTGGTTTAGTCTTAGAAGGTTGATCTTTTCTAAGAATCTTTCCGTTCTTCCAGGTTGTCCATTTTATTGGCATATAGTTGCTCTTAATAGTCTCTTGTGATCCTTGGTATTTATTGCATTGTTTGCTGTAACCTCGCCTTTTTCATTTCTAATTTTACTGATTTGATTCTTCTCCCTTTTTTTCTTGATGAGTCTGGTTAAGCATTTGTAAATTTTGTTTATCTTCTCAAAGAACCAGCTTTTATTGATTTTTACTATTGTTTCCTTCATTTCTTATTCATTTATTTCTGCTCCGCTCCTTATGATTTCTTTCCTTTAAATAACTTGCTTTTTTTCTTTCTTTTTCCAGTTGTTTTAAGTGTAAAGCTAGGTTGTCTATTTGATGTTTTTCTTGTTTCTTGAGGTAGGATTGTATTGCTATAAAATTCCGTCTTAGAACTGTTTTTGCTGTCTCCCATAGGTTTTGGGTCATCGTATTTTTGTTGACATTTGTTCCTAGGTATCTTTTTATTTCCCTTATTTCTTCAGTAACCTGTTCATTATTTAAAACATATTGTTTAATCTCCATGTGTTTGTGTGTGTTTTTTAAGTTTCTTCTCCTGTAAGTGACATCTAGTCTCACAGTGTTGTAGTCAGAAAAGATGCTTGATTTGATTTCAAATTTTTTAAGTTTACTGAGGCTTGATTTGTGACTGAATATGTGGTCTATCCTGGAATTCTCCATGTGCCCTAGAGAAGGAAGTGTATTCTTCTGCATTTGGATGAAATGTTGCTAAGATTTCAACTAGGTCCATTTGTTCTGTTAAAGGCTTATGTTTTCTTATTAATTTTGTTTTGATGATCTGTCCTTGGTGTAAGTGGGATGTTAAAATCCTCTAATATTTATTGGGTTCTTGCTAATTTCCCCTTCTGTGTCTGTTAGTGTTTGCCTTATATACTGAGGTGCTCCTATGTTGGGTACATAAATATTTACAATTGTTATATCTTCTTCTTGGATTGATCCCTTAATCATTATGTAGTGTCCTTCCTTATTTCTTACAATATTATATATTTTAAGGTCTATTTTGACTGATATGAGAATTGCAACTCTGAATTTCTTCTGATTTCCATTTGCATGAGATATCTTTCTCCACCCTACATACACTTTAAATCTGTATATGTCTCTTGGTTTGAAGTGGGTCCCTTGTAGACTGCACATATATGGATCTTGTATTTGTATCCATTCAGCCAGTCTGTTTCTTTTGGTTGGAGCATTTAATGCATTTACATTTAATTATTTATGTGTATTCCTATTGGCATTTTCTTAGTTGTTTTGGGTTTGTTTTGTCTTTTGCTTCTCTTGTGTTTCATGCCTATAAAAATCCCTTTAACATTGTTGTAAAGCTGGTTTGGTGGTGCTAAATTCTCTTAACTTTTGCTTGTCTGTAAAGCTTTTGATTTCTCCATTGGTTTTGAATGAGATCCTTGCTGGGGAATCTTTACTGTACATTTTTCCCTTTCAGTACTTACATATATTCTGTCATTCCCTTCTGGCCTGCAGAGGTTTTTTTTCTAAAAGATCAGATCTTAAAGGTATGGGGTTTTCTTCCTATGTTACTTGTTGCTTTTACCTTGCAGTTTTTAATATTCCTTTTTGTGCTTAATCTTTGTTTGATTAGTATGTATTGTGGCATGTTTCTCCTTAGGTTTATCCTGTATGGGACTTTCCGCACTTCTTGGATTTGATTGACTATTTCCTTTCCCATGTTAGGAAAATTTTAGACTATAATCTCTTCAAAACTTTTCTCAGACTCTTTCTTTTCCTCTTCTTCTGAGAACTCTATACTTCAAATATTTGTGTGTTTAATATTATTGCAGAGGTCTCTGAGACAAGCCTCAATTCTTTTCATTCTTTTTCCTTTTATTCTGCTCTTCAGCAGTTATTTCCACCATTCTATCTTCCAGCTCACACATTCTTCTGCCTCAGTTATTCTGCTATTCATTTCTTCTAGAGTATTTTTAATTTCAGTAATTGTGTTGTTCATCCCTGTTTGTTTATTCTTCATTTCTTCTAGGTCTTTGTTAAATGTTTTAATTGATTCTTATACTTTCTCCATTCTAATTTCAAGGTTTTGGATCATCTTTACTATCATTACTCTGAATTCTTTTTCAGGTAGCTTGCCTACTTCCGCTTTATTTATTTGGTTTTCACTCATGAGCTTTTACTTTGTTCCTTCATTTGTGTAATATTTCTCTGTCTTTTCATTGTTTAATAACTTACTGTTTTTGAGGTCTCCTTTTCTCAGACTTTAGGATTGTATTCCTCCTTCCTTTTCTGCCCTTGATGGGTAAAGCTGGTCCAGTGGTTTGTGTAGGCTTTGTGTTGGGAGGGACTTGTACCTGTGTTCTGCTGGGAGGAAATGAGGGGTTTTTTTGGTTGTTGCTTGTTTTTTTCCTTCTCTCTGATGGTACGTTTTCAGGTGTCTGTGGGAAGTATCTCTGCTAATGATTGGGTTTATTTTTGTCTTGCTTGTTGTTTGGGTGAGGCATCCTGTATTAGGTGCTGCTTGGCAGTTGAATGATGCCAACTCTTGGATACAGGTGGAGGCCTTCATTGGAGTTCTCATTAATTAATACTTCCTGGGGTCAGGAGTTCTCTGGCAATTTAGTGTCCTGGACTCAGCACTCCCGCTCCAAAGGCTTAGGACCAATATCTGGCCAAGGAACTGAGATTCAGCAAGTCATTTATTATAGCATTCAAGATGATTAAAACACATATACAAAAACCAACTACAGAACAAATCAAAATGCAAGAATAATAAATATTTCTCTCAGATCTCAGTTGTCTGTATCCTTTCCATCACTGTAAGTCACAGTCCCCCTCTGTCTCCCTTGGATACCCTCTAAGACTGGGCTGGTCTCTGGACCTGCTATGGAGACAGCGCAGACTCCAATCTGGCCCTCCTCCTGCATGTTCTTGCCTCCAATGTCCACAGCTACAGAGCTAGTTTGTTTTCTTTTCTGGGAATTCTCACTGTCCTTTTGTATATTCCATAGACACAGAGTTGGCCTAGTTGACCATGGAGATTGAATCTGCAGCTTGTACAAGTATTGGGAAGGTTTTAGATCCTCTTCCTTAGCCCCACTGCCGCTGGGGTTCAATTGTGGTTTTACCCTCATCTCTGCATGTAGGTCATCCACAGAAATTTGCTCCTGAGGCTGCCCTGGAGGACTTGTGTCTGCCCCAGCGAGGAAAGGGTGTGAAGGTGGCACAGTTGCTTGGATTTCAGGGACCCTGACAGTGCCAGGTATGCAGGGGAGCTGGTGTCCAAAGAAGCAGGAGACATGGTGTTCTTAGGGCTTTTTCCTAGCTTTTGGCAACTCTGCCCCAGTGGGAATAGAGCATGGAGGGGGCACAGCTGCTTGGACTGCTTGGACTCTGCGACATCAAGTGTGCAGGGATGGTGATGGCCTCAGGCACAGGAGCTATGGCACTTTTACTGTCTTCTTCTAGCCTCTGGCAGCTGGTGTTCACAGGGCCTCCCTGGCTGACCCTTCGCTGTTTCTTGGCACAGCAGGCACTAAAGGGCCACACTCTGGAGTCTTTCTTTATTGGTCAGCTGCTGGATTGGTGTGTAGGGAGAGGCTACAGTGATGGCCTCACCCCCTGTGTGACTCAGCAGTATCACCTTGCCTCCACAGTTGCCTGTCTTTCCTCCAAAGGCATTCCCCACTGCAGTTCCCTCCCTCACATCCCCTCAGGCCATCTCCCCTCAGTCAGTAGCAGACTTTGCCCTGGGGTTGCTTTATAATCCCTATGTTTCAGCTCCTAGCTGTCACATGTTCCAGGGTACTTGCATCCCTGTCCGGGGTATGTAGGGCTACAGCAAGGATTGTCTGTGTGGTTCTCACTTCATTCATACTGTCACAGATCAGCTGTTGGACTCTAAAACAGCATCAAATGCTTCTCCTCTGTCCCAAACAATTGCTCCGACATTGGGATCTGACCCCTGCTTCAGTTCTCCCAACGCCCAGGTGCAGGTCCAGTCCTGCTCATTCTCTTCTTTTCTCCTTCCTTCCTTCATCCTACCAACTTTTGTGTGGATCTATATATTTCTTTCTGGTGGCTAGGGGCTCCTGCTCACTTTCAGCTGATGTTCTTCAAGATTTTCTGCATCTGATGATATATTCCTGACACATCCTTGGCGAGAGGTGTACTCCACATCCACCTGTTCCTCTACCATCTTGTCTTCAGAATGAAAATCTTTAAACCTCACCTTTGTTCAATTGCTCATGCACAGCAAGCTTGGTCCCAAAAGAACTTTACTTTAATATTGCTAGTATAATTGTATATCATCCCATAAGATTCATCGCATCCTTTATTTTTTTTAAAGCAACATTATTTTGGTAAATCTCCCCATTTTGATACCAACTAGCATGTGACATTCATCCCGTAAGCACCATTTATTATGCTTACCAGTACTAACACAGATTTTGGAACATGAGGCAGCCAGTAAAGTAAGATTTTAAAAAACGCATACTCAAATTTGAAACAAATTATTTATTCAGAGCTACACATTATATGGCCCTTTATGTCCTTTTATATTTAACCAGAAATCCAAAATAGGATTGGATGTTCTAGTAGGTCCTCATGTTTATTTCCTGTCTAGTCCTTTAAATATTCCTGAACACTCTTTTTTCGTGTGTGTGTGCAACATCTGTGCCTCAGCCTACCTGTCTTAACTCTTATTGGCTCATTTCCTAAATTTTCTGTTAGGAAGAAGTTGGTTTTGAGTTCATACTAGGTTTAGAACACTCAAAGAAATTCAAAATACTGAGACATCCTACAAAATGCCTTCAAGAATACTACTACCCAGTTACACAACATGGCCCATGAATATTAAATAACAGAAGGTCAATAATAAACCACTGTAAACAATTTAAAACAAGACACTATAATTCAAATATATCAGTGTGCTCTTAATTATGTCTTTATGCATTCTTTGTGATTTTGTCCTACCCCATGCTAGGTAGCTCATCTAAAATTTACAGAAAACTTCAAGGAGAGGGGCTAAATATAACATGTATCAAAACACATGAGACTTTTATCAATAATGAGAGCTTCACTGCTTTCCTTATTTGTGCAGCAGGTGATCATTAAAATTAAACCTTTCTTTAAAATGAAGGTAATCCATCTTGGGTTACATCTTATATACAGGGGAAATGACTCATGAATAGTCATAGGGTGAAGTTTTTGGGGACAAAAAGTAGTATTAATGGGATGATCATAGTAATTAAGTGGAAGCCAATCTTGGCTATCAATAGCCACTCACAGACTTACTCACAAAAGAAATGAAGGAATTATAACTATCATGAATATTACATACTAGTCTTTAATTACTAAGGCAGGAGCGTAAGCCTTGATGATTTTTTAATGAAAGGTAGGATGATTTCCTAATTTAGCATTTTTCATTTTAAAAGTTTATTCAGTTCAGTTCAGTCGCTCAGTCGTGTCCGACTCTTTGCAACCCCATGAATCGCAGCACGCCAGGCCTCCCTGTCCATCACCAACTCCCGGAGTTTACCCAAACACATGTTCACCGAGTCGGTGATGCCATCCAGCCATCTCATCCTCTGTCGTCCCCTTCTCCTCCTGCCCACAATTCCTCCCACCATCAGGGTCTTTTCCAATGAGTCAGCTTTTCGCATCAGGTGGCCAAAGTATTTGAGTTTCAGCTTTAGCATCAGTCCTTCCAATGAACACCCAGGACTGATCTGCTTTAGGATGGACTGGTTGGATTTCCTTGCAGTCCAAGGGACTCTCAAGAGTCTTCTCCAACACCACAGTTCAAAAGCATCAACTCTTTGGTGCTCAGCTTTCTTCATAGTCCAACTCTCACATCCACACATGACCACTGGAAAAACCATAGCCTTGACTAGACGGACCTTTGTTGGCAAAGTAATGTCTCTGCTTTTTAATATGCTATCTAGGTTGGTCATAACTTTCCTTCCAAGGAGTAAGCGTCTTTTATTAGCCCACACAAAAAGTATGCAATGAGATGTATATGTTAATTAGCTTGACTATAGCAATCATTTCACATGTATGCATATCGAAACACCATATTGTACACCTCCATGCATACAATTTTTATTTACCAATTTAAAAACTAACAAATATCAAAAACATGGAAATAAATTTAAAATAAATAACAATTTAGTTTTCAATTATAGCACTTATATTCCACAATGCAATAAGACGAACAAAAGAAAAAACAAAGCCAAAGGAGGTATTCAAGTTATATTTGAAAGAGTGAAAGTGAAAGTTGCACTGTCATGGTCTCTTAAGCTTCTGCTCTTTTTAATCCTTCCTCTGAAACTTGCAGGCAACACTAGATTTTAAAATTACATTACTGTGGACTTTCATTCTTCGTGGCAAATACATTAAAGGCAGCCACTATTAAAGTTTCTTTTCATATATATTGAAAAAGAAATGAATTACCATGCTATTAGACCTGCTTTAATGTTCTCTAAGCATATTATTTGCCCATTTAATTGTAAGCCATCAGTAAGAAATTTCTGGATTGATTTTTTTCAGCATGAATAAATGAGGTAGGGGTATGTTTTTAATTAAGATACCATGCACTGTCTATCTTAAACACCAAAAAAAAAAAAAAAAGGCATAATTTCATATATCCATATGATAAGAGGAACTTGGGAATAACTATTTTTTCTTTATTAATTTCTATTTCTATAAGGGAGATAGATTGAGAATCTTCTCTAGAGGTTATACTTTTAAATAGCCAGATTAAAAGAAGTTATGATAAAGCTTCTGAAGTTTGGATGCAATTGGAGCTCATTCACAGCCCCTTTCCATCATAATAGGATCTTAGAAGTGAGCACAGGGGAAACAGGACTGGTTCAGCCCTTGATACAATGTGGAACTGTTTTCTTCAGTAGTATCTGTAAAGTTTTGTCCAGACTGGAAAGACCTCCATAAATTATTACCTTATTATTTTTAACTTGAAGACCTATTTCCTAATAGTAACATAGCCTCTCCCCTACATCTTATTCATATGTTTCAAGACATACAGTGGGTGCCTGAAAATGTAGATAGTATTGAACTTTCTATATACTATGTTTTTTCCTATACTGACCTACACAGGTACACATCTATGATAAAGATTAACTTATAAATTAGCACAGTAAGAGATTAGTGACAATGACTCATAATAAAATAGAAAAATTACAATATACTGTAATAAGTTTTATAGCAATGTTCTTTCTCTCTCTCTCAAGTTATCCTATTGTACAAATGTAATGCCTTTTCCATCTTAACTAAGCACTTGCCATGCACTGTGGCCATAACTTTTGCAGTTTGAGGGAGGATAGCAAAACTAGCACAAATTTATGTATCTTTCTTTACAATTTTACGGATAAATGATTTGTTCTTAAACAGATCTTGGCAACCTCAGAATATGATTTTTTTTATTATTAAGTAGAAAACTTTCACCTTTATATTTAAAGGAAACACTTTATGACTTCTCTTTGACAAACTTCTCCAGGTTACCACTCTTGCCCTGTGGGGCCATCATTATGTAAAACAGAGTTACTTGTATGTAAGGACTCTGACACCAGGACAGCACATTGGTAACTACCATTTCCACCATTGTGAGGGCAGGAGAGAGCAGGTCAGAGAGAGTTCATCAAGCTACTCAGAATGGCATGCAATTTAAAATGTATTATTTGCTTGCTTCTGGAATTTTGTATTTAATATTTTTGGACCACAGTTGACTTTGGTAACTGAAACTGTGGAAAGCAAAACTGTGGGTTAGGGGCCACAACTGTAGTAATGACTCTTCTACCAAACCCTTCTCTCTGACTAAAAAGTAAAAGAAAAGCAGTGGTTTTGGAGTGTAAGATGAAGGAAAAGGATCCACAGGTCCTAACCATAATAGGGCAGTATCTGAGATTGCACAAATGTTTTTTTTTTTTAATTCCAAATAAGTGCTGTTCACTGGAACAGGATTTTTTTTTTTTTTTCAATGGAGGTGAAACAATAAGAAGAAACCCGAGGAAGCTAAGAAGTAGCTTGTATGATCTGTGTGAAAGGTCCCTGGAATTAAAGTGATGTGTACTTGTCCACTAGGGTTACCGGTGGAAAAGATCATTTCTCTTTGAGAAAGAAATGGAATTGCTATCGTGTTTTCTACCATAGCTTCCACATATTGTGACTTAGATTCACTGCCATAAGTTAGTCATAATAATTCTGCCTTGGAAATTAAATTATTGGGAAAATAAAAACCCAGAAAGTACTATGGAAAAATATGAGAGCTCAATACAGTGTACTCTAGCAGGACTTTTTAATACCAGTTCACATGTAGCACTTGCTGGTGCTGCTTCTATAACAGAATAACTTAGTTCAATTGCTTTCATAAACTTCAGCTGCTTTTAAACTCCCACTTGCTCACAATCCCAAATGAACATCTCATATAATCTGAGTGATCTCTGACCTCCATTGTGCCAAAGAGGACATTGAGGAAGAGCGGAACAGAGGGGATAAGAGAGATCTGTGTAGAGGTATCAAGAATCACTGATCTTGTACAAGCAATGTAGATAACATTCACTATGAGTAGGAATCACCATTTGCAATAGTTTCATTTTGAAATTCTGAGTTTAAAGTCTTTTAAATACATCCTTTAAAGTGTTTGCCTTGTTCTAGAATCCAGTGGCAAGTAAATATAGAAATATTTTGATGACACATGTAATAAACACATATAAGGGCTTCTAAAATTAACCAGAGTGACTTTTAAGCAAGAGAGCTTCTAGTATGGCTATAAAGTTGGTGGGGGTTGGCCATCTAATTTTAAGATAAAATATTAATATGATATTTTTGTATTTGAAGTCTATCATGCTGGAAATATGAACTACTATATATAAAAGAGATAATTAATAAGAACTTGCTGTAGCACAGGGAACTCTACTCAGTACTCTGTAATGGCCTATATGGAAAAAGAATAAAAAAAAAAGAAAAAAAAGAATGGATATAAGGTACCTGTGTAACTGATTCATTTGCTGTACACATGAAACTCACACAACGTTGTAAATCAGCTGCACTCCCATAAAAATTTAAAAATCAGAATGGATAAAGAACAACTCCTACGATGTAGCACAGGGAACTGTACTCAATAGTGTGTGACAAATCATAATGGAAAAGAATTGAAAAAGAATGTATATATATCTGCATCACTTTACTACATACCAGAAACTAACACAAGTAAATCAACTATACTTCAATAAAAATAAAAGTTATATTAAAAAAAACATAATAAATATATATCTCTGATTACTGCTAGTAGAGAGTAAGCTCTTTGAAAACAAAGATCCTATCCTCTTTCTTAGTATCTCTATCAACCATAATAATTAGTTCTAAGTCAGGGTTCTATGTTAGGTATTAATGGATGAATGAGATTAAATGCTAAATGTATACCAGATTTGTACACATCCCTACAATGAGATTCAACCGTAGGAATTAAATAGAGTAATTGCTTCCATTTACTAATAGTTATTTGAGTAAATATCATCACTCAGTAAAGTTTATGTGGTTCAGGCTAAAATTTGTACATCCAAAAGAACAAAAGAAATGAAATTCCTTAAATCAAAGAAAAGAACAATAAAAAATAATTCAAAAATATGATTTGTCACCAATACAAATATCAAGTTTGAAGTCAGTTCTTAAAACAAAGCCAGGCAGTTTTCCAAAGTATCTCTAATTAAGGTATCTTATTACCTGGGTGTTAAAAGTATCATTAAAAGGTAATATGGCTTAAAAAAAAAAAAAAACTACACACACACACAAAACTGAGGGTTTGTTGGGTTTTGTTCTTTTTTTTTTTTTTTTTAAATAGCTCAAAGAGAGGACAGAGACTAGTTTAAAAGAATAAATGTACAGACATTTAATTATTTTTTTAAAAAAATCTGTCAGGAGGCCTGAGACTCCCAGGATGCCTAGTCATGTAATAACAGAGAGCAGTTTAATTGTCATCTACAGAGGGTATGTGCACAGGACTGGTTTCTTTGTTTTTTCTCTTACTGAGAAAGGAATGCAGATTTGGGAAAGAGGTGAACTGGTCAGAATAATGGAGAGGGATGGATGATCCCTAGGTTATGCCCTCGCTTCACATGCTTGCCCACACAACACTCCATCTCTCTCCATAAAACATAGTTGAACAGATATAGGAAGAATATGAGAAAAAATTATTGATCCATATACTTGGATTCTACTTTGCCTAGACATGCATAAATTATAGCTGGGTGAATGAGTCTAAATGAATTGATGACCACTAATTTTGATCCACTCACAGCCTAAAAAAAGTAATCAAGGAAGACTTGTGTTATATGGTTCTAATTTGAAGCACAGTTAGCAAAACTGAAGCTCCCCCATACCCCTTCAGCTCAGGCTTGCTTCATTGTCTCCTCCTTCTTTCTTCAACAAAACTTCCTACATCAAAATAAGTTTTGGTATTCTCCGCTTTTGCTCCCAGGAAAATCAAGAAAAGAATAATGATAAATATAGAAATACACTCATTAGTTACCTTTTGTTAATGTATCTATGGATAGAATCAGCTTAGGGACATAGGCTGGTAGAAGGTGCTGCTTCATAACTGAGAGTGACAGATGAAGTTTTCCAGCAAAGAACTTTGTGTGTGTGTTGAGGATGGAGGCGGCAGTTAGGTATAACTGAAAATAGCTGTTAGAAGTTGAAAGGTTGCAGATGATTTTACCAAGTGATGAGGGTTTCAGTTATATTTAAAGCATTGCCCAGGAAAATGAGTCATTCTGGTGATGAGGTAGCAGCAGCATTTTTTAAAAAAAAAACATGGGTGTAAAACATAAGAAAAATGTACCAAACGGTAATTAGTATTTCTGATTTATCTTCAGGACTTGAAAAGCTTATTTTTCCTATTTCAGAGAAAATAATCAGGA
This sequence comes from Muntiacus reevesi, assembly GCF_963930625.1. Classification (NCBI taxonomy): domain Eukaryota; kingdom Metazoa; phylum Chordata; class Mammalia; order Artiodactyla; family Cervidae; genus Muntiacus; species Muntiacus reevesi. The sequence goes on from NC_089250.1 coordinate 150,639,144, forward strand.
ATGAGAATCAATGTATTTAACAGCTGAAGGGTTTGGACACCACTCATTCAAAAAGGATACCAGCTCATAAGGTTTGAGTGTAATCACAGCGGATCTTTAGGTAATCAACTAAGATTTAGGAGAGTGCTGTACTCCAAAAGAGTAAGCAGCTTAGACAACAACAAATATTTCACTATATTATTCCTCTGTACTAGGAACTCTTCTAGCAGAAGAGAAAACAAAACAAACAAACAAAAACACCACATTCACTGCCCTCATAGAGCTCAAATGGTAGTAGAAAATAAAATAAAATAAGAAAAATATCTATTATATTGAATAATGATGAATGCACATATACTCCATTTCCAGAGGTGTCAGAATAACTAAATCTGAACTTGTAGTCTTGTCATAAATAAGTATAAACAGGACAAAATATGCAAAACAACTCACAGATATTACACAACAGGAACCTCAGGATAGTGATCCCTGAGAGTAGTAAATGAGGGTAAATGAGCTAAATCCTGCAATTATCCCTCATATTTTTCTACAAATTACTTTTCCTTACTGTATACAGGACACTTTCTGGAGAAAGAATAACAAGGGACCTGTGCATTTAAAAAGAACTAACTGGATCAGGGAGAACTTCAAGGTCCTAGCTGCCAGAGAAAGAACTCATAAAACACCTATGGGGGGGAGGAGCCAAGATGGCGGAGGAGTAGGACGGGGAGACCACTTTCTCTCCTACAAATTCATCAAAAGAATAACTGAACGCAGAGCAAACTTCACAAAACAACTTCTGATCGCTAGCTGAGGTCATCAGGCACCCAGAAAAGCAGCCCATTGTCTTCGAAAGGAGGTAGGACAAAATATAAAAGATAAAAAGCGAGACAAAAGAGCTAAGGACGGAGATCCGTCCCGGGAAGGGAGTCTGAATAAGGGACGTTTCCAGACACTGGGAAACCCTGGCACTGGCGGGCCTGGGGTAAGTGTTGGAATCTCGGAGGGCAACCTGACTGGGAGAGAAATAATAAATAAAACCCACAGATTATGAGCCTAAAAGCAACTCCCAGCAGAAAAGTACCCCAGACACCCGCATCCGCCACCAGCAAGTTGGGGCGGAACGGAGAGGAGCTGGAGGCATTGCTTGGGGCAGGGTCCGGGCCTGAGTGCCCTGAGGACAATCGGAGGGAGCTTTTGTGAGTTGCCAACTTGAACTGTGGGAGAGCAAAAGAGAGAGAGAGAAAATTAACCGGCCTGAACACACTGCTGGCCGTTTGCAGAACAAAGGGACGGAGATTCTGGATGGTTGACATCCGCCGGGAGGGTCGCAGCGAGACACAGGGCGCAGGCACGTTACCGGCGCGGGTGGGAACTGGGGCTGCGGACTCGGAGGGCAGAAGGAGCATGCACCGGACTGGCGCCGGCGGAAACTGAGACTGGGACCGCGGAAGGGAGTGGGCGCGCTGCACCCAGGGAAAGTGCGCCCGTCAAGCCCCTGGCTGCCTGGACCGCTCTGACGGGGAAGGCACAAAGAGCAGGTGCAGCTTTTTGTTCCGAGCTTTTGTGGAACACCTGAGGGCTGGGACGGCGCACAGCACGGGGCACGCTCCATATAGAGCAGCCGGGAGCCTGAGCAGCGCCAGCCCCTCCCCGCAGCGCAACGGAACTAGCTACCTGATAAGAGTCCACATCCACCCGCCTGTGTCAGGGCGGAAATGAGGCCCTGAAGAGACCGGCAAACAGAAGCCAAATAAACAAAGGGAACCGCTTCAGAAGGGACCAGTGCAACAGATTAAAATCCCTGTAGAAAACACCGACTACACCGGAAGGGGCCTGTAGATATCGAGAAGTGTAAGCTGGAATGAGGAGCTATCTGAAACTGAGCCGAACCCACACTGACCGCAACAGCTCCAGAGAAATTCCTAGATATATTTGTACTTTACTTTTTTTTAAGTAAGAAAAAAAAAATGTTTTTTATTTTTTATTTTTTCGCTTTTATTTTCCTTTAAAATTCCCTATTACTCCCCCATTACTCCTTAACTTTCATTTTCATAGATTTTTATGATTTTTTTAATTAGGGAAAATTTTTTTCTTTTTTTTTTTTCTTTTTCTTTTCTCTTTTTTCTTCTTTTTTTTCCTTTTTCTCTTCTATTTTCTATTTTTCTTTTTCTCTTATTTCTTTTAAAGTCCTCTAGTACTCCTCTACTACTCCTTAATTTTCATTTTCAATACACTATAACCTTACCAAAAAAAAAAAAAAAGAAGAAGAGAAGCCCTATTTTTAAACTGAATTTCATATATATTTCTAAAATTTTTTGTGTGTGTTTTGGTTTTTGTTTCTAATATAGTATTTTTAAGAGTCTAACCTCTGCTCTAGATTTTTAATTTTTGTTTTTCAGTATATGATATAAATTGTGAACATTTAAGAATCCAATATTCAGTTCCCATTTTTATTCAGGAGTGTGTTGATTATTCTCTCCCAATCTTGACTCTCTGTTTTCTACCTCAGAACACCTCTATTTCCTCCTTTCCCCTTCTCTTCCCAATCCAATCCTGTGAATCTTTGTGGGTGTCTGGGCTACAGAGAACACTCTGGGAAGAGACAACTGCGTAGATCTGTCTCTCTCCTCTTGAGTCCCCCTTTTTCTCTCATGCTCATCTCTATCTCCCTCCTCCCTCTCCTCTTCTTCATGTAACTCTGTGAGTCCCTAACTGGGGGGAATCTTTTCGCCATTAACCTAGAAGTTTTACTATCAGTACTGTATAGTTGGAGAAGCCCTGAGACTACTGGAAGAATAAAACTGAAATCCAGAGGCAGGAGGCTTAAGCCCAAAACCTGAGAATACCAGAAAACTCCTGACTACATGGAACTTTAAGTAATAAGAGACCATCCAAAAGCCTCCATACCTACACTGAAACCAACCATCACCCAAGAGCCAATAAGTTTTACAGCAAGTCATACCACACAAATTCTCCAGCAATGCAGGAACATAGCCCTGAACGTCAACATACAGACTGCCCAAGGTCACACCTAACACATAGACCCATCTCAAAACTCATTACTGGGCACTCCATTGCTCTCCAAAGAAAGAAATCAAGTTCCATGCACCAGAACACAGAACGCAAGCTTCCCTAACCAGGAAACCTTGACAAGCCAATCATCTAACCCCACCCACTGGGTAAAACCTCCACAATAAAAAGGAACCACAGACATCCAGAATACAGAAAGCCCATTCTAGACACAGCAATCTAAACAAGATGAAAAGGCAGAGAATTACCCAACAGGCAAAGGAACATGAAAAGTGCCCAACAAGTCAAACAAAAGAGGAGCAGATAGGGAATCTACCTGAAAAAGAATTTAGAATAATGATAATAAAATTGATCCAAAATCTTGAAAACAAAATGGAGTTACAGATAAATAGCCTGGAGACAAAGATTGAAAAGATGCAAGAAATGTTTAATAAAGACCTAGAAGAAATAAAAAAGAGTCAATTAAAAATGAATAATGCAATGAATGAGATCAAAACACTCTGGAGGGAACCAAGAGTAGAATAACGGAGACAGAAGATAGGATAAGTGAGGTAGAAGATAAAATGGTGGAAATAAATGAAACAGAGAGGCAAAAAGAAACAAGGATCAAAAGAAATGAGGACAACCTCAGGGACCTCTGGGACAATGTGAAACGCCCCAACATTCGAATCATAGGAGTCCCAGAAGAAGAAGACAAAAAGAAAGGCCATGAGAAAATACTCGAGGAGATAATAGCTGAAAACTTCCCTAAAATGGGGAAAGAAATAGCCACCCAAGTCCAAGAAACCCAGAGAGTCCCAAACAGGATAAACCCAAGGCGAAACACCCCAAGACACATATTAATCAAATTAACAAAGATCAAACACAAAGAACAAATACTAAAAGCAGCAAGGGAGAAACAACAAATAACACACAAAGGGATTCCCATAAGGATAACAGCAGATATATCAATAGAAACCCTCCAGGCCAGAAGGGAATGGCAGGACATACTGAAAGTAATGAAAGAGAATAAACTACAACCTAGATTACTGTACCCAGCAAGGATCTCATTCAGATATGAAGGAGAATTCAAAAGCTTTACAGACAAGCAAAAGCTGAGAGAATTCAGCACCACCAAACCAACTCTTCAACAAATGCTAAAGGATCATCTCTAGACAGGAAATACAGAAAGGTTGTATAAACGTGAACCCAAAACAACAAAGTAAATGGCAACGGGACCACACCTATCAATAATTACCTTAAATGTAAATGGGTTGAATGCCCCAACTAAAAGACAAAGATTGGCTGAATGGATACAAAAACAAGACCCCTATATATGCTGTCTACAAGAGACCCACCTCAAAACAAGAGACACATACAGACTAAAAGTGAAGGGCTGGAAAAAAATATTTCACGCAAACAGAGATCAAAAGAAAGCAGGAGTCGCGATACTCATATCAGATAAATAGACTTTCAAATAAAGGATGTGAAAAGAGACAAAGAAGGACACTACATAATGATCAAAGGATCAATCCAAGAAGAAGATACAACAATTATAAATATATATGCACCCAACATAGGAGCACCGCAATATGTACGGCAAACGCTAACGAGTTTGAAAGGGGAAAATAATAGTAACTCAATAAGAGTGGGAGACTTTAATACCCCACTCACAACTATGGATAGATCAACTAAACAGAAAATTAACAAGGAAACGCAAACCTTAAATGACACAATGGAACAGCTAGACCTAATTGATATCTATAGGACATTTCACCCCAAAACAATCAATTTCACCTTTTTCTCAAGTGCACACGGAACCTTCTCCAAAATAGATCATATCCTGGGCCATAAATCTGGTCTTGGAAAATTCAGAAAAACTGAAATCATTCCAGTCATTTTTTCTGACCACAGTGCAGTAAGATTAGATCTCAATTACAGGAAAAAAATTGTTAAAAATTCAAACATATGGAGGCTAAATAACACGCTTCTGAATAACCAACAAATCATAGAAGAAATAAAAAAAGAAATCAAAATATGTATAGAAATGAATGAAAATGAAAACACAACAACCCAAAACCTATGGGACACTGTAAAAGCAGTGCTAAGGGGAATGTTCATAGCATTACAGGCTTATATCAAGAAACAAGAAAAAAGCCAAATAAATAACCTAACTCTACACCTAAAGCAATTAGAGAAGGAAGAAATAAAGAACCCCAGCCTAGCAGAAGGAAAGAAATCTTAAAAATTAGGGCAGAAATAAATGCAAAAGAAACTAAAGAGACCATAGCAAAAATCAACAAAGCTAAAAGCTGGTTTTTGGAAAAAATTAACAAAATTGACAAACCATTAGCAAGACTCATTAAGAAACAAAGAGAGAAGAACCAATTTAACAAAATTAGAAATGAAAAGGGTGAGATCACAACAGACAACATTGAAATACAAAGGATCATAAGAGACTACTACCAACAGCTCTATGCCAATAAAATGGACAACTTGGATGAAATGGACAAATTCTTAGAAAAGTATAACCTTCCAAAACTGAACCAGGAAGAAACAGAAGATCTTAACAGAATCATCACAAGCAAGGAAATCGAAACTGTAATAAAAAATCTTCCAGTAAACAAAAGCCCAGGACCAGATGGCTTCACAGCTGAATTCTACCAAAAATTTAGAGAAGAGCTAACACCTATCTTACTCAAACTCTTCCAGAAATTTGCAGATGAAGATAAACTTCCAAACTCATTCTATGAGGCCACCATCACCCTAATTCCAAAACCAGACAAAGATGCCACAAAAAAAGAAAACTACAGGCCAATATCACTGATGAACATAGATGCAAAAATCCTTAACAAAATTCTAGCAAACAGAATCCAACAACATATTAAAAAAATCATACACCATGACCAAGTGGGCTTTATCCCAGGAATGCAAGGATTCTTTAATATTCGCAAATCAATCAATGTAATGCACCATATTAACAAATTGAAAGATAAATACCATATGATTATCTCAATAGATGCAGAGAAAGCCTTTGAAAAAATTCAACACTCATTTATGATTAAAACTCTCCTGAAAGCAGGAATAGAAGGAACATACCTCAACATAATAAAAGCTATATGTGACAAACCCACAGCAAGCACCACCCTCAATGGTGAAAAATTGAAAACATTTCCCCTAAAATCAGGAATAAGACAAGGGTGCCCACTCTCACCACTACTATTCAACATAGTCTTGGAAGTTTTGGCCACAGCAATCAGAGCAGAAAAAGACGTAAAAGGAATCCAGATAGGAAAAGAAGAAGTGAAACTCTCGCTGTTTGCAGATGACATGATCCTCTACATAGAAAACCCTAAAGACTCTTCCAGAAAATTACTAGAGCTAATCAATGAATATAGTAAAGTTGCAGGATATAAAATTAACACACAGAAATCCCTTGCATTCCTATATACTAACAATGAAAAAACAGAAAGAGAAATTAAGGAAACAATACCATTCACCATTGCAACAAAAAGAATAAAATACTTAGGAGTACATCTACCTAAAGAAACAAAAGACCTATACATAGAAAACTATAAAACACTGATGAAAGAAATCAAAGAGGACACAAACAGATGGAGAAACATACCGTGTTCATGGATTGGAAGAATCAATATTGTCAAAATGGCTATTCTACCCAAAGCAATCTATAGATTCAATGCAATCCCTATCAAGCTACCAACGGTATTTTTCACAGAACTAGAACAAATAATTTCACAATTTGTATGGAAATACAAAAAACCTCAAATAGCCAAAGTAATCTTAAGAAAGAAGAATGGAACTGGAGGAATCAACCTGCCTGACTTCAGACTCTACTACAAAGCCACAGTCATCAAGACAGTATGGCACTGGCACAAAGACAGAAATATAGATCAATGGAACAGAATAGAAAGCCCAGAGATAAATCCACGAACCTATGGACACCTTATCTTTGACAAAGGAGGCAAGGATATACAATGGAAAAAAGACAACCTCTTTAACAAGTGGTGCTGGGAAAACTGGTCAACCACTTGTAAAAGAATGAAACTAGAACACTTTCCAACACCATACACAAAAATAAACCCCAAATGGATTAAAGATCTAAATGTAAGACCAGAAACTATAAAACTCCTAGAGGAGAACATAGGCAAAACACTCTCCGACATAAATCTCAGCAGGATCCTCTATGACCCACCTCCCAGAATATTGGAAATAAAAGCAAAACTAAACAAATGGGACCTAATGAAACTTAAAAGCTTCTGCACTACAAAGGAAACTATAAGTAAGGTGAAAAGACAGCCCTCAGATTGGGAGAAAATAATAGCAAATGAAGAAACAGACAAAGGATTAATCTCAAAAATATACAAGCAACTCCTGAAGCTCAATTCCAGAAAAATAAATGACCCAATCAAAAAATGGGCCTAAGAACTAAACAGACATTTCTCCAAAGAAGACATACAGATGGCTAACAAACACATGAAAAGATGCTCAACGTCAATCATTATTAGAGAAATGCAAATCAAAACCACAATGAGGTACCATTACACGCCAGTCAGGATGGCTGCTATCCAAAAGTCTACAAGCAATAAATGCTGGAGAGGGTGTGGAGAAAAGGGAACCCTCTTACACTGTTGGTGGGAATGCAAACTAGTACAGCCACTATGGAAAACAGTGTGGAGATTTCTTAAAAAACTGGAAATAGAACTGCCATATGACCCAGTAATACCATTTCTGGTCATACACACTGAGGATTCCAAATCTGAAAGAGACACTTGTACCCCAATGTTCATAGCAGCACTGTTTATAATAGCCAGGACATGGAAGAAACCTAGATGCCCATCAGCAGATGAATGGATAAGGAAGCTGTGGTACATATACGCCATGGAATATTACTCAGCCGTTAAAAAGAATTCATTTGAATCAGTTCTAATGAGATGGATGAAACTGGAGCCCATTATAGAGAGTGAAGCCATAAAGATAAAGAACATTACAGCATACTAACACATATATATGGAATTTAGAAAGATGGTAACGATTACCCTATATGCAAAAAAGAAAAAGAGACACAGAAGTACAGAACAGACTTTTGAACTCTGTGGGAGAATGTGAGGGTGAGATGTTTCGAAAGAACAGCATGTATATTATCTATGGTGAAGCAGATCACCAGCCCAGGTGGGATGCATGAGACAAGTGCTCGGGTCTGGTGCACTGGGAGGACCCAGAGGAGTCGGGGGGAGAGGGAGGTGGGAGAGGGGATCGGGATGGGGAATACGTGTAACTCTGTGGCTGATTCATGTCAATGTATGACAAAACCCACTGAAATGGTGTGAAGTAATTAGCCTCCAACTAATAAAAAAACAAAAACAACAACACCTATGGGTTTCAGAAGAGACTTTAGAAGCTTCAGATTTTTTTTTTTTTAGCATAGATAAATTAGCCTCAGAGTTAAGGTTAGTCAAGATAAAAAGTTTTCAAAAGCTTTTAAAAATCACACTGATTAGTATGAAATTTAACTCCTAATGAAAAGAAAAACTAGCATTCTTTAAAGAAAGAAAATAAAATTCATTTAAAACCAGTATTCACAATACCCAACATGGAATAAAAGCATGCTAGACATGCAAAGAGAGAGGGGGGAAAAATGAGCCTGGTAGAAAAAAAAAAGAAAGGTATTAAACGAAACACTAAGGACAGAAGTATTTGCACTAGCAAGTAAAGATTTTAAAAGAGTCATTATAAATATCTGCAAAAAATGAAAGAAAACATGATTAAAATAAAGAAAGAAATGGAAGATATATAAATGAAATTTTGAAGGTTGAAAAATACCAATAGATACAGCATTGACTTTAAAACAGTTTAAGCACTTCTGCAAGAACAGATTAGTAAACCTAGAGACACAGAAAGAGAAAATGTCCAAGCTAAACAACAGGAGAATGAAGTGCTCAATGATGACCAAGAACTTGTGACATAATTTCAAAGGGTCTAGCATATGTCTAATTGGAAGAGTAAAAAATATTTATACAAATATCAGCTCATTCATGTATATGAGAAGTTCAACAAATCAAAAGCTATACCATAACCAAGTGATAATAAAATGAAAATTTTAAAGCAGCTATAGAAAAATAAAGGTCAATCTGTCTATAATGGTAAAAAGAGGCATAACATAACTTTAAACCTTGCAATGAAAACAATGCAAATAAAAAAAAAAGTAGCAACACTTTAAAGAGGTGAAAATAAAATTAAAAAAAAGTTATTTTAAATTCAGTAAAAATAATCTTTTAATAGAAAATAAAAAATAAATATATTTCCAAAAGTTAAAGCTTAGACTTCCAAACACTCACACATAAATAATTCCTTTCTCTGCCTGCAACAACCATGTCTAGGCATGGCAATTTAAATACAAGGTTAAAGGAAAATCCAACTCCTCCTAACATAATACTAAAAATCTCCAGAATTAATAGTCACTCATGTTATCAGGAACCAAGGAAATCTGAACTTAATTTTTTTAAAAAATCAATAAGTATCAAAAGTGAAGTGATGGACATGATAGGATTATCTAACAATGATTTTAAAGCATCTCTCATAAAATTGTTTCAAAAGACAGAAAAAAAAGTGATGATGTGAATAAAAGGGATCCCTGGTACATTTTGGTGGGAATGTAAATTAGTGTGGCCAATTTGGTAAATAGCCTGGACATTCCTTAAAAAAATAAAAAATAGAATTACCATATATCCTGCAACTCCATTTCTGAATGAAGTGAAGGTGAAGTGAGGTGAAGATGAAATGACTTTCTCAAGGAGATATCTGTACTCCCATGTGCATTTTATATGAACATGTGTGTGTGTGTATATATATATACACACACACACATACATATATTCAGTCATAAAAAAGGATGTAATTCTGTCATTTGCAATGACAAGGACAGATCTTGAGGCAAGTATGCTAGACAAAATAAATCAGGCAAAGAAATACAAATGCCATGCAAATTCACTTTTTGTGGAATTTAAAACTCATGGAAAAAGATAGTATAATAGTGCTTTTCAGGGGCTAAGGGGTGGGGAAATTGGGATATGTTGGTCAAAGGATACAAACTTGCAGTTAAAAGATGAATAAATTTTGGAGAGTTGATATACACTATGGTGACTATAGTAACAACACTGTATAACAAGTACTGTATAAGTACTGTATCAAGTACTGTATACATGAAAATCACTGTGAGAATGGAACTTTAATGTTCTCCCCATAAAAACATCATAAATGATAATTATGTGAGATACTTTGTGCTCAGTCATGTCCAACTCTTTGCAGCCCCATGGACTGTAGATTGCTAGGTTCCTCTTCTGTCCATGGGATTTTCCAGACAACTACCAACCCAGGGATAAAAATATTTTATAATAACTAAAGTTCCTGTGGTGAACATTTCATAATATATATGAGGATCAAATCATCACATTATACATCTTAACCTTATATAATGGTATATGTCAACTATATCTCAAAGCTAGAGGGAAAAACCCAAGTAGGTAGAAACATACTAGAAACAAATTTTTAAAAATCTAAGTTCCCAGCAATAAACAGAAAATGTCAGCAAAGAAGTAGAAGTAACAGAGACACAGCAAATAAAAATTTTGCAACAGAAACATATAATAACTGAAATCAAAGTGTAATAGGTGATTTCAAGACAAGACTTAAAGAGAGAAAAGGATCAGTGACTGTGAAGAGAGAACACTATAAATCACACAATCTGAAAAAAGGAGAGAGAAAATCAGCTTAAAAAAAGAATGGTGTCTCAGACTTGTGAGATCTAACCTCTAAGATCTACATTTCTTTATTGAAGTCCCAGGAAACAAGAATCAGGGTGAGACTGAAATTTTATTCTAAGAAATAATGGTTAAAAGCATCCAAAGTTTGGTAGAAGATATGAACCAACAGATTCAAGAAGCTAAGCAAATGTCAAACAGGAAACTCAAGAACTCTACACCACGACATATTGTAGTCAGAGTTCTGAGAACTCAGGACAATAAGAACACTTAAAAAGCTATGAGTGAAATGACACCATACCTGTAGTGAAAAAACAAATCAAATGAAAATATTTCTTACAGAACATTGTGACGGTGAAAAGGAGAGACACAACATTTTTCAAGTGCTGGAAAACAACATTTTTCAAGTGCTGGAAAACGGTGCTATAAATCTAGAATTTTATATCCAGTGAAAATATTTCAGGAAGGAAGAGCAAATCACGACATTCTCAAAAGAAGCAAAATAAGAGGACTTGTCACCAGCAAATCTGCCCTTAAAATATGGCTAAAGGAAATCTCTAAACATAAAACAACAAAAGAAGAAATTTTGCATTATTAAGAATGAAGAAATAACGCAAAGTAAAGAATATTAGTACAAATAATATATTTTCCTTCTGCTTTTGAATTTAATAAATAATGTTTGGATCTTCCCTAGTGGCTTACTTGGTAAAGAATCTGCCTGCAATACAGGACATCCAGGTTTGATCCCTGGGTTGGGAAAATCCCCTGAAGAAAAAATTGGGAATCCACTCTAACATTCTGACCCGGAGAATCCCTTGGACAAAGGAGCTTGGATTGTAGTTCATGGGGTCTCAAAGAGTAAGCCACAACTGAGCGACAAACGTTTCACTTTCAAATAATGTCTGGTGCTGGAAGCAAAAATTACATCTCCTAATGTTCTCCTGAATTTGCATAGAGAGAATAGTTAAGACAATTATAAATTGAGAGTGGTAGAGAATAATAAACTTCACCTAAACTGGAAAAATGGTTACATGAGTAGACTTGATGTTATGTGCATTTGATACTTACAACAAATTAAGAAAAAGAAAAGAAAAATACACTAACATACACAAAAACACTATAGGAAATTAAAATGAAGTTCTGATACAAGTACAAGAAAATCAAAAGAAGCCTGGGGAAGAATTAATAAAATAATGAAAGGAGAAAAAAAACACATAAAAAGTAAAATGTCTAACTTAGGTCTTAACAGGTATATATGCTTAATGGACCCAACTATAGGCTTTAAAGATATGACCTAGCTATAGGCTACCTATAAGAAACTAAATTCAAATGTAGAAATATAAGTATATTGAATGTATAAGAAAATGGGTATATCACATAAACTTTAATCAAAGAAAACAGTAGTAGCTATATTAATATATGATAAAGTGGAATCCAGAGCTACATCTATATTTATACATAGAGAGACAAAAGGGCATATTTATAAAAAGACAAATCTACCAAGGAGACATAATCTTAAATATGCATGCACTATAGAATATATGTGAGGCAAAAACTGGTAAAACTAAAGGGAAAAAAGAAAAATTCATAATCATATTTGGAGATATGCATGTCCCATTTCACCAATTGATAGAAAAACTACATAGAAAATCATAAAAAACATAGAATAACATAACACCCACTAAAGAATCTAATTGACATTTACAGAATACTCCACCAAATAGCAGAGATTATGTTTTCTTCAGGTGCTATTGAAATATACCAGGTCATATTTGGGCCATATAGGTCATATTTGGGCCATAAAACATTCTTCAGTGAAGTCAGCAGAGGAATTGAAATCAAGTGTGTTCTCTGGCCACAGTGGAAGTAAGCCAGAGATCAATAACCAGAAGTTAGAAAAATATTCAAAATTTTGGAAACTAAGTAATACTTAGAATATTTCATATATTAATGAGGATGTTTCAAGGGAAATTGCATATTAAAAACACATTGAGCTGAATAGAAACAGAACATATACAAATTTGTAAGACATAGCAAAACATGTTGGGCAATAAATTTAAAATACTAAATGCATACATTATTAGAAAAGGGTAAAGTCTAGAGTCAATAATCTAAGTGTCAATCTCAAGATTTAGAAGAGTAAAATAAGTCCCAAATAAGTAGAATGAAAGAAATAATAAGGATAAAATCAGGAATCAATTAAATTGTAAATAAAAAAAGATAATCCATGAAACAAGCTTTTGGAAAAATTCAAAAAATTGACATATATCTAGGAAGACTAACAAAGGAAAAAAAATCAGAGAAGACAAAATCAATAATATTAAAAACAGGCAGAGTTGGTGGGAATTTAAAATGCAGAAAAGTAATCAGCATAGTGACAAATTGACTTTATTATTTCCCTCTACTTATAGTTTCATCACAAGTGTGTTCTCCAGTAATAGAGGAAAACAGAGTTTAGCTACAGCTCCATTAGCAACCAAGCCATCTTTATAGCCAAAAGAAGCATAGAAAGCAGATAATGGAAGCCACTGGATGAAGAGAAACCATAGGTGGGGGAGTCAGAGAAAATGACACCTAATTCTATGTACTGTTTGTACGACTCTTTGGGGTGCCCTGGACTCCAGTCCATCAAGTTCCTCTGCCCATGCAATTTTCCAGGCAAGAAGACTGGAGTGGGGTGCCACTTCCTAGTCTGGGGGAGCTTCTGAATGCAGGGATTGAACACACATCTCTTGTATTGGCAGGTAGATTCTTTACCACTAGTGCCAACTGGGAAGCCCAACTCTATGTATGGATCCATACAATTTCAGTCTGTTTACTGAAACTGGCAAACAAAGATAGCTGCAACTCCATAGACTCAAGGTTTTAAAAACTAAAATGAGATTTGTACCACTCTGCCTAGTCTGAGGACTTGCCTGGTGACTCAGTTGGTATAGAATCTGCCTGAAGTGCAGGAGACCCAGGTTCAGTCTCTGGGTGGGGAAGATCCCTTGGAGAAGAGAATGGCAACACACTCCAGTATTCTTGCCTGGAAAAATCTCATAGACAGAGGTGCCTGGTGGGCTAATGTCCATGGGGTTGCAAAGAGTCGGAAATGACTTAGCGACTGAACAACTGCCCAGTCTGAACATAATTAATTTGTTTTCTAAGACAAAAACATCAACATCTTCTAGAGGGTTATAATAAAACCCCAAGTTTGTACAAGATATCATTTAATTCCTTTTAAACTTTGTCCACAGGTATATTTGTAATTAGCTGAAGAAGTGACCTTTAAGAGGAATACACTGAAATATTATAACTGGAAACATATTAGTATATTTTGATAATAAAAGGATTGTGTCATGTATCAGATATTGATTGTTAAAGAGAAAGGAGGCACGTGTATTTGTGGGTTTTGGCCTGACAACTAGGCTAACACTATTGCTATTAGCTAAAAAATGAAATATTTCATAAAGAAAAGATTTATACTAGGGGTGTAAAGAAGTTCAGTTTGAACAAGGTAGAGCTACTTACTACATTTACAAATGAAAATTTTAAGTAAGAAGTTCATTATACAAGTCTTTATTTCAATGGCTATGTCAAAATGAGATAATTTTGTGAATCATGAGTATATAGATGATATAAAAAGGCATGGAAGTGAATGAGATCACCAAGGGAGTGGGTGTAGATTGAAACAGAACAGACTAAAAGAGATCCATAGGACGAGTCCTGACTCACTTAAGCAATTGATAAAATGTGAAAACGTGCTCAAAGTAATATATAAAATGGAAAAATGAAAAGAAATAACTAACCCAGTTTGGGTTCCGTTCAGTTCAGTTCAGTTCAGTGACTCAGTCGTGTTCGACTCATTGCCACCCCATGAATCGCAGCATGCCAGGCTTCCCTGTCCATCACCAACACCCGGAGTCTACCCAAACCCATGTCCATCGAGTCAGTAATGCCATCCTCTGTCATCCCCTTCTCCTCCTGCCCCCAATCCTTCCCTTAAATGAGTCTAAATATATTAGTAAAAGTTAACCAAGGAAAGGAAAGGAAAAGAAAGGATTAAGGGCATTCCAGGAGATAAAACCATAGTGAGCAAATTCAGTAGCACTAAGGAAATAGTAGGGCAGCAGTAGTAAATGTGCTAAGAGGAAAGAATACAATAAATCACCACAGACTTATTTGTCACGTTAAGAAAACATCCTTTATCATAAGAGTTTATGGTTTTAAACTATTTCTGAAGACATATTATTTCATTTGAATAACCCAAGGAAGAACTTTAATTCATAAAAAGTTTCTCTGTTAAAATTAGTGTATCTAGAAAAAGGAAGGGGCCATTCTTCACATTATGCTCACTCCAAGTGGCAAGCCCTAAGACACTCTGAAAAAAACCTTTAAAATGCATAATGTGACGTACATGGAGGGAGCTAGTTAAGGGGCTTTCAATGATATGATCAAGCTTTAAATATTTTAATTTTTTCTATTTTTTATTTAATTAAAAAATTTTCAACTTTGTATTGGTTTCTGCCATACAACAAATTCAATTCAGCCATAATTATACATACATCCCCTTCTTCCACAGCCTCCCTCCGCTCCCTCCCAGGTCATCACAGAGCACCAGACTGGGCTTCACTGCATATTATGATACACATCAACTTCTCACTACCTATTGATCTAACACCGATAGTGTATATAAGTTGATGCTGCTTTCTCCATTCATTCCACTCGCTCCCTCCCCCAATGTGTCCACAAGACCATTCTCTACATCTGCATCTCCATTCCTTCCCTGCAAATTGTTTCAATATCATTTTTTTAGATTCCATACATATGTGTTAATATATTTTCTTTTCTCTGACTTACTTCACTCTGTATAACAGGCTCTAGGTTCATCCACCTAACTAGAACTGACTCATTCATTCTTTTTATGACTGAGTAATATTCCACTGTATATATGTACCACATCTTTATCCAGTCATCTGTCAGTGGACATCTAGGTTGCTTCCATGTCTTGGCTATTGTAATTAGTGCTGCTATGAACACTGAGGTACATTTGTCTTTTCTGATGATGCTTTGCTAAGGGTATATGCCCACTAGTGGGATTGTTGGGTCATATGGTAGATTTATTCCCAATTTTTTTTATTCCCTGTTCTCCATATTTACTGTATCAATTTACCTTCCCACATACTATCGTTTATGTGGAATGAATTTAAGGGAGAGCAAGATTGGACTTCCTGTGCCACACAGCAACTTCTCACCAGCTATCCATCTTACACCTGATAGTGTATAAATATTGATGCTATGTTCTCCATTCATCCCATTCTCTCCCTCCCTGACTGTGCCCACAAGTAACATTGGCAAACGCAGGGAAGGAGGAGGTCACGTAATGGTCCGTGCAAGAAATGACAAAGACCCAGTAGGAGTAGGTTCTTTAAGAAAATTCTCTGGATTCTTAAGGGTAACAAAGTCCAGGAACTATATGGTGAGATGTTTTCTTTCTTATAAACCAGAATCTAGTACATAACAATGTATACTCTTCCATTCAACTTAAACATTTTTTAAAGAAGTTTAATTCATAATATAGAGGCAAAGGGAGTTTCTCTTCGAAACTGAGGTTGAATTAAGATGTACTTAAGTGAATAAAGAGACCCTTCACAGTTTTCTCACTCACAGTGTCAACTCCTATGTCATTTTCAGGGACTTTCAAGAATACATGTGAAAGTGAAAGTGGGTCAGTTCTGCCCGACTCTTCACAGCCCCATGGTCTATACAGCCCATGGAATTCTGCAGCCCAGAATACTGGAGTGGGTAGCCTTTCCCTTCTCCGGGGGATCTTCCCAACCCAGGGATCGAACTCAGGTCTCCTGCACTACAGGTGGATTCTTTACCAGCAGAGCCACAAGGGAAGTCCAGGAATACTGGAGTGGGTAGCCTATCCCTTCTCCAGCAGATCTTCCCAACTCAGGAATCGAACTGGGGTCTCCTGCATTGTAGGCAGATTCTTTACCAACTGAGCTATCAGGGAAGGCCACTGGCATATAGTAAAGTTTACTGATAAACACTGTGCAGTTTTATAAGTTTTTTAGAAAACACATCAATCAACACAATCACTGTCAATAAAAATATGGAACAGTTTCACTACTGCCCAAATGTTTTCCTTAGAACTTTGCAGTTAACCTTTACCCTAAACTCCTGTTAAATCCTTTAATAGTCATGATATGTCATCAGTCCTTAGAGTGTTGTCTTTCCCAGATGTTATATAAATTGAATTGTACAGTTTATAGCATGTTTTAAACTAGCATCTTTCATTTTAGCATAGGGCATTTGAGATGCATCCATGCAGTTGCATGTAACAGCCATTTATTTCTTTGTAGAACTGAGTACTCTTCCATTGTGTGGATGCACCAGTTTGTTAATCTGCTCCCTAGCTGTGGGACATCTGTATTATTTCCAGGTTTTGGTGATTATAGATAAAGCCAATAAATCATTTGAGTACAGATTTTTTGTGTGAACATACATTTTTATTTCACATGAGTAAAAATCTAGAGAGGAAGGAAAGGAAGGAGATTATTGCAATGAATGGCAAGTGGATATTTGACGTCACAAAAAATTGTGAAGCTGTTTCTGTATTGTTTAGAGGGGCTTTTGCACAATAACAGCAAAGATGAATTGTGCTGAGACAGATTATATGGATTATAAAGCCTAAAATATTTATTATTTTGCTCTTTATAGAAAAAGATAACGGACTGTTAGCTCAGAATATGGTGCGGCTTGGTGAGTGTTCCATGGGCATTTGAAAAAAATGAGTAGTTTTCTGTTATTGGATGAAGTGTTTCATAAATGTCATAGTTCACATGCACTGACAGTGACATTTAAATCTTCTATAGTCTACTAATTTTCTATTTACTGGGTCTATTAATTACTGGACATGTAGGACTGAAGGGTGTTAAAGATTAAAGATTTCAAATATAATTTTGTATCTGTCTCTTTTTCTTTTCCAGTTTTTTATCTACTTTTGTTTTATACATTTTGAAGTTTTGTTGCTAGGTGCATACCCATTTAAGATAATTATGTTGACATCAACATTTTATCATTTTTGATACACTCTCTTCTTAATCCCTTGTAATATGTTTTGTTCTGAAATCAATTTTGGCTGATAATGAATAAATTGGAAAAAACAGTATTTTTAGTTTGCAAAAGAGATTGTAGGCATATCTCAAATGAAGTATGACTTAAATTGGATCTTGGCTGTTGGACAAAATTTGAACAGAAGGATACAAAGAATTGTAGAACAGAGTATTTTGTAAGTAGATTGTCAGGTAAGTTCTTAATTAAAGAAACAGAAGTCAACTATTAGTAGCATAAGCAAAAAAAATGATAAATTAATTTGATGGATATGGAGTAGTTCATGAAATATGAATAAATTATTTGGGTGGATATGGAGTAATTCATGAAATCAAGAGAGCACTGAATGGGGAAGACAGGTAAGAAGATATTGGTGACAGACTCAAAAACAGCTTCATTAGTGTGATCACTTTTGACCATTTTCCTGTGGTAGTCTTCTCAAGATTAAAATTCCTCAAAAAACTGCTTGTAAATTTAGAAACATGCTTCTAAACAATGCATGGGTCCAAAAGGATATCACTATGAAAATTAGAAAGTATTCACAACAAAATTAAAAGTATGACATCTAAATCCACTGAATACAGTTTAAAAATGTGTTTAGAGGGACATGTTTAGAATTATATTAGCCTGAAAGTTAAGTATGTAATATGCCATCTCAAAATCATATAAAAAAATGAACTTAAGGGAATAAAAGGATTAACAAAAAATAAAAGGATTAAAATATTATTGAAATAGAAAAAAACATGAAATAGGGAAAATCTACAAAGATAAAATTGGTTCTTGTCTTCTACTTATTAATTAGAATTAATTATTTAATTAGAATAATAAAAAGGGGGAAAATACAAATTATTACTAACATGAATAGAAAAGAGGATATGCCTCAAACCTGCAAACATCAAAATATACAGTGAAGATGTATTATTAATAATTTTATTCTAATCATTTTGGGAATTTAGGTGAACCAGATAAATTAACCAAAAACACATTAAATAAATACAGAGGAAAACATATGACAATCTGAATAGCTGTCAAAAAACACTTCCTAAAAGTTAATATTTCATGACAATAAATTTCATCAAATTAGAAATACAAAATAATTTTTTACTTTCTCATTGAGGTTAGTAACACTCCAAGCATATTTACTCACACTAGTTTTAATTGACATTTTCTTAAATATGCTAGCCACTATAATGTATAGTATTTTATATAGCAGCAATAAACAATAGAAACTAAAAGATAAAATCCAATTTAAAATACTACCATGTAACCATTAATAAATCCAGAAAAATATATGCAAGACTACTGAAAACTACAAAATATAGAGTGAAAATAAAGAAGAGGTAAATAAAAAGAGAGACATACCATATCTATAGTGTGCAAGACTCAATATTTCATTATGTCAATTCCTCTTTGCTGATCTATAGAATTTTTTAAGAAATGTTCCAAAGTCTCATTTATTTTTATGTAAGTTGAGAGATTGATACTAAATTCTATATGAAAATATGAACAAACTAGAATAGCCAAGACATTCTTATAAAGAAATCAACATTATGGGTTTAAACTACTGAACAACAGAATACATTATAAAGTTTCAGTAATTAAGATGATATAAATGTTCGACTAAGGATAGCAAAGTAGTCCAGTTTAATATAATTTTCACAAGTCAATATACAGAAGCAATATATGACATCACTTGATCTGTGACAGAGGTGCCACTGTAATTTAATAGGGAACAGGAATTTTTTAAATAAGAGATACAGGTTTACACAGTATACAAAAATTTTTAATTTGAGACGTGGGTTTGATCCCTGGGTCAGGAAGATCCTCTGGAAAAGGGCATGGCAACCCACTCAAGTATACTTGCCTGGAGAATAATATGGGCAGAGGAGCCTGGTGGGCTATGGTCCATAGAATTGCAAAGATCAAACACAACTGACACGATTTAGCATGCCTAGACTTAAATGTGAGCGATAAAAAAAATAAATCAAGAAATCAGCATAAGAAATTACCATCACAACTTTGGGAGTAGGTATTTCTTAAACAGAACATAAATATTAGTGAAAAAATTAGATAAAAGATAAAATGGATGTTATTAAAACTGAGAATTCCTGTTCCTCAAAAACAACAGTGAAAGAGTAAAAATGCAATCATGTTTTGGGAAGAATAACTGCAATGAATATTTCAGTAACAGACTCATTTCTAGAATATATAAAGAATTCTTAGAAATTATTAAGACAATGATTGAAAAAAATAAAAATTGCAGGAAATTCTTGAACAGATATTTCATAAAAGAAGATTCCAAATGGCAAAAAATCATTAAAAGTAGCTCAACATAAGAAGTATTCAGGAAAATAACAAAGTAAAGTCATGAGGTATCACTAATTAAACTCATACGCAGCAATAAAAAAACCTAACAATATCCAGTATTGTCACGGAAGTAGAATAATTATAATTCTCATTCATAGATGGTAGAAATATAACTTCTTGGGAAAATTCTTTGGAAGTATTTATTAAAAAGATAATTTTCTGTACACAATGTTCTATGATCTAGTGACTCAAGTCCTACTTATATACTAATGGAAATGAATGCATTGTCTCATCAAAAGATATGTACCATAGCATTCATGACTTTTATTTAAAACGAGCAAATCAGTATGTTTACCAATAGCAGGATGGATCAAATATGTTATCTTCCTAAAATCAGGTTAATACACAGCAATGTAAAACAAGACACATACAATATGGATGTACTTCAGACATACTGTCACCAAAAAAGAACTAAACACCAAAAAACAAAATGATATAATATATATATTATAATTACAGTAACAGTAACTTCAAAAATATACAAAACTATACTATGTGGATAGAAGTCACAATACAGGTTACCTTATTAGTAGTGACTAGGAATGGCAGGAAACAGGTTTCTGCAGTATAGGAAATATTATTTATCTTTATCTTTGAGTGGTTCCATGGGTTTATAAGGGTGTAAAAATTTTGGACTCTTAATAATTGTGTAATCTACTGATTATTAATAACATCAATAAACATGTTTGTTTGTTTTTAAACTACTTGGAATGATGTTCTCATTAGCTAGGTGAGTCTCATGCTCAAGCTTGGGCAAGACAGAACACCTCAAGCACAGATTTTACAAAATCACATTAAGAAGGATTTTCCCAAGGAAATTAAAAGAATTATCACTGAGGAAGGATGTGGGATGTTGTAGTGGGTACCAAATATAGTAATGGCAGGGCATTAATAATAAATGACACTAATATTTGACATATTTTTATTTCATTTAACCTTAACAATAATCTTATAAGCAAGTGCTACCATTATTCATATTTTACATGCAAGGCCAGGGGACATTTAAAGGCATATTTGGGATTTGGTATTTGAATGGACTTCGCTGGTGGTTCAGCCAGTAAAGAATCTGCCTGCAATGCAGGAGACCCGGGTCAGGTCCCTGGGTCGGGAAGATCCCCTGGAGGAGGGCATATGGCAACCCACTCTAGTATTCTTGTGTGGAAAATTCCATGAATAGAGGAGCCCAGTGGGCTATAGTCCATGGGGTGGTAAAGAGCTGGACACAACTGGGCTACTTTCACGTTCACCTTTTGGGATTTTAATACAGATTAACTGTATCAAGGGTCTTGAACTTTTATGCTCTGCTGTTTCTGTAATGTATACTATATGTTTAATGATTATGAAGTAGACAAGGCAGAATGGAACAAAGAAAAGCAAAGATATGGATGCATTAAGCTATTTAATCATTCCATTTCATTCTGCTATGGAAAAGGTTTTCAAACATTTATTTTAGAAAATAAGCAAATTTATGGCTGCAAAATCATCAAAGCCTGGGCAATTATAAATACACATTCATACACATAATGCTTTCATTTTAATGATTTATAACATATAATCGGAAGTTAGGAGTCTTTGTCCTTTCCAAAGATCAGTATCATCTTTATCAAAATTAGGGGTTTCGGTGTTTGTTACCAAAAAATTCATTTTGCTATTCATTCAAAAATTACAACTTCTACCTGTAAATTGATAAGATGACTGAGAAAATATCTTTCAGTTCTCATCATAATATTGAATAGGGCCACATAATTGGAGAGTTATTTAAGCACAGCAGGTGTTATCAGGTGGTGGTACAATCAGATACCATGGCTATCTTCCTGCTTACAAACCCAGGTCATTTCACAGTGGAAAGGATACCAGCCTCAAAAGGTACAAAGAAAAAGATCTTGTGAAAGAAATCATTCTGCAATCGCAAGTATACCAATGCCCTCAGGAAACTAGCACCAATCAGGGTTTAATTCAACTAAAGCAAACACTGCAGGACACAGGAAGGTAATGTCAAATAAGAGACTTTATTGGATTGGCCTCTGAAACAGATAAATGTGCAAATGCAAACCTCATGAAAAGAAATAAGTTTGCTACTACCCATTAAATGGATCAATATCAATCTGCTAACTCTAATCTTTTAATGGCAGTTTTCATTATAAATCAAGACCTGTATTTTTTTTAAACATTCTACTATCAAAAGTCTAGCTTTGAGTGAAATTAAGGGTTACCTTCAAATATTATTAATGTACTTGCCCCTGAGTATTAACTCAAAATGAATTTGTCATTTCCCTCAAAGGTTGAGCAACTTCATGACCTTTCAAGATCCTTATATTTGCATCATTCTATTCAGCTTAAAGTATTCTGATCTTTTAAAAGATGGTCAGAAATCATAACAGAAATATACAAGATTTTGCAGATCTTTACAATTCAGATGAACTCTTGTATATTCCTTTACATCAAAACAGGTTCTCAAAGTCAATCCCATGTTTCTGTCAAGATTTTCATTTACATCCACTTGGAGATGGCAACTTGGAGAAAAGTGCCAACAAATGTTCACTAAGAGAAAAGGGTCAAGTTGGAGGAAAGGGCCAACAAATGAAAAAAATATAGAAATCTTCTATAAGGAACTACAATGAGTAATAGAAATGAATGAAAACAGAAGGAAAAATTACATAACACATTTAAAACATCTTATCTCACTGAATATTGGAAAAAAACTTATCTAGTTCAATAAAGAATGGGAATTTTTGCCGACATAATTTGATCCATTCTTTCCATTCTCAGATGTAAGTTTCTCATGTGATATTTTCTCCAAAATAGAGATCAATAGCATATCTTATTTATTAAAAAGAGAAATTATTTCATATAGAGGTAAAGTATTCCATTAGTGTGGAAAAAGCCATGATAATGAACCACTTTTATATATTTCAACTTGTTTTGCGGCCAAGATAGTTTTCCTTCCTTAATCTTTGAAGAATATTTCTATGATGGTGCAGGTCTAAAAGAACAGAAGCCTTGGGAAGGAAGATCCTGCATTAACCTCCAAATTTGGGAAGGGAGAGGGAAAAATGAAATTCTAAGACAAATTATCATAAAACATACATAAATTACAAGAGAACCAGCTAGAACCAAAAAAATGCAGCTGAGCTGTGGAAACAAAGATAAGCTAAGACAAGAGACAACAAACACCAACAAACAGAGTAAACAGATACTGAAACAATTATCCAAGGAAGTTTCTTAAAGCCACCAAATAAGTTATCAGATGTTAACATCAGAGCAAAGACGTATCAGGAATGAATTAGTGAACCGTTTTTAACATCACCCAACATATAGGGGACAACAGAGGATGAGATGGTTGGATGGCATCACCGACTCAATGGACATGAGTTTGAGCAGGTTCTGGGAGTTGATGGACAGGGAAGCCTGGCGTGCTACAGTCCATGGGGTCACAAAGAGTTGGACATGACTAAGTGACTGAACTGAACTTATGAGTGGCATCTTAGAAATTAAAGGAGGAAAAGACAGAAGGAGAGGAAAGAAGGGACGGAGAGAGGGAGACAAAGAGACAGGAGGGAGAGTTTCATTTTGATCATAAAAATGACAGAAAAAAAATTGAGGGGACTACAGAAATGTTCAAACACATTTTTTTTTTTCTAGTACACATTCACCAAATACATAATGGAATCTTATATATGATAGAAACTGCTAAATTATGAGATGCAAAATTTAAACCAGTATACATGGTCCCAAAGAATTATAGTTCAGACTCTAATATTGCTTTAAAAGACAAGAGGTCTAGAATTTGGATACATGCAGTCCTAAGCAAGGATGGGGCAACTGTTCTAAGAGACTTAGATGGGAATTTGTCTCAAAATAAAAACTAACCAGAGAAGCCTCAGGATCCCTCTGATTTCATTATTTCTTAAGAGGAAATGTGATTGCAAAAGTGAAATATGAGACATCATACCAATCAAATCTTTTTGAGAGTTTAAGCTTTCCAAAATTAGTATTCCACATATAGCACTTGAGCACGGTAGTATTTAAATAATTAAGTCCTAACATCCCTGCCTTGTTCCTCCTGTTTCTGTTCATTTTAAATTTTGAAACAGGCAAATTTGAGTAAGTGTATGTATAACCTAGATAGCTTTATTTTATATTTATTTTTTTAGCTTTATTTTAAATTGCATGCAAAATTACATATATTGGTGGAGTGGAGGGAGAGGATGAACACATGCTGAAATAAGACAGATCTGAAACTTAATCCAAGTTCTTGTCTTATTTAAGTACAGGACTTGACAAAGTTGTTTAATTCTCTGCATATTCAGTTTTCTTAGCTGTAATATGGGGGCAAGAAAACTATGATATCTGAGTCAAATATAATAATGTATGAACAGACCTAGCCCAGTGTCTATGATAGAATAGGCCTTCAAAACATGAATATTAGCTAAACTCACTTGAACAATTTATGTATTTCAAGTATTATGATAAGTATTTCATATGTACTATCTCCTTTATCCCTCAATACAAGTCTATACAATAGTATTATTTTCCCTAATTTTATATATAGAGAAAGGCTACTCTCCCCCACCTCATGCCTGGAGCAGGAAACTTTTCTTTTTCTTTTTTTTTTTTCCCCCAGATTTTCACACTGAGAATCTGATTGGCCTCTTGTTGGGGTCTAGATGGATCAGAAGTGGGGGGAGGTGTAGAAATAAAGTAAAAAGACCATTTAATTCTTGTAAGCATATCCTAGAAAGGTAAGCCTCAGGCAGGGGAGGGTGTTAGTTTCTTTTTCTTTCACAAGTAGGTAGGGTCACATTATCTGCCTGAGAGCTAAACAAAGGCACTTAAGTTTAGGGGTCAGGCAGAGGGGCAGAGTTCTCTGAGTCAGGCCATTATATGTGATTAAAAAAAAAAACATGCCTGTTTAGGTTTTGGCCGATTTTTTGATTGGGTCATTTATTTTTCTGGAATTGAGCCTCAGGAGTTGCTTGTATATTTTTGAGATTAATCCTTTGTTGCTTCATTTGCTATTATTGTCTCCCAATCTGAGGGCTGTCTTTTCACCTTGCTTATAGTTCCTTTGTTGTGCAAAAGCTTTTAAGTTTCATTAGGTCTCATTTGTTTAATTTTGCTTTTATTTCCAATATTCTGGGAGGTGGGTCATAGAGGATCCTGCTGTGATTCATGTTGGAAAGTGTTTTGCCTATGTTCTCCTCTAGGAGTTTTATAGTTTCTGGTCTCATATTTAGATCTTTAATCCATTTTGGGTTTATTTTTGTGTATGGTGTTAGAAAGTGTTCTAGTTTCATTCTTTTACAAGTGGTTGACCAGTTTTCCCAGCACCACTTGTTAAAGAGGTTGTCTTTTTTCCATTGTATATTCTTGCCTCCTTTGTCGAAGATAAGGTGTCCATAGGTTCGTGGATTTATCTCTGGGCTTTCTATTTTGTTCCATTGATCTATCTTTCTGTCTTTGTGCCAGTACCATACTGTCTTGATGGCTGTAGCTTTGTAGTATAGTCTGAAGTCAGGCAGGTTGATTCCTCCAGTTCCATTCTTCTCCCTCAAGATTACTTTGGCTATTTGAGGTTTTTTGTATTTCATACAAATTGTGAAATTGTTTGTTCTAGTTCTGTGAAAAAATAGCATTGGTAGCTTGATAGGGGTTGCACTGAATCTATAGATTGCTTTGGGTAGTATAGCCATTTTGACAATATTGATTCTTCCAATCCATGAACACGGTATATTTCTCCATCTGTTTGTGTCCTCTTTGGTTTCTTTCATCAATGTTTTATAGTTTTCTATGTGTAGGTCTTTTGTTTCTTTAGGCAGATATACTCCTAAGTATTTTATTCTTTTTGTTGTAATTGTGAATTGTATTGTTTCCTTAATCTCTCTTTTTGTTTTCTCATTGTTAGTGTATCGGAATGCAAGGGATTTCTGGGTGTTAATTTTATATCCTGCAACTTTATTATATTCATTGATTAGCTCTAGTGATTTTCTGGTAGAGTCTTTAGGGTTTTCTATGTAGAGGATCATGTCATCTGCAAACAATGAAAGTTTCACTTCTTCTTTTCCTATCTTTTCCTATTCTATAAAAATATTCCTTTTACTTCTTTTTCTGCAGACATTTCTCCAAAGAAGACATATAGATGGCTAACAAACACATGAAAACATGCTCAACATCACTCATTATCAGAAAAATGCAAATCAAAACCACAATGAGGTACCATTACACGCTAGTCAGGATGGCTGCTATCCAAAAGTCTACAAGCAATAAATGCTGGAGAGGGTGTGGAGAAAAGGGAACCCTCTTACACCGTTGGTGGGAATGCAAACTAGTACAGCCGCTATGGAGAACAGTGTGGAGATTTCTTAAAAAACTGGAAATAGAACTGCCATATGATCCAGCAATCCCACTTCTGGGCATACACACCGAGGAAACCAGATCTGAAAGAGACACGTGCACCCCAATGTTCATCGCAGCACTGTTTATAATAGCCAGGACATGGAAGCAACCTAGATGTCCATCAGTAGACGAATGGATAAGGAAGTTGTGGTACATATACACCATGGAATATTACTCAGCCATTAAAAAGAATTCATTTGAATCAGTTCTAATGAGATGGATGAAACTGGAGCCCATTATACAGAGTGAAGTAAGCCAGAAAGATAAAGACCAATACAGTATACTAACACATATATATGGAATTTAGAAAGATGGTAACGATAACCCTATATGCAGAACAGCAAAAGAGACACAGATGTACAGAACAGACTTTTGGACTCTGTGGGAGAAGGCGAGGGTGGGATGTTTAGAGAGAACAGCATCGAAACATGTATATTATCAAGGGTGAAACAGATCACCAGCCCAGGTTGGATGCATGAGACAAGTGCTCGGGGCTGGTGCACTGGAAAGACCCAGAGGTATCGGGTGGAGAGGGAGGTGGGAGGGGGGATTGGGATGGGGAATACATGTAAATCCATGGCTGACTCATGTCAATGTATGGAAAAAACCACTACAATATTGTAAAGTAATTAGCCTCCAACTAATAAAAATAAATGGAAAAAACAAAAAAACAAACATGGAACAAAGGACTAGTTCAAAATTGGGAAAGAAATACATCAAGGCTGTATATTGTCACCCAGTTTATTTAACTCACATGCAAAGTACATCATGTGAAATGCCAGTCTGGATGAAGCACAAGCTGGAATCAAGATTGCTGGGAGAAGTATCAATAACCTCAGATATGCAAATGACACCACCCTAGTAGCAGAAAGCAAAGAGGAACTAAAAAGCCTCTTGATGAAGGTAAAAGAGGAGAGTGAAAAAGCTGGGTTAATACTCAGTATTCAAAAAATGAAGACTGTGGCATTTGGTCCCATTACATCATGGCAAATAGATTGGGAAAAAATGGATACAGTGGCACATTTTATATTTCTTGGGTTCCAAAATCACTGTGGATGGTGACTATAGCCACGACATTAAAAGATGCTTGCTCCTTGGAAGAAAAGCTATGACAAACCTAGACAGTGTTTTAAAAAGCAGAGACACCATTTTGCCAACAAAGGTCCAGAGAGTCAAAGCTATGATCTTTCCAGTAGTTGTGAATGGATGTGAGAATTGGACCATAAAGAAGGAGCACTAAAGAATGGATGCTTTCAAACTGTGGTGTTGGAGAAGATTCTTGAGAGTCCCTTGGACTGCAAGGAGATCAAACCAGCCAACCCTAAAGGAAATCAATCCTTAATATTCATGGGAAGGACCGATGCTGAAGTGGAAGCTCCAATACTTTGGCCACCTGATGCCAAGAGCCAACTCATTGGGAAAGACCCTGATGCTGGAAAAGACTGAAGGCATGAGAAGAAGGGGGAAACAGGAGATGTCCCCTTGGATCAACGACTCAATGGAGGAATTGATAGGGAAACTCCTATCCAGGAAATAGGGAAGGATAGGAAAGTCTGGCATGCTGCAGTCCATGGCGTTGCAGAGTTGGACAGGGCTGAATGACTAAACAACTTAATAGCAAATGCTTTTAAAGATACAAATCTAGCATGGAAGAGTCAAAATTGAATCCTCCCAGTTACAAGACCATTAGTCACTTTCCTCCCATCCACTGGGATTCATGGAGACAAGTGTTTGTTCTAAGGAGAAGATGAAGTACACCTCCATTTTCACCCAAGGTAAGGTGGTTTCCAAGTGTAACTCAGTTCAGTTCATTCAGTCGTGTCCAACTCTTTGCAACCCCAATGGACTGCAGCATGCCAGGTCTCCCTGTCTATCATCAACTCCTGGAGTTTACTCAAACTCATGTCCATGGAGTTGGTGATGCCATTCAACCATCTCATCCTCTGTTGTCCCCTTCTCCTTCTGCCTTCAACCTATCCCAGCATCAGGGTCTTTTCAGATGAGTCAGTTCTTCACATCAGGTGGCAAAAGTATTGGAGTTTCAGCTTTAGCATCAGTCCTTCCAATGAATATTCAGGACTGATTTCCTTTAGGATGGATTGATTGAATTTCCTTGCTGTCCAAGGGACTCTCAAGAGTTTACTCCAACACCACAGTTCGAAAGCATCAATTCTTTGGCGCTCAGCTTTCTTCACAGTCCACTCTCACATCCATACATGACTATAGGAAAAACCATAGCTTTGATTAGATGGATCTTTGTTGGCAAAGTAATGTCTCTGCTTTTTAATATGCTGTCTAGGTTGGTCATACAGGAAGCAAATGTAGAACAAACTTAAATAAGGAAACAAAGCCTTTAGAAAACGGTCTAGTGTTGCTATTGTTATAGTAAGGATCATATTTGCAAGCTTGCATGAAAACCATACAAAGGAGAGTAAACAGGGAACCTGAAGCATTTTCCTGGAAAAGAAGTTTAAGAATAGATAAATTTGAGATCTGGGGGAATGTAGAAACTCTATCTTGTTTGTCTGTACACACATAAGTTTGAATAATAACTTCTAGGGGCAGGGTTAGTTAAAACACTGCTGGAGTAAAGTGCCCATCTCTGCTGATCTGTCAAAAGAAGTTTCAGTGAATAAAAATGCAGAATCTGTCCTGCTACACAGTGTAAACATGGATTCCTTTCAAAAGTGATAGGAATACTTTGCAGTTATACACAACAGACAAATAACTTTTGAAGGTTGGCTGGATGCATGTTATCCCAGAAATATAACTGAAGAAGAAAGAAGACAGAATGACTGAGGGCCTCAGCATGCATCTGAAGTGGTACCTTCTGTTTATGAATTTTTATTATACATCAGACACTATTTAGCACTTTATGCAGGATTTCTACCACTTAATCCTCATAACAATCCTATCAGAGAATTACTATTCTCATTATAAAGATGAAGAAATTGAGCTACAGAGTATTAAGTAATGGGGTCATGTTCCCCTTGCTGTTTAATTCTATAACCAGATCTGCATTATCTCACAGCTTATGCTTTTAACCCACTCTGCTCGCCTCTAAGAAAGCCACTTTTTGTTATCACTGTTTTCTTGTCCAAATAGTACTTGTATCCTCTAGCAGAGGCAGTACACTGCTAATGTTTTAGAGGGGAGGCCTCACTTACCAAACTGAAAAGCAGAGGATTAATATTGAAAAAAAAAAATTCAACATAGTAAATGTGAAGATCTAATACGTTTTATTCAAAGATTCAGGAATCACACAGCATCTCATCTAGTAATTGGAAGGGTCCTCCCTGGGACTGTATACAACGAAAGTCTTCTACTGAAAGGAGGGTGGAGCAAGGAAGTTATTAGCAAAGAAATAAAAGGGATATTTGGGACCTAGAAGTCTTTGGGGGTACAAGAGGATGGTATGGGTCTTTATCACACAGATGTTCTTGCCTTCCTCTGGGGGATGTGATGGTTACCTTGTTGGGATCAACCTACAGCTGCTGCTAGGTTACTTAAGTCATGTCTGACTCTTTGTGACCCCATAGACTGTAGCCCACCAGGCTCCTCTCTCCACCGGGTTCTTCAGGCAAGAATGCTGGAGTGAGTTGCCATGACTTTCTCCAGGGAATCTTCCCCACCTAGAGATCGAACTCACACCTCTTACACCTCCTGCACTGGCAGGCAGGTGTTTTACCACTAGTGGCACCTGTGAAGCCTCTGGTATTGACCAGAAAATTCTAAATGTTTGACTAAGATTACAAGACCTCCTAGAACTAACTCAAAAAAAAAAAAAAAAAAAAAAAGTCATCATAGGGGATTAGAATACAAAAACAGGAAATCAAGAGATACCTGGAGTAACAGACAAGTTTGTCCTGGGAGTACAAAATGAAACAGGGCAAAGACTAACAGAATTTTGTGAAGAGAACACACTGGTCATAACAAACACTCACCTCCAACAACACAAGAGACCACTCTACACATGGACATCGCCACATGGTCAGTGCTGAAATCAGACTGATTATATTCTTTACAGTTGCAGATGGAGACACTCTATACAGTCAGCAAAACAAGACCTGGAGCTTACTGTGGCTCAGATCATCAGCTCCTTATTGCAAAACTCAGGCTCAAATTGAATAAAGTAGTGAAAACAAGTAGGCTATTCAGGTATGACCTAAATCAAATTCCTTTTGATTATACAGTGGAGTTGACAAATATATTCAAGGGATTAGATCTAGTACAGAGAGTGCCTGAAGAACTGTGGATGGAGGTTCATAACATTGTACAGGAAGTGGTGACCAAAGCCATTCCCAAGGAAAAAGAAATGCAAGAAGGCAAAGTGGCTGTCTGAGGAGGCCTTGTAAATAGCTAAGAAGAGAAGAGAAGTGAAAGGCAAAGGAGAAAGGGAAAGATATACCCAACTGAACGCAGAATGTCAGAGAATAGCAAAGAGAGATAAGAAAACCTTCTTAGGTGATCAATGCAAAGAAATAGAGGAAAACAATAGAGTGGGAAAAACTAGAGAACTCTTTAAGAAAATCGGAGATACCAAGGGAACATTTCATGCAAAGATAGGAATAATAAAGGACAACAACAGCAAGGATCTAACAGAAGCAGGAGAAATTCAGAAAAGGTGGCAATAATACATAGAACAGTACAAAAAAGCTCTTACTGACCTAGATAACCAGGATGGTGTGATCACTCACATGGAGCCAGACATCCTGGAGGATAAAGTCAAGTGAGCATTAGTAATAATTACCATGAAAAAAGCTAGTGGAGGTGACAGAATTCCAGCTGAACTATTTAAAATCCTAGAAGATGATGCCGTGAAAGTGCTGCACTCATTACGCCTATAAATTTAGAAAACTCAGCAGTGGCCATAGGACTGGAAAAGGTCAGTATTCTTTTCAATCCCAAAGAAACTCATTGACAGAGAATGTCCAAATTACTGTACAATTGCACTGATTTCACATGCTATCATTCATGCTAATCTTCAGCAGTATATGAACCAAGAACTTCAAGATATACAAGCTGGGATTAGAAAAGGCAGAGGAATCAGAGATCAAATTGCCAACGTATGCTGGATCATATAAAATACAAGGGAATTCCAGCAAAACAAAACCTCTACTTCTGCTTCATTGACTCTGCTAAAGACTTTGACTGTGTGGATCACAACAAATTGTGGAATATTCTTAAAGAGATGGGAATACCAGACAACATTACATGCCTCCCAAGAAACCTGTATGCAGGACAAGAAGCAAAAGACCTGGCAAGGGAAAAATAGACTGGTTCAAATTTGGGAAAGGAATATACAAAGGCTGAAATTGGCACCATGCTTATTTAACTTATATGCAGAGTACCTCATATGAAATGCTGAGTTGGAAGACTTACGAGCTGGAATCAAGACTGCCTGGAGAAATATCAACATCCTCAGATATGCAGATGATAACACTTTATTGGCAGAAAGTGAATAGGAACTAAAGAGCCTCTTGATGAAGGTGAAAGAGGAGAGAGAAAAAGCTGGCCTAAAACTCAACATTTCAGAAAACAAAGATCATGGCATTCAGTCCTATCATTTCATGGCAAATAGATGGGAAAAAGTGGAAACAGTATCAGATTTCATTTTCTTGGGCACCTAAATCAATGCAGATGGTGACTGCAGCCACAGAATTTAGACACTTGCTCCCTGGAAGAAAAACTATGAAAAACCTAGACAGTGTATTAAAAAACAGAGACATCACTTTGTCGACAAAGGTCCAGATAGTCAAAGCTATGCTTTTCCAGTAATCATATATGGATGTGAAAGTTGGACCATAAAGAAGACTGAGAGCTGAAAATTTGATGCTCTCAAACTATGGTGCTGGAAAAGGCTCTTGAGAGTAACTTGGACAGGAAGAGATTAAACCAGTCAATGTTAAAGGAAATCAACCCTGAATATTCTTTGGAGGGACTGATGCTGAAGCTGAAGTTCCAATACTTTGGCCACCTGATGGGAACAGCCAACTCATTGGAAAAGACCTTGATGCTGGGAAAGACTGAGGGCAAGAGGAGAAGGGGGTGACAGAGGATGAGATGGATTGGATGGCATCATTGATTCAATGGACATGAATTTGAGTGAACTGAGTGAGATAGTAGAATACAGGGAAGCCTGGCTTGCTGCAGTTCGTGGGGCTGCAAAGAGTTGGCCATAACTTAGAGACTGAACAACAACAAAGAATACATTTCTGGCCAAGGTCAAAATTGCAATAAGGTTAGTACTAAGTGTAATTTTGGTATAATGGACTTTAGGACAGTAACACTATTGGGGGCTGTGGTTTTGATAACAGTGTGCTATTATTATTTTTTAATCCACTTTGCTCTTTATGGACATATGGCTTTTAGCCATGTCCTGTTAAAAAATATATCACATCTTTCTGGGTTATCCATTTAAGTATGCAATTGAGCTTTGTTTTTATTTTATTTTTGACTATCAGCTCCCCCTACCACACACTCTACTACATTAAGGCAAAACATATTAGGCTTAAGATTATATGAAAATGTCTCTCAGAGCAGATGAATCTGATCATAATGAACAGAAATGGAGTCATTTTCTCCTTTATGCATTCTCTTTATTAGCTAAATCTCTTCCTGGAATGTACTGGAGCACCATGCTTTCTTTGGGTCCTTTTGAATTATACAGGAGTACAGAGAAGTGTGGTCATAGGTAAGGTAATTGCATACTTATATCCAAGTAAAGCTCACAGGAAAAAGCCTCAAATTTGCAAATCTCACCCCCACACTTTGTTTATCATGGGTTGATATCTCTACTTTTCCCCTACTTTGTTCTCCAAAAATTCCTTTTCATCCCCTCAAGGATTTATAATAGTGCTCACAGGAGGCTTGGTCTATCCAAGTTATGCCACCATTACTAGTATTAAAAATTTCTGGAAAAATTTTTATAAAAGTGAAAAATTGGTTTTTTATTTGTTTGTTTGTGTTTTTTCTGCATCTGGCAAAAGTGATGGCATACATAGGAAATAATTCTTGGAAGAGAGAAGAAGGACCCTGAGAGCCTAAAGGGAAGATGAGAGGCAACATGGAGAGAAAGAAGAGGCACAGCAGAGGGCATGGAGACAGGAAGCCTGACACGAAATCTGTTTCATGCTTAACCCTTATGAAGACTAGTCCCAGATGTGGCTTTGCAGCAGGAGACCACCTTCATCTTCTAGCACTGTACTTAACCTGATCTGACCCCTTGATCCCCTTGGAGTCTGTCTGCAGACCTGCATTTCTACTACTGCTCACTCCTATTTTCAGCAGTTTCTGAACTGTGGGGTCAGTCCATTCAGTGCTCTGATTTCGGTGAAACATAAGAGTTCCGAGTGCATTGCCCAGTCAAGCCAGAACTTTGGATGCACTGTCCAGTTCACACTTTTATTTCTGTCTCGAAGCATGCACCCTAGTTGGGGGTGTTGGGTCCACCCAATTGCTCTGCCTTGGGCTACAGAAAGTGAGAGGCATGGATTGGCATGCCAAACGCTGCACACTTTTCTACCTCTTACACTGGAATCCCTTTTTGGTTTTACAATGGCTTGGGTGCTGTGGCTTTTAAATCATTCTCTAGAGTTCTCTAAGAGGTATTCTTTTCTATATATTGTTAGCTCTGTGTTTCTGTTGAGGACAGAGGGGCTGTAACTACCTGGTCCATAATCTTGTTGACATCTGGTGACAATAACGCCTTTACAGGGATTCAATCATTGGTTTACAGTAATTAAAGTGGATTTAGGCTAATATTACATGTACTTTATGTGTTCTGAGAACTCACTGAGAGTGGAAATGACCTTTACGTTAGATGTTGGAAATAGTTTAACCTGTCATTAACTTTACTGTGTGTATTTGAGAGTTAACAGTATATTGAATTCAAATCATGCTTTTGTTCTAAGACTCATAAGTAAAGATCACACAGTAGTTTCATTCAGATTTCCAAGAACTCAATCTCACCTTAAATACTTATTAACTACATATTCCTCAGCAGATTATTTAAATTACGTTAGCATCAATTCCTTTTCTAACATATAGGATGATATAGTACTTACCATGTAAGACTTTTGTCAAGATTAAATGAGGAAATGCATGTGAAGTCTTTAGCATTTTACTATGCTCTGCTCAGTGTTCAGTTGTGTAGACTCTGCAAATCCACGGACTGTAGCCCACCAGGCTCCTCTGTTCATGGGATTTTCCAGGCAAGAATACTGGGGTGGCTTGCCATTTTCTACTCCAGGGCATCTTCCTGACCCAGGAGTCAAACCTGTATCTCTTGCATCTCCTGCACTGATAGGCAGATTCTTTACCACTGTGCTATCTGCGAAGCCCCTTTTAGAATACTGCCTGGCATATAAGTGTTTAACCACTTCTAAACAACTTCCTTCCTGATAACTTGGAAGCTAAGGAAATGTAGCTAAGGACTGTGAGGGTCTTTATATAAAATAAAATGTCCTCATATCACTATTAAGTAGATCATGAAACTTCAAAGTGCAAATTAACTTTTCACAAGTAGCCAAAGTCATGAGTAGCATCTTACTTATTCCATTACATCTTAAAGAAATTCAAAGCATACAATGCAGTCTTGTCCCTATTTTTCCCCAAATGGCAAAATTAAGGCACAAAGATAACAGCAAAACTTGGCCTAAGTTATGTAACAATTACATAATTTGTGTCAGAATTGAATGTAGTCTCTGGTCAGAGGTGTACCAGCTGAAATTATCATTGATTGAAGATGAATCCTGAGTTAGCCATTCATAAGCCATTCATAAGCACAGCCACAATTTTTCACTCTTTTGCTAAGAATAAATATATATTTCTTAAATAAAGGGATCTAAGTGACAAAAATAAAAGATGCAGGCACCCCAATGTTTATTGCAACACTATTTACAATAACCATGACACAAAATCTTTTCCATGCCGGGAAAGATTGATGGCAGGAAGAGAAGGGGACAACAGAAGAAGAGATGGTTGGATGGCATGAGTTTGAGAAGCTCTGGGGGTTGGTGATGGACAGGGAAGCCTGGTGAGCTGCAGTCCATGGGGTCGCAAAGACTCGGACACGACTGAGTGACTGGACTGAACTGAAGACACAAAAACAACCTAAATGTCCATCAGCTGATGAACAGATAAAGAATCGCGGTGCATGTATACAATGGAATATTACTTAGCCGTAAAAAGAGTGAAACAACACCATCTGAAGCAACATGGATGGACCTAGAGATCATCATACTAAGTGAAGTTAGCCAGAAAAAGTCAAATAACATACGATATCACTTATATGTGGAATTTTTTAAAAAAGATACAAATGAACTTATTTACAAAACAGAAATAGAGTCATAGACATAGAAAACAAACATGGTTACTAAAGAGGAAGGAGGGGTAGGGATAAGTTAGGAGGATAGAATTAGTATATACACACTATTATACATAAAATAGATAATCAACAAAGGACCTACTGAAGAACACACGGAACTGTACTCAATATTTTGTTATAACCTATAAGGAAAAAGTATCTGAAAAGAATATATATATATATGTATATGTATATACATATATATGTATAACCGAATCACTGAGCTGTACACCTAAAACTAACATGATACTATAAATCAACCATACATCAACTTAAAAAATAAAATATTATGATTACTAGTAGTCACAAGAAACAGGATCAAATGTCACTTTTAGTGTATTCAAATTTTAACATGTAGATGAGTGTATGTTGTGCTTGCTAATAACTGCTCTTTCTCATAGAGAAAAGACTTAGGCATTTGTCAATATACCAAAAGCTTAATTTACTCATATATTTTAGTCTGACAATTCTCCATATAGAGATTTATTATCTTATATATGTAATTACAAATACATAAATATTTATAAACACTATGAGTTATGAAAAACTTGAAAAAATTAAAATTTCAATGAGAGTGTTGACCAACTAAAAATCAGTAATTAAGAATGATGGATAAAAATATTGGGCCAATAAAAATCAAGTTTCATAGGAATAATTAATTGCAAGATAAAACAGTCACAAACACTGAGGAAGAAAGTAGGTTAAATAACAGATGTTGTATGACTCAATTTTGTAAAGTATACATAAAAATGATTGGATGAATAAACAAGAAAATGTCATAAGTTTTCAATCTAGGGCATGAATTATGAGAACATTTTACTTTATTATTTGATACTCTTATTTTCTAAACACCATTGACAGGCATAGGGAGTAAGAGGGGATGAGAATTATTATTCACCACCTGCTCCGCAATAAATTTCTACATAAGTGTTCTCAAAACTGAGTCATGAAAAAAGAACACATTTCTTAGATATGCCTGTAACTGTGGACTTTAACTTAATAAAACTCTTTTCTCTAACGCTTCCTTTCAGGCAGAAATGGCATCTGTCAGACGATGTGAAGGAATACTTAGGAACAAAACATTTAGTTCACAACCTGAGTATAACTCAAGTCACTGGGAAATTTAGCACATGTAAGAAATTTAAGCAGTTTCTTAGCACACATATGCATATAATTCTTTTATTACTTGGTGATTTTTTTCTTTACTTTGGGGAATTCTGTTCAGATTCTTCCTAAGCTCTTTCCACTAGATCGAGGTAAACTTCATATTGCATCATTCCTAGTTACTTTTTATAAGTAATTTCCATGGATAAGTGGACTTTTACATTATACTAACATTACCAAGGCTATAGTGATCACAAACAAGCATAATGGGGCTCCCTTCACAAATTTACTTCTCACAGTATTAATAAAAGATACATCTTCTGGACCTTATCTTCTGAGGTCTTCAACATTCCCATCTTCTGGCACCTTTGAGTTCCTTACTCTTCATTAAACCAACACATGTCCAGCATTTTCAGCTTGCTCACTGGGGACCACTTTTTGGTCCATGCTCTAGCCAAACCACTAGACTATTGAAAATTTTTCTAACTACCTGAGTAACAATGTTAAATGCAGGACCTCTGTTGAGTGAGCTCATGTCAATAAATTCGGCCTGATACAACTTTGTGTACCTACCATCATTACCCTACAATACTGTTACTATTTGTTCCTACAAGTCCCAGATTTGTCTGTTTAAATAAGACCCACTTAAGTGGTTCCTTTGGAGTGCTACACTCCAACATGTTATCTCACATCATACCTTACCTTTAGGGGCCTGCTGGGACTTGAGTATAGTTATAGGTCTAGAGGCAAAGAGGAGTCTAGGGCAGATCCTGTGGAGAACCAGCATTGTCTCAGTAGTGATTACAGTTTCCTTGAGAATTCAGGGTCAATTTCCTCAGATGGCCATGGAAAGGCCAATACTACTGCTGGTGAAGAGGCTGATACCATCTGAAGTATGGAAATTATTTCTGCTGGTGATGGGGAAGCAGCTTTCTTTCTTAAGTGGGTAGGTAAGCCTTCCACTAGCAAAGACTTATCAGAATTTCGGGGCTCAGTATCCCCAGTGGCATCAGTGTCTTCCCATAGTTTCTTTCCCTAACTTACAAGATTCCATTCTTTCCCACTTAATATCCTCCCTCTACAAGTGATGCAGAGGGAGGAAAAGAAGTCTACAAAAATAAACACGTTTGATCTTCCGTTAAACCTTGTGTTAGAAACAACCCGTCGAGGGAAGAGAAACACCTATCTCTTGCACATCACTCAGAGGTTCTGCTTTCAAGAAATGTAATGCTATGTTATAAAAATACCTAAATTTAAGATGATCAGACTTTGGTTCTTCCTTCACAAGAGAGTTGTGTGGTTTGGAGTTGTTATATCACCTCAACTTTGTTGTTGTTGCCATTCAGTCACTCAGCCGTGTCTGACTCTTTGCTACCCCATGGACTGCAGCATGCCAGGCTTCCCTGTCCTTCATCATCTCCCAGAGCTTGCTCAAACTCATGTCCATTGAGTCAGTGATGCCTTCCAACCATCTTGTCCTCTGTCATCCCTTTCTCCTCCTGCCTTCAGTCTTTCCCATCATCAGGGTCTTTACTAATGAATCTTCACTTTGCATCATGTGGCCAGAATATTGGAGTTTCCGCTTCAGCATCAATCCTTCCAATGAATATTCAGGATTGATTTCTTTAGGATTGACTGGTTTGATCTCCTTGCAGTCCAATGGACTCTCAAGAGTCTTCTCCAACACCACAGTTCAAAAGCATCAGTTCTTCAGCTCTCAGCCTTCTTTATGGTCTAACTCTCACATCCATACATGACTATTAGAAAAACCATAGCTTTGACTATATGGACCTTTGTTGACAAAGTAATGTCTCTGTTTTTTTAATATGCTGTGCAGGTTTGTCATAGCTTTTCTTCGAAGGAGCATCTTTTAAATTCATGGCTGCAATCATCATCTGTAGTGAATTTGGAGCCCGAGAAAATAAAATCACCTCAGCTTACTCTTCAGAAATATGGGGATAATATTAATTTTCTTTATTTCCTTTAGGGATGTCATCAAAACACTTATAAAAGGAAACATGGTATAAAAATACAAGAGATTATAGTTATAAAATTTTTCTATAAGGTTGTTAAGACGAAGATTCTTGGCTAGTAAACTCACTACTTATAAGACCTACTCTTCCAAAAGATAATAGTTTTTTTTACTATCTTGGTGACCAATTTGTTCTTAAAATATTAGGCAATCTGGGCTCAAGGATCCATGTTTCCTTCATTAACATACATAATGTAGTTGTTTTCTCACAGTAAATAAAATGTTCAGAAGCTTTCTTTCATTAGCTGCTGTGATCCATCATTGGTTTACACCCTAAAATTTTCCTACAATATCTGCAAAGGTAATAAACTAACTATGAAAGCCATCTGGAACTAGAAGAAATGAAAAAAAAAATCCTGCTCCAAATAACTGATACTATAATAGATGGTATGTCACACACAGTGATGACACAAACTCCACTATCAGTAAAGGAGAGAGAACAGAGTTTTACATAATTGAAATAATGATTGCTTATTATCAGTCATGGTAAAGTTCCATGGTAATACACTTCTGAAAGTCTGAGCAGCTTTGCCTATTGCTTACCTATCCACATGCATAGGACCCTTAGCCCATTTATCACAGATCCAGCAGAGATCAGCTGCCTGCATGAATAAGGACATATTTAGAGGTCTTGGGCGAGTTATCTAAGCTCTCAGGGCACTACAATCCTTATTAAAATGTAGAAATCTTGCCATTAACCCATCCTATGGACTTAGACGGATTACAGGGAAAAATGACATCATGATTGTTCTAATACTGAACTTCATTATCCACACATAGTTCAAAAAACAAAGGGAAAACTAAACCCACAATTCAGAACGTGTTACTAATAATCCTTGAATTTGTTAATCCATTACTGCTCATTCTCATCTCAGTCACTTCAGTCATGTCTGACTCTGTGTAAACCTATGGACTGTAGTCTGCCAGGGCCCTCTGTCCATGGGATTCTCCAGGCCAGAATACTGGAGCGGGTAGCCTTTCCCTTCTCCAGGGAATCTTCCCAACCCAGGGATCGAACCCAGTCTCCCACCTTGCAGGCAGATTCTTTACCAGCTGAGCCACAAGGAAAGTCCTGTTAAATATGGGGCTAAGTTAAATGCTTTGTTTGGTGTCTCAAATATTCTCTTTTATTGGGAAATTGGCTTCCCTGATAGCTCAGTTGGTAAAGAATCCACCTGCAATGCAAGAGACCTTGGTTTGGTTCCTGGGTCAGGGAGATCCACTGAAGAATGGATAGGTTATCCACTCCAATATTCTTGGGCTTCCCTTGTGGCTCAGCTGGTAAACAATCTGCCTATAATGCAGGAGACCTGGGTTCAGTTCCTGGGTTGGGAAGATCCCCTGGAAAAGGGAAAGACTGCCTACTTCAGTATTCTGGCCTGGAGAATTCCATGGACTATACAGTCCAATGGGTCGCAGAGTCAGACACAACTGAGCAACTTCTCTTTTTTCACTTTCACTATAGTACTTCTTTAGGCCTCATCTCAAATCTTGTGATGAACACATTATATGATTATAGTTAGAATTCAAAGATGTAACTCAGAAATCACTTCATATATCTTAGTACTGAATCAAAGCAAAGTTTCATTATTCCATTTTATATTTATTTTATTTCATTTGTTGTATATCTAAGTCAAGGAAGGCATTTATCTTTCTTCTTTTGACATATTCCTCAAATCCCATAATTAACCATAAAAATACTATGAAAATTGGACACAATAAATAGTAAGTTTAAAACAAAAGGAAACCATATCCTCTCCTCTTGCCATCTCAGTTTATAGAAAATTCTTGAGACTAGGAGATCTTCCCTCTAGGTCTGTCCTGGATACATATTGTTCTTTGGATAATGGGCAAACCAGTTAATCTCCTTTAGGAGGTTCAGTTTCTAAACCACAAAATAAGAAATTTGTGTTTGACCTGCACAGTTCACTAGACATGTGTAAGAATTACAGATGGATATTCACAGGAAAAATTCTATCAACTTAAAGCTTACTATTCAGATCCTTTAATGTGGTAATCCCATTTCTTGAACTTTATCCTTAGAAAATAATTCTAAAGTAAAGTGAATTGTATTCCAAAATGCTTACAATGGCATCTTTAACGACATTTGTAAACATTTCTAAAGTTATAGAATATTTGAATAATTATGTAAACAGTAAATAATTTCTACCTTCAGTATAAGAGCTTTTTCACAGGTCTCCCTATCTATCCATAAATTTATCCAATTATAGATCCATTTTATTTTTTGATACTTGAATTGAGATAATTGTATAGCTGCTATTTTTGTAATTCTCTTACTATGGTGAGCTACACTGACTGATTTTTGTATTCCTAAAATAAATCCTACCTAATAATATATTATCTTTTTTATATGATTCTGGATTTATCTTGCTAATAATTTGTACTTTACTGTAAGTATTTTTGTCAGTGTTTGGTAATAGTCTGTTCTGGTCTCATAAAGCAAATTGGGAAGTGTTCTCTATTTTATAAAGGATTTTGTGTAAGATGGGTTTTATTTCTTCCTTAAATATATGATAGAGCTCATCTGTGTGTACATATATACACATATACGTACATTTATGACCTTCCCTGGTAGCTCAGATAGTAAAGAATCCACCTGCAATGCGGAAGACATGGGTTCGATCCCTAGTTTGGGAAGATCCCCTGGAGGAGCACATGGCAACTCACTCCAGTATTCTTGCCGGGAGAATCCCCATGGACAGAGGTGCCTTTATGGTGGGCTACATACAATCCATGGGGTCACAAAGAGTTGGACATGACTGAACAACCAGGCACAGCACAGCATAGCATATATATAGATGTGTGTATATATAGACACACACACATACATATACATATACACAATACACACATATATGTGTGTGCATATGTTTATACATACATGTATATTTCCATTCCTATTGGTCTTCCATGCCCTTCTACAGGGGCTCTTCCCAACCCAGAGGCTGAACTCCTATCTCTTACATCTCCTGCATTGGCAGTTGGCTTCTTCACCACTAGCTCCACCTGGGTAGCCCCTAATATTGCAGGACAATTTGCTAAATCTCTTAATTTTTAAAAATATTTCTCTGTTTTGCAGTATATAATTTCTATTTATCTCCATATTAACAGACCCTTTCCACTGCAGTCTAAAATATATTGTTAAGTCCATGAAATGATTATCCCCCTTTAAGAAACTGGCTTTTTTTTTTTTTTTTTTCAGAAACGAATTAGAGCTTTTATTTTTTTGATGACATTTCCCATCACTTCATTTATTATTGTCACATTTTCTCTGAGTCTTTGAACATAAATTTTAATGGTGGCT
This sequence comes from Muntiacus reevesi, assembly GCF_963930625.1. NCBI lineage: Eukaryota > Metazoa > Chordata > Mammalia > Artiodactyla > Cervidae > Muntiacus > Muntiacus reevesi. The sequence continues at coordinate 150,681,605 of NC_089250.1, forward strand.
TTAAAGACTTTGTTTCCTAATTTCAATATGGGGTTTATCTTAGATACTTTTTCTAATTATCAAATTTTCCCCCTGAGTCAGGGTCATATATCATATACCCTTGCTTCCTTCTAGGTTAGTAATTTTTTTTTTTTGCATATCACATGTTATACATTATATATTGTAGAAAATCAGAAATATGCCTTCCTTTATGGGATTTTAAATTTTTTAATCAAATAGTTCAATTAATAGCAATTATATTATCATTCATAGGTTGTTTTTCTTGTATACTGTCACTTTGTTATTTTCTCTCTTCGCCCCAAACTTCCCCCCTTATTCTGAATATAGTCTTCCCCTCATTTGGTCTTTCTGGAGAATCAGCTAAATACCTGAAGTCCTCAGGGATTTGGTTTGGCTACAGTTTCAATGTCTTCCAACACTGCTCAGTCTCTGGAAATTTTCTCAAGCTGTCACACAGAAACAGGTCCCTGCTAAGCCTCACAGTGCCCTGCCTGCACATCTGTAGCTCATTTCCAGCCCAAGCCCTTTCAAGGAATCATGGTACTATTTCCTGTTCCTCATTCCACATAACTTTCTGTTCTCTATGATTTTTCCCAGAGTATACCAGCTGCTTAGTAATCTCTCTCTCTGCTTCTATTTTGTGCAACAGCATCTGCTCTGAATCATACCTGCCCTGTATCTCACTGTGGAGGCTCACTCAAAGAAATGAGAGGCTCAGTTGGGCAATAATGCCACCCTTCTCCCTTTACTTCCTTTGAGTTGGTTTTCTTCTGTTTACCAATTTCAGGTCTACTCTCCTCCATGTCTATTTAGCCTCACCTCCCTTTCAATATCAAAACTGAGTTAAAGAAGAAAAATTTTAAATAATCCAGCTTTTCAAAAATAAACAAATGGGACCTAATCAAGCTTACAAGCAATGTAAGCTATAGACAAAATGAAAAGGCAATTGATGGAATGGAAGAAAATACTTGCAAATGATGCAATCAACAAGGGTTTAATTTCCAAAATATACAAATACCTCCTATAACTCAAAAACAAAAAATCAAACAACCCAACCAAAAAATGTTAAGTCCTGAATAAACATTTCTTCAAAAAGACATACAAACAGGCAACAGGCACATGAAATGATATTCAACATCACTAACTATTGGAGAAAAGCAAATTAAAATAACAAAAAGGTAGTTAGGTTGGCCATCATTAAAAATTTTACAAGTAACCAATGTTGTAGAGGGTGTGTAGAAAAGGTAATCCTCCTACACTATTGGTGGGAATGTAAATTAGTGCAGCCATTATGGAAAACAATATGGAATTTCCTCAAAAAACTAAAAAATAGAGTTGCCATATGATTCAGCAATCCCATTCCTGGCTATACATCTAGATAAAACTAATTCAAAAAGATACATGCACCCCTGGGTTCATAGCAGCACTATTCACAATAGTCAAGACAGTGTGACAGATGCACAGATAAAGAAGATGTAGTACTTACATACAATGGAATACTATAATAAAATAATGCCATTTACAGCAACTTGGATGCAACCAGAGATTACCATACTAAATGAAGTAAGTCAGAAAGAGAAATATCATATAATATTACTTATATGTGGAAGCTAAAATATGACAAAAATGAATTTGTATATGAAACAAAAACAGATTCACAGATGTAGAGAACAGACTTGTGGGTATCAAAGGGGAGAAGAGTTGGGGGGGATGGATTGGGAGTTTGGGATTAACAAATGCACACTATTACATATAGTTGGACAAACAACAATGTCCTACTGTATAGCACAAGGAACTATATGCAATATAAGAATATAAAAAAGAATATATATGCATTGCACATATATGTGTGTGTGTGTATATATATACACACACACACACACGTGTGTGTATATATATATATACACACACACACATATATATATGTGTGTATATATATATATATATATATATATATATATATATATATATAACTGAATCATTTTCATGTATGAAAGAAAATAAAGTGAAAGTGAAAGTCACTCAGTCATGTCTGACCCTCTGCAACCCCATGGACTATGCAGTCCATGGCATTCTCCAGGCCAGAATACTGGAGTGGGTAGTCCCTTCTCCAGGGGATCTTCCCAACCCAGGGATCGAACCCAGGTCTCCTGCCTTGCAGGTGGATTTTTTTACCAGCTGAGCCACAAGGGAAGCCCAAGAATATTGGAGTGGATAATCTATCCCTTCTCCAGCAGATCTTTCCTACCCAGGAACTGAACTGGGGTCTCCTGCATTGCAGGCAGTTTCTTTATCAAGTGAGCTATCAGGGAAGCCACTTTCCCAATAGAACAGGCTATTTGAGACACCAAACAAAGCATTTAACTTAGCCTCATATTTAACATCTCCCTATTACTATGAAATAGCAGTAATGGGGGGATTCCCAGGTGGCTCAGCGGGTAAAGAATCTGCCTGCAGTGCAGATGATATAGGAGACATGGGTTTAACTGAGCTTCCTGGGTAGCTCAAACAGTAAAGAATCTGCATGCAATGCAGGAAACCTGGGTTCGATCCCTGGGTTGGAAAGATCCCCTGGAGAAGGGCATGGCAACCCACTCCAATATTCTTGCCTGGAGAATTCCATGGACAGAGGAGCCCCGAGGACTACAGTCCATGGACTTGCAAAGAGTTGGACATGACTGAGTGAGTAATTCACACAGAAGTTAATAAAACATTGCAAGTCAACTGTACGTCAATAAAATACATTTTTAAATAAATATAAAATCCAGTTTCCCACCTACCACCCTCACCTAATTCAGTGCATCATAATTAAGGTTATCTTTCTGTGAAACTGATCATGGATATTGTGGTCTCAGGGTGAACTGTGCACTTATGCTCTCCTCAGACTTGCTCTTCACTGCTGCCTTGACCCTGAGAGATGAATGGCCTCTGATTCCTCACAAGGTATTCTTCTGTGACTTCTCTACTGTGATCCTCAGATCCACTCACTCAAACTCTTCAGCTATATCTCCACCCCCACATTCTAAAGAAACCCCATTTCCAGTTCTGAGCTTCTTCACAGATCCTTTTCAAAAAGGAGACCCAGGCACTTTCAGATTTCTAGACACAGCTTTATTCATTAGAGTGTTGAATCAAATGGAGTACATCAGTTTAAATATGCTTATCCTTTAAATGAGTTGTTGTTTGGCTCCACAAGGACATCGAATATTTTCTTTTTTAATTTGTGTAGTCTTAAAGCAAATGATCAACATTCTTGGTATCTATATAAACCAGCTTTGAGTTTATGACTGCAATTTTGATAGTTTTAAATACACTCAATAAAACTAAAGATGCTTTTTTCTTTTTTTCTCTGATTATAAAACAATCAAAATATGTGTTATGCTTCCATATAGATGGTTATATTGCATTTCTTGGGATGCAGAAGGAAAGCATACCATAATTTCTACCCTTGAGATGATAAACTAGTATGGGACTCAAGACCAACAACCCTGAAATAATGGTGTTCTTTCCAAGAAACACTTTGAGCATTTATGTGGCTCAAATTATACAGGGCTTAAAGTTTCAGAAGACATTACTCTTTAGGTGGCAATTTACTAAGAATAACCTGGAATGAGGTAATTTTTCCATAAAATGATCAATATTTACAAATATCTGTATATCTGCTGATATTAAATACAAAAACAATAATCTAGAAATAGGATGGGGAAAGTATTTTATTTAACAATGAAGAAAGTGAGGCTCAGTGTAGTGTGGTCAAGTGACTTATCGAAGGTCACACAGATAGTTAATTATCCTACCACTCTAATTTGGCTCCTTCAACACAACTGAGACATAAAGACACTTCACTAAGTTTAAGTGTTTGATCAATAATTCAAGCAGCTACTAATTGAATGGGCAACGTTTTTGGATACATTAAGGGGTATTGCTTCTCCAAGAGGCACTCTCAAAGGTCATGTGTTAGCTGCAGCTCAACCCACCTTGTCATAATCATCCTTCTAAATAAATTATTCAGATTATAAACTACATGCCCATTAGATTTAGGTAAAATGCTGATAAGCACATTTATTCTCAAGCTGCTCATCAAGCACATTAATATGTATTTTCTCAAATATAATAAATAGATACAAGTCAATTACAAACAGGTGAAGGCATCAGAACAGTCCATTCAAGAACAGGGAGAAGACAAATAAGTTTGCTCATTTCAGCAAACCTACACTATTGGGACTGTACTTTCAGCATGTCATTTCAGAATAAACATTTTTTAGGAGGAATCTACACAGCAGCTTTCACAGCTGAGTTAGGCATGCCTGATGCTGCTATCAATGAACAGCAGGTATGTGCTGATGAGCTGGGATCAGTGACTTTAATTCCAAAAGTAAAATGATCTTTGAAAAAGAAAAAAGCCCAGTGCTATCAGTCATGTTTGTGAAATCCCTGCACACTGTAACTAACTGTGTGTGAGAACGAGCTGCATTCTGAATGAGGTGGAAGGCAGGGACCACAACATTTGCTCACTTGTGCTGTGTGAATAATTGTACCTTTTCTAGAAAATCTTATGAAAGAAAAGCATACAATCTTCAAACTCTCAAGAAACTGCTTTAAGCTTAGTTACATGCTTATGGGTAACCAGACAGTGGAGAAAATGAAACAAAAAATTCTTAAGTGATTAGAATGTCTTTCCATTTAAAACTAAATTAAATTAAAAATGAATTGAATATACTGATTTAAAGCAACAGAAACCAATAAAGAGTAAATTAACAAAGCATCAGTGTTATTCTTCAAGTCAAGTACTTAAGATAATATTATTCTTAACTAAGGAATTATGTATCATTAAAACTGTTTGGGATGGGAAAAGAAATAGTTCCAATTCTTGAAGTCTATTAGATCTGGATTTAAATATCTAGCAGCTATTCAAAAGCTGTGGAGACTATAGAATACACACTAGGTTCATTTGGTCACAAAAGAAACCATCCTAAACAAATAGGGAAGGGTATTTGAGTCTAATAAATAATTGGTTCAAAAGAATCCATTCACCCCATTGTTCACTGAAGCAATATTTACAATTGCCAAGACATGGAAGCAAACTGAATGTCCATCAACAGAGGAATGGATAAAGATGTGGTACATATATATAGTGGAGTATTACTGAGCCATTGAAAAGAATGAAATGATGCCACTGCAACAATGTGGATGGGCCTGAAAATTATCGTACTAAGTGAACTAAGACAAAAACAAATATCAGATGATATCACTTATAAGTGGAATCTAAACAATGATACAAATGAATTTATTTATGCAATAGAAGCAGACTCACAGACTCAAGAGTAAAAATTTATGGTTATGGGAGGGAAGCACGGGGGGAAGGATAGATTGGGAGTTTGAGATTGACATGTGTATACTGCTATATTTAAGATATAGTGTCTTTCCATGAAAAAAAATCATGATAATAAATTCTTGGGAAGCATCAGAATGCAGACATTTAACAGGACCTCAGCAATAAAAACAAGGGAATTTTTCTCTGAAACTCTGCCATTAGAAGTTGCAATTCCTGTTGGAGGTCACAGTAATATTTATGTGGAGGAGAGCCCAACATTTTGAACCTCTTTCTAAGCTGAATGTGTTGAGATGAAACTTGTTTTATGGGTCAAGCTACCTTAGGTCCACATAACAAGAAGTGGTAAAAGGTCTACTGCGGGTGGGGATGCATGCTCACATTAAGAGCATCATTTTTTTCCCCTCTATAGCTGATCAGCTTTCTCCCCAGGAGAACTATCCTTCAGGGACACGATATGAATCTTTTTAAAAATTTTTCCCAATTACCTTCCTCTACTATTTTTACTAATTTTTACTTTTTACTGTGACCAAAATGCCAAGCAATATCCTTCTTCTCACATTTGTGCTGAAAACTCTAGCCAAAAAAAAAAGTTGCCCCTTCTCTCAATTTCTCTCAATGAGTTGAAGGTGCACTAGGTTCTGCTTGGGAAACTTTTAGAAGCCAGATAAGCTCATGTTAAGAAACAAACAAGCAAATAAAACACACACACACACACACACACACACACACACACACACACACCCCACAAAAACAAGTTATGACATGACCAGAGAGAGCATTAGGTAGTTATCAAAAGTGATCAGGAAATATGCATAATGCTAGAAGTTTATATGATTTTAAGCCTGCATTGTTTGTGATCTTGATTGTGTCTAAGCATACCAACCCAAAGATGGTTTTCTTCTTCTGTAAAATACGAAGAAATGTGTAATAGTCACTCCCTTCCTCCACTCGAGGTAGAGAGCAAAGACAATGAGCTAAAATGCTGGAAGCTTGTTGATCCTCTCCCTCCTGTGTATCATAAATCAGCTTTACTTATCTCAATATGGGAAAGAAAAAAAGAATGATTATGTACATTTCCATACTGATCATGCATTCTTTCAAAGTAGTAATCTGAGGATACAGGTGAAAACCTAATGCTAATTTTCATGACTGCCTGGTATATGCCTTTGAGGGGATCTTTTATTCTTTCACCCTTAGAATATTTCTATCATTTCAATAGTAGATACCAACCAAGTCAGGGAAAATTCGACATCAAACAAGAATGCCACAGATAACTCAATTTAAAAACCACCATTTTTGTAGTACTTTAAAGTAAGATTTTTATCCTTCCTCTTTTCCACTATAATGACTTGTTACTGGTGCTGAAAAGTGTATTATTTCCACACATTGACTAAGTGCAAAAAGCAAGACATTTAAAAGGGTCATTAGCAGATTTCTGACTTGATCCTAACACAAGTTGACTAGAGTCCTTGTCAGTTCTTCTTCTCTGGTTAATACTACCTCCTTGAAGTCATCCAAACCAATAAGGTAAGACAAGGTGTTGTGATTTCAAGCACTTACAGGTAACAAGAAAGAATTAGGCAGCTTGAGTATAATTAAACAGGAAGACTATGGAAAACCAAAGAGTATATGATGTTCTACAGGATCAGAAGCTCACAGAGGCCAGGTTTTTCTAATTTTAAAGGAAGCTCGAGTTTGAATTAGTAACTAAAAGATCCTGAGTTTAAAACTTGTGTACAAACTATTTTTAAAAGCTTTAGATACTTTGTCAGTAAAACAAAATACAACTTTGACCTGAGTTGCATTTATGCTCTGCAAGTTTCTAATTTCTGTGAGACAGATACTCTGAGAACAGGCAGGTGGTTTCTCTTTCCTTTTTGAAGGGTTCCTTGCAGCCTCTGCTCAAGTGTGGTTTCCCAGAGGCCCTTCCAAAGAAACCAACAGATGAGGAAGCAGACAGAAGCTATCTAGGAAAAGATCAAAACAAGATGGAAATATGCCATTATGACAGAGTCCCCTGATCTGCTCCTTGCTGGAAGCTAATTTGCATTTGCACTACAGGGCAGAAGTCTCAAGGGCATCAGGACCATGGCTTTAGAAATGAGAAACCACTTCTTGCACCAAATGAGAGTAAAATCTAGGACACAGAACATCTATGTACAACAGTCGTAGCTTCTCCTTAGTAGACATCACTACACAGGTCTTGGATCTGGTTTAGAGTTGCTTCTCCCTATGTGTTGGAGGATAAAACAATGTATGGTAATAGTAATCTGCTTAATATTCTAGATTTATTAAGTCATAACTGCCTGTTAAACTTTTGAATACATTACTAAACTTTTACTTTGCATAAGTCAAGTATATATTTGGCTTCAAAACTGGAAAATAACACTAATACTGGCTTAACTATTTGCCTCATGATAAAAGAAGCCCCCCACAGCGGAGCCACAGCCGGAGCTGGAGCGCCAGTCCCTTCCCCAGTGGCAGCGAGCATTCTGCTCAGGAGGATGGCAGTGAAGCTGCAGCTTCTGATTCCAGTGAAGCTGACAGTGACAGTGACTGAGTCCCAGAGCCTTCAGCCTTGTGCAGATAGTTATTTTGTGCAGGAAGGCACTTTTCACGTGATCTCTTTGTGAGCCTATTGCTTTGTTTTCCTCTCCTCCAAACCTTTGCTGTCAATAAAGCCAGCTTCTCTTTAAAAAAAAAAAAAAAGAAAAGAAAAAAGAAGCCCCATGGAAGGTAACTCCAGGTTTATATGGCAATCCAGCATGCTGCCAAGGACCCAAGTACTTTCCATGTTTCTACTGTCATTTTTAGTGTATGACTTTCTTCTTCATGGTTGCATTATGAATGCTGTACCTTCAAGCACTGCATCTGTGTCCCAGGCAGGAGAGAAATGGGCAAAAAGATGAAAAATTATACCACCTACTTTATTTATCTTAAACACTTTCTTGGAAACTTTATCTAAAGGCTTCCACTTAAAACATATTGGCAAAAACTGTGTCATATGGACAAATCTAACTGCATGGGAGTCTTAGAACTTTGTTTCTCTATATAAAAGGAGAAAGGGGAAAGGCAAAGAATGTTAATGTCTTTAATATCTGTTTCAGGGTTCTCCACAGATCCCTGTCAAGTTGCCTTTAATCAGAGCTCTTCAAATTATGAGAAAAGTCTAATGACTCAAGATATATCAAACTAAAATGAAATATAAAAATGATATTAAAATAAATGAAGAGTCTTAACAGGTAAAGATAGCGCCAAAATGGATGGATGAGGTACTATTAAATCCATTTCTTGTACATTATTTCTCCCTTACTGACATTTTTGTCTTTAGCTTTACCTTTCTATCCCATAGACATGTTTCCCCCACAGGATAAAGAATACAAACAAATGTAGCTGCAAGGGGCTGCTATCTATAGTTACACTACCAAAGAAGGTCTAAGGAAGAGAATCACATATCCATCCTTGTACCAATTACCACAACCAATGGGTTGCATGTCTGCTTGGCTTGTCCTAGGTCATATATCAGCTTATCACATCCAAAGTAGTATCTTTCAATTAGCAGGTTTACTATAATAGATCTGATTGATAAAGGAGACAGAACCCCAAAAAAGTCCAATAACCACATCAGAGAGATATATTTAGTTAACTATTTTACAGATAAGGAAACTGAATTTAAGGCAACTTGGTAAATTTGATCTGAGGTGTGGTTATGTTTATAACTCACTGAAAGGGCTGTTTTTAATATGGTGCGTGCTTTATTCAGTACAACCAGAATCTTCCCTTCAACACTAGAAGTAAAATATATAGAGTATTTGAGCAGAATAAGAATGATGAAAGACTTCTTGGAAGAAAGTTATTGTACATGGTTAAACAGAATGGCAGAGAAATGCTACTTAATTAGGTTTAACTAAAACACATTATCCTCAATGGTGAAAAAATGAAAGCATTCCCCCCAAAGTCAGGAACAAGACAAAGGTGCCCATTCTCACCACTACTATTCAACAGTTTTGGAAGTTTTAGCCACAGCAATCAGAGATGAAAAAGAAATAAAAGGAATCCCGATTGGAAAAGAAGAAGCAAAACTTGGTGTTTGCAGATGACAGGATCCTCTACATAGAAAACCCTAAAGACTCCACCAGAAAATTATTAGAGCTAATCAATGAATATAGTAAAGTTGCAGGATGTAAAATTAACACACAGAAATCCCTTGCATTCCTACACACTAACAATGAGAAAACAGAAAGAGAAATTAAGGAAACAATTCCATTCACCATGGCAACGAAAATAATACACTACTTGGGAATAAATCTACCTAAAGAAACAAAAGACCTATATAGAGAAAACTATAAAACACTGATGAAAGAAATCAACAGGACACAAATAGATGGAGAAATACACCATGTTCATGGATTGGAAGAATCAATAGAGTGAAAATGAGTATACTACCCAAAGCAATCTATAGATTCAATGCAATACCTATCAAGCTACCAATGGCATTTTTCACAGAACTAGAACAAATAATTTCACAATTTGTATGGAAATACAAAAAACCTCGAGTAGCCAAAGCAATCTTGAGAAAGAAGAATGGACGTAGAGGCATCAACCTGCCTCACTTCAGGATATACTACAATGCTACCATCATCAAGACAGCATGGTACTGGCACACAGACAGAAATATAGATAATGGAACAAAATAGAAAGCCTAGAAATAAATGGACACCTTATCTCTGACAAAGAAGGCAAGAATATACAATGGAGAAAACACAATCTCTTTAACAAGTGGTGCTGGGAAAACTGATCAACCACTTGTAAAAGAATGAAACTAGAACATGTTCTAACACCATACACAAAAATAAACTCAAAATGGATTAAAGATCTAAATGTAAGACCAGAAACTATAAAACTCCAGAGGAAAATGTAGGCTAAACACTCTCTGACATAAATCACAGCAGGATCCTCTAAGACCCACCTCCCAGAGTAATGAAAATAAAAGCAAAAATAAACAAATGGGACCTAATTAAACTTAAAAGCTTTTGCACAACGAAGGACACTATAAGCAATGTGAAAAGATAGCCTTCAGAATGAGAGATAATAATAACAACTGACAAAGAATTAATCTCAAAAATATACAAGCAACACCTGCAGCTCAATTCCAGAAAAATAAATGAACCAATCAAAAAATGGGCTAAAGAACTAAACAGATATTTCCCCAAAGAAGACATACAGATGGCTAACAAATACATGAAAAGATGCTCAACATCACTCATTATCAGAGAAATGCAAATCAAAACCACAATGAGGTAACTTCTCACGCTTATCAGAATGGCTGCTATCAAAAAGTCTACAAACAATAAATGCTGAAGAGGGTACGAAGAAAGGGGAACCCTCTTACACTGTTGGAGGGAATGCAAACTAGTACAGCCACTATGGAGAACAGTGTGGAGATTCCCTTAAAAAACTGGAAATAGAACTGCCATATGACCCAGCAATCCCACTGCAGCATACACACAGAGGAAACCAGAATTGAAAGAGACATGTGTACCCCCAAGTTCATCACAGCACTGTTTATAATAGCTAGGACATGGAAGCAACCTAGATGTCCATCGGCAGACTAATGGATAAGAAAGCAGTGGTACATATACACAATACAATATTAGTCAGCCATTAAAAAAAATACATTTGAATCAGTTCTGATGAGGTGGATGAAACTGGAGCCTACTATACAGAGTGGAGTAAGTCAGAAAGAAAAACACCAATACTGTATACTAACACATATATATGGAATTTAGAAAGATCGTAACGATGACCCTATATGCAAGACAGCAAAAGAGACACAGATGTATAGAACAGTCTTTTGGACTCTGTGGGAGAAGGCGAGGGTGGGATGATTTGAGAGAATAGCATTGCAACATGTATATTATCATATGTGAAACAGACTGCCAGTCCAGGTTCAATGCATGAGACAGGGTGCTCAGGGCTGGTGCACTGGGATGACCCTGAGGGATGGGATGGGGAGGGAGGTGGGAGGGGAGTTCAGGATGAGGAACACATGTACACCCATGGCTGATTCCTGTCAATGTATGGCAAAAAAACCCACTACAGTATTGTAAAGTAATTACCCTCCAACTAAAATAAATAAATTAAGAAACAAAAGAAACCACATTTTTTTCAAAGTTTTAACATTAAATGAAATTTTGTGGAACTTAAAATTAAAGAGAAATTGGTTTGCTTTCTTATAGTTAATTTAGAAGGCTAAGAGTTAAAGAGAAGCAGGGTCAAGTCCAGGCTCAGCTGCTGACCCCACATATGATTTTGGACAAGTCATATACACCTGTTAGCCTCAGGCTGCCCCTCATCTATAAAGTAAGAATACTACTGAGACTTCCCTGGTGGTCCAGTGACTAGGACTCCATTGTCCCCATTGCAGGGAAACCAGGTTCCTTCTTTTGCCAGAAACTAGACCTCACATGCCGCAACTAAAGATCTCATATACCACAAATAAAGATCCCAAATGCCATATCCCAATTTGAAGGTCAAAGATTCTGCATGCCTCAACCAAGACCCAGCACAGCCCAATAAATAACTAGAAGAACACTATCCTGCCACATTATTTCACAGAGTCTCTGGAGATTCATACTGGGGAGGAAATTTCAAAGTATATTAAAAATCTAAAAGCGCAACTTAGATGGCATTATTATTATTTTATATTTGCTTCCTTATAGTCCTGTTATATACTATTGTCTGCTGATATAATTTCTAAAATCAGTAAGAAAGTGAGTCTTTATCATTATAGTAGTTTTATAACTTTGTAACTAAAGAGGAACATTTTGAACCAACTAATTTACCTTTCAATTTTCATTCTCTTCTTACCTATCACTATTGTTATATTTACTCTGGTTAAAAATAAATTTTTAACTAGCCAAATGGAACAAAGTTCTTATGGATTAAGTGTCGTGCCCCCCAAAATGTTTTATTTTTATGCAAATTATTGTTTTTGCAGTTATTACTCATCAGCAAACAGGGATATCCTAATGGCTGTCTTCATACTGGCCCTTCATTTATATTCCTTGGCACTATTTCTCCTGAAACTTTTCCACTAAAAGCTAAGCAGTCCTGAAATTCACTTTTCCTTCGAAGAAACTTCTCTGCCTCCCAAACATCTCCAGTCATCTTCAGGGCTCTTTTCCTATGTAATTCTAGATAAGAAGAGGGTATTGATTTATAGTGAGTCTTCATCCACCGCTGTGAAGAAACAAAGTGAAGTGCTACGTCTTGTGAATAATTACTTTAGAAAACCAACCAAAAATGTAGCAGGATAAAACAACGGAATTCATGCTTCATCTCATTCATTTTGACAGTTGCAGGAATCCAAGTCCAATTGTGCTGCTATTAAAACTACAGGCAGAGCTGGCAAAAAGGAAAAGGCATGTTACTGTCAAAGCAACTCTCACTGAAGCTGAAGGACCATTAAATTTTGCCTGAGTAGAGCACCAAGCTACTTTCTGGTTCTTGGCAAATTAATGACTAGGAAGGGAATTCAGAATGCTTTTCCATGTATGACCATCAAATAAATAAATAATCCACTAACAGCTGTTACGTACAGACATGTTTCCATTGATACCCATTTGCGATTCCTCCAGGCTGACATTTGTTCTCAGGTCAGGACTCCCTCTAGCCAGGGACAAAAATTTTCTAGAGCCTCGAGATGTAGGAGAGGAACAAGCAAAGGTTATCTTTGTCTTTCACTTTGTCTCTCTCAGGCACAAGTTTGGGATAGAAAAATAGTTAAAGGTTTCTGCAAAGATGAGATGAAAAACTATGATGAAAAAGAAGTAAATAGTGCTACAAAGAAAACTATTACAAAATAAATATATTTATTACAAAATAAATATATCTAAATTTAACAAACTAACATACAGATTACATACATGTTAACATGACAAATTAACATACATATATTATTAACATAAATATAATAATATTTCTCAAGACCTATGATTTAATGATCAAAAACACTTAAAACAAATGTTTAAAATTGAAATCTATAAATTATTAAATCTTTTCAGAGAGTAGGAGTACAGACAAGCAGCAATGGGGTGAGAAATTTTTTTTGTTGCTTCTGATAAAAAATACAGATTTCTTTTTTACTATGCCACACCTTACTCTGACAAGTATAGTTATTAAAGATACTATAAAATATGGCTATAAACAAAAATGATTTTAGATAGAATGTGAACTAGGTTAATTAATTGATATAATAAATATTCATGCTTATTTTTTAACTGAGAAAAAACTAATGATAATAATATAGGAAGGTCAAAGCTTATTGCTCTATTTGTCAGTAAAAAAAAAAAAAAGAAAGATTCAAAGCCAGTGAGAAAATCCTCCAAGATTACTCATAAGTCAAGGACCCGGTGATGAGGAGAAAACCCAGATTCCTGACTCAGAGGTCAGCATTCTTCCCATCTTCCGCTCACCCGACAAAGGGGATATTCACAAAGACCAGTCAGGAAAGGCAAATGACTATAAAGCAAACAACAGGAAAAGAAAGCTATTTTTACCCATACAGACACTGACCTCAGATTTAAAAGATTGAAAATACAAACTGATTGAATATTGTTCTAAGATTTTCTATGCATATGCATACTTTATTATAAATATTATTTTTCTACATTTCAAGAAAATCAGAAGCTTTTCTAAGATTTTTAAAAAATAATGCGTAAGTAAGCCATTGAGCCACAACATGATAAGACATCAGACATGAGTGGGACACAGTCCTAATGCTGTAAGGGTGACAGATATGCCATTCCATTTATCATCTCTGACAGAAGGAGAATCCTGGAATTAGTGAACCATAGTCAGGTGTGCAGTAATGCCAAGATTTAGGGAACAGCAGAGCCAAGGAATATATGTTTCTTACTAAAGCCGGGCCAGAGGAAAGGATTAAGAAGGATGCAGACCAGAACATGGACAGATAAACAGCAGGGCAGACCTGGCAGCCCAGGCCACTCTCCTATCATTCATCACAGCTTTCTTACTAGAGAAGAGGGGCATCCATTCCATTCAGAGCTTTTCTGACTGTCATGATTTCTGTGAAATGTAAAGCCTGTTGCATCGAGCTGTCTGCAGTGATCCTTGAATAGCCTCTCCTTGGAGATTAATTCAGAATATGACTGTGCATTAGTTATTCTCTCTCTCTCTCCACCTCCCTCCCTCCTTCCCTCTCCCTCAATGGAAATGAGTCTTTGGTGGGGAAGTCAGAGTTTAGATCTCTTGTGCTCTGTGTCTGATCCCCATCTTGTCTCTGTGCATCTCTGCCCTGAGTTTATAAACCTCTGTGCAGTTTATGCTTTTAAAAATAATTTTATCATGATGTTTTGGGATGAAAAGTAACATGAAAGGAGAAATTAGAGTTTAGATAAGCCATTCCTCTGCAATCCATTTTGTTACCCTGCTGCTGAACACAGGGGAGGGGGAAGTTGCAGAGCTGTTGTGGAAATATGATTCCACAGTTAAAAAAAAAAAAAGGAAGAAAAAATAATTTTGATTACCAGAATGGTACACAGACACACACAGACACACACACACACACCCGTCATTTCCAAGGTTCCCACCCTAAGTGAAGTGATCTGACACTCCTTTTCAATGGAGGACTCAGTTAATCATTCAGCAGATTACAACAGTCCATCTCCCCTGATATGGTATCTATAACTGTGGTTTGGTCTAATTCTAAAACATGAAACGGAGTGTCTGTGTATGTGTGTGTGTGTGTGTGCACATGCATGCATGCTGGGAACAGTGGGGGTGATAAAATTAGTAAATGCACTATGCACTTCAGTTCGAAGTATCAATCCTCTCTGATGCAGATTGTCACCCCTTTGTATTTTCATAATCTCTGTCAGCATCTGCTGTCTTGAGATCCACACTGGAAATTAAAGAAGGAGGGGAGAAATTTCCAGAGTTTTCAGGGGGAAAGTCAGAGGTGATAAATAAAGCAAGAGACTATGAACTTTTCACTGGAGATCTATCTGAAACAGGAAAAAGCACCACTTTTCTCCTATCCCCTGGCATTATGGGGGTGACAGTTAAGCAAACACAGAGTCTGAGATGCAGGAAGGTGCATAGGTACAAGATGGGACCACCAGCAGAGAGCAGAGGCCAGAAAGAAAGAGAGGAAGGCACAGAAAACATGAGGAGTAGATATGGATATAGAGAGGGAGAGACAGCTACCAACCACACTGCTGCAGACAAAGGCAGACCCAAACTCAGGGATGTTCAGAGGCCCCAGAGTTAGGGGTGACTTTTAATTCACCTCAGTCATTCTTATCACACCTTCCTGGTGTTTGAAATATCCTTGATTCATCTGTATTATTACTGTTCTTGATATTTTCTTTAAATCAGATTATTTAAATACTTTTTAAGTAAACATTTTAATAGGACCACCTAAGAGAAGCCAGTATCACTTTTAAAATTTAACAACTAGAATAACAACACTACAAACTATATGATGACATTCCAGCTAAGTTGCTGCCCATATGAGGCTCAGTTTCAAGTTTTTGTTCTTGTTATCAAAAAAAGAAGAAGAAGGAAGAAGGAGGGGTGCAGGTTGTTTTCACCTTTTCCTTATTGTGATAATGCTACTATGATCGCTGGTGTACAAGCATCTGTTTGAAATTCTGCTTTCCATCCTTTTGATTACATATCTATTTCCTTCATGGGTCATATTCTTTAACAAAAAAAAAGCAGATAAAACTGTTAAAAAAAAAAAGACAATTGTTAAATATTGTGTCACCAGGACATACATCTTGTGATAGAAAGCACAAAATAGAAACACAAAACTTGGGCATACTGAATTACAGTAGGAATAAAAGGTACAGTACAGGTGAAAAATTAAATTAAGAGAGTTTGTATGTGCAATGTATTTGAAAGCAAAGAGAAATTATGAAAAACCTAGAATAAAGGATAGAGTAGAGGGAAAATGAGATTACAGGGAGGGGCAAGGAAGTAATCCTACTCACTTATTGGCCTCATTAAGATTTTCAAATCTTCCAAATACCCACAGGTCATTACTTCACATCATTCAGTTCCCTTAATTCAAATGTCACAGTCACATTCTCACAAACAGGTCACTCTCACTAGCTTCTAATTTTTATGTTGTTTTATCTTTTCTTTATAGTGTTTATAAAGAACACTATATATATGCATTTTATATATATGTTTGTGTGTGTGTGTGTGTGTTTATATATATGCATTTGTGTTTCTCCCCCTTAGAATGAAAGACAGAGACTGTGTCCTTTATTTCACTGACACATTTCAGGACCAAGGACAGCAACACATAATAAGTGAGCCATAAATATTGGTGAAATTAATGAACGAAGGTGTTCATTTACTAGCTTACTAGCTTTATCACCTTAAATAAATTATTTCCTTTCCTAAACTCAGGTACCTCATCTGTGTAGTCATGTGCATGGAGTACTATGTGCATAAAGCTACATAGTTCAGGGAATATAATGGAATATACTAAATGTCCAAAAAGCATTAGCTTATAGAATTTAGAGAAAGGGAGATAAGTATCACAAAAAAGATACAGGAGGCCATCCGTTATTTCTATTTTGATAAGCATTCCTTCTTTGTTTTAGATAAACAAAAGGAAGCAAAACAAAACAAAACCAACAACACAAATCTTAGACTGACTCTCAGGAAAAGATAATGAAATAATAAGACTTAGGTTGATTATCTGCAAAATTAGAATTTAGACTTTTATTTCATAGAACCCAGTATTAGTTCAGACATAAAGTGTGTTTTCTCACAATTATCTACCAGTTTCTACATTCTCGGGAGTGAGTGAGGGTGTGCATATGTGTTTGTGTGTGCTGTGTATGTAAAAAAACATATACATCAAAACACACAGCATAGATATGATACATGTAGAGTAAATACTAGCAACGTGACTCAGGTGAGTATACTAGTCACAGAAGTACACTAGTTACTCTCTGGTTCACTTACAGTCCATCTAGAGATCTAGAATCATCAGAAAAATTAAGACATTTGAAGGTATTTTTTCATCCACCCCCCTAAAAACTTTACTGTTTACTCTTGGATATTGAAAATA
The DNA here is from genome assembly GCF_963930625.1 of Muntiacus reevesi. Lineage (NCBI taxonomy): Eukaryota > Metazoa > Chordata > Mammalia > Artiodactyla > Cervidae > Muntiacus > Muntiacus reevesi. The sequence continues at coordinate 150,699,052 of NC_089250.1, forward strand.
AAGTCATAGACTATACTAGTGCTTGTTTCTAATTTAGTGAAAAACAAAAATCAATACAATCTTGATGAGCATGAACCCTGGGGTACAAGAAAATCACATCATGCAGGTGTTAAAACACATATAAAGGTGGAGATAATAAATAAGGTGTTTTAACTGTAGCTTTTGGCTTGGGACTGATAAGAAAAAACACTCTCCCACAGGAAAGGCTTTCGTTTCACGCCTACTCTGTGGAGCTGGTGATAATTCTGTGGCAGGTTTCAATGACTGTGACTCACTTTGCCAATTTCATGGCTACTTTTGGATCTGAAGAACAGAGGCTCAACACTCCTTTTAGAGTTTACTGAGTTGTCGTTGATGTCCTAATTTTTTTGTCCTAATTTACTTATTAATAATTTATAACTTTCGGCTTACAAGAGGAATCTGCAATGTTTGAAAGCACACTTGTTTCTATACCTTGGAGAGATGTTTTACCATACTCTTGGTTTGGAATGGGGGAGGAGTGAGAGTTACTTCTGTTGAGTTCCAGCAAAAGAGAAATCTGGAATATGGTTGGGGGAAAGGAAAGGGATTTTCATCACTATATCAAAATGAAAAAAAAAATTATTTTGAAAATTTGATTTTTATCATTCCCATTTAAAACTACCACTGCTATAGTTATACACTAGGTCAGTGCTTCTCATACTTACATGATTGCTAGGATTGTGTAGGAATCTTGTTTCTAAACTGGCTTCTCAAGAACCACCTCCAGACCTTCTGCTATGAGTCTGGAGTCAAGTCTAGGAGTCTTAATATTTAACAAGGTAAATCTGCTGAGCTGGGAACTGTATTTTGAGAAATCACATAGTAATAAAAACTTGCTGATTGATTTGTTAATATTCTGTGCATGACCTGCTAGTTAATTCCTGTTCCTTTCTCCCACAAAGCCTAATTCCTACCCTCACTGTATATTTAGGGAGGTTAAACTGTTTACTTGGGAAAGACTCCTATAAGACAAAAAAATCCATCCCTGCCCCTCTCAACAATTAAATGACAGTGGTGAAAGTAACAGACACAGAATTAGAAAAGAGACATAATGACATTGTTTCATTGTCTGAATGATTCAAGAAGATCCACATTCCAATTTACTGCAGATGCCCTTTTAACAGCTGAGGAAATTGGAAAGAAAAATGGACAAAGTCAATGTCAGAGTGAGAGAAGTAGGAAGAACACAAAATGGGTGGGTTCTGTGACAATGGTTGTTACAAGAGAAAATGATTATTCAGAAACTGTGTTAAATCACATGTCATTGGAAAATAATAAAGAAAGAAGCAGAAAAGTTAGGTTTTGTTACCAAAGTCACAATGGGAAAGTCATTGAGATGTAAAGGATGAAAGAATCAGGTGAAAACATAAAGATTTTGTTTCTCTTTACCACAGGCTATGTGGGAGGTGTGTGTGTGTGTGTGTGTGTGTGTGTGTGTGTGTGTGTGCGTGTGTGTGTGCGCGCGCGCGCGCACGCACACAATAAATGATCAGGAAAGGAGATTAGTGAATTCTCCATGCAGAGAACAAGCTGAGTCAGTGTTGATCAAAGGTTGATAACCAACATATGACCTCCATAATTAAACCTACTCTTTGTATATCTGTATTAGAAAGTGGTTTCTCGGGTCACATGTATTAACTACATGTCATTCTAATTTCCAGTCCTCAGTAACTGCCACATCTTCTTGTTGCATCTCAAAATCAATTTGCAATTTAATGTTATAGGATCTGCCAAAGAAATTAGATTCTGTCACTAAAGCTGCAGGTAAAAGTCATTAAATGTGTGAAGCACTAACAATCAAGATGAAGCCAGTCTGATTTCATTTCTATCCACAATCAGGCTATGTGGGAGAGAGGACCCAACCCAAGTGTGTGTGCATGTGTATAATAAACTCTTAGGAAAGGAGATTGACATCATCTACACAAAACAAGTTTAGTGCTGATCAAAAGCGGCTACCAGACATGTGACCTCAAAAATGAAACATGCTCTCTGTAAATTCCCTTTAACGAAAAGGTAGCTTCATTATCAGTTTCCTAGGAACATGTGTTCGCTCAATGTAGTTCTAATTTCCAGCTTTCAGTCACTCTCCAACAAGTCTTTTTTCTGCTACCCCAAATTCAATTTGCAATTTAATGCCATGGATTCTGCCGGTGATGTGGTCTTCCATGTCCTCAGTCCCATGGAAAAACATAAGAGCATTCTGTACAGGAACACTGTCCATAAAACACCAGTGGCATTATGCCATCACATTGAAAGAAAATCACATTTCATAAATTCTAAGTTTAATCTATATGTAAATTTAGCCAACATTCTTAAAAGAATAATAACTCACGAGTATTGATGTTTACACTGCTTGGCAATGTTTTTTTTACTGCTTTAAGTAATGATCCATATTCAAACAACATTGTTTTATTTTATAAAAATAAGCATTGGTTGTCTAAAGAGATGCAGACCCATCTCTTACTTTTAGGCAAAAACCAACAGCACTGGATGGTTTCCCAAGCTCACAGAGAAGAGTGTGATACTAAACACAAAGTTACCAATTGTTAGTAATTTATGTTCAAATTCTACTAAGGAAATGTAAAAGTTTCCTCTGAATGTACATTTATTTTCCTAATAATTATATACTCTAAACCAACAACAAAAATAAAAGCAACCAGTGACAACTGAAACATTAAGGTTGTTCACATACAGACTTATGTTTCAAGAACCAAACAAGAGATCTCTTTACTGTTTGTATCTTAAGAGTCTAACATAAAGATTGTGAAGGAAAGATACTGCTCACCAAGGAGCTTTTAACAAATCCTGGCTTTTTGGAGAAATCTCACCTTCTAGAGCAATTAGTAGAGTAACACCAACTACTGTAAGAAGTAATAGCCAACTTTTCTCTAACATAAAATATTAGAAACTTTTTTCTCATTTGTGTAATCTTTTTTCTTATTCATATAATGACAAACCAACTTCTTATCAACTCAGTGCCCTAGATTCGTTTCTTCTATGACTCTAGCATCATGTAGGGCTTATTGTTCTCTGCCTAGGTGAGCCAAAGTGAAAAGATTTGACTTCTTAGAAGCAGTCCAGTTCTGACAACATCACTTCCATTTACAATCCATTAGTCAGTACTAGTTATGTATTTATAGCTGGCATGCAATGTGCTCACTGGCTGACCAGTCGCTTCCCAGCAAAATAATCTCTGCTGTAAAAGGAAGATTGAACATTGTGGCAGACATCCAGCCCTGATGTAATGAGAATCACAAACTCCTGTCTGATATAATCCCTCTCAAGCATGCCTGTAGATCAACATCACCAAGACACTGTGTGTTGATTTTAAAATATAGATTTCCTGACCTGTGAACAAAGACACTGTAATTTAATAAACATGGTAGGGTCCAGAAGCATCCTGGTCAGAACCACTGAGTTCCAATTCACCCTCTACCTCCAATTCAAAACACAACCATATCCACACTGAAATAACCACACTAGTCAGTAATATGACATTTACATCAAAATTCTGAGTTGATGTTCCATGAATCTGCATTTTAATGATTATCTGGATGATAAGAATGGCTGTGTGTTTGCATGTTAAGTTGCTTCAGTCATGTCTGACTCTTTGCATCACTTTGGATTGTAGCCTCTAGGCTCCTCTGTCCATGGGATTCTCCAGGCAACAATACTGGAATAGGTTGCCATGCCTTCCTCTAATAATGACTAACTTACCCTTTTTTGACCAGCTGCTAAGTGCCAGTAAGTGCTCTGAAGACTTTATATAAACCAACTTATCATCAACATTTTCTCATGTAATCCTCAAGAAATTCAATACAGTAACCATTATCTCCATTTTACAGAGAGAAAAAAAAAAGTGCAGGACAGAGGCTAAGTTGCTCAAGTTTATTCTATGTCTTTTGGTTGGGGCATTCAGCCCATTTACATTTAAGGTAATTATTGATAGGTATGGTCCCGTTGCCATTTACTTTGTAGCTTTGGGTTCGCGTTTATACAACCTTTCTGTTTCCTGTCTACAGAAGATCCTTTAGCATTTGTTGAAGAGCTGGTTTGGTGGTGCTGAATTCTCTCAGCTTTTGCTTGTCTGTAAAGCTTTTGAATTCTCCTTCATATCTGAATGAGATCCTTGTTGGGTACAGTAATCTGGGTTGTAGGTTATTCTCTTTCATTACTTTATTCTAGAAAGTGTCCAAGTTGATTCAAAATAAAACAGTGGGAATTTCAGAGCTTTCATCTTCCTTACTACACTGTACCTAGGTGACTCTGATGCATCTTAAAGCCTGAAAAACTACTGAGTTATGAGATAGATATGCAAGAGTTTCTGACAAGAGTAGTCTGAAGGACTCATTACGAAACACTTAACTTTTAAAATGTTCCTTACTTTTGCTTTCAAACTTATAGTCCAGACATCTCTTCTTAACTGCTTATCTGTATATTCAAATACCTTTTCTATATGTCTCAGTCCAGCCCTTGAGGTCCTAGAACAAATTCAGAAAATTAGCTGCTCATTTCTCTTTCTCTAGTGCCCTCTGCCAACTTCCACACAGTTGAGCAGTTCTGAAAACCTGGTAATCATCCTGATACCCGTCATTCCCTCATCATCAACCTTCTTGGCAATCGATAACTGATCTCTATCACTCTCCCTATTAAATCACCCACAAATGAACTCTCCCTTTTTGGGGTCCACAGGATTCCCATCACTATGATTATCATCAGTATCACTGTCATGATCCTCCTCCTTATCATCTCCATCATCATCATCTCCCAAAACATCTGCAGTATCTCAGCATCTTTTCACCCACTCATTTCTTCCAAGCAATTATTCTGTGTGACAAGAGTGATATTTTCTAATCACAGTGACTGATGCCCCAGATCCTTAACATTTCCAGAAAAATCCCACATGCACCATCCTTCCTACCTCATGGCCTCAGCTCAAACCATTTTCCTTCCATCCTTGTACACCAGGCAGGGTTTGTTATGTACCACTCCCACCACATTTCTTTAACTTCACATTTTCACATGTGTCCCTTTGTCTGGAATGTTCCCATTAGAGGAGCATAAATTAATGAATAACCCCAGGCCTCAGCTGTCTCATCTATGAAATGGGAATATAAAAACTTTAGATTAGAGTTGAATTTAAAATTAGAATAGAATTGAACAACTTTAGACTGCAATAAATTTCTGAAATATGCTCAAACATTTTAGATATTCTCTAATATTCATCATAAGAAAACACGCTAAATACTATAGCCCTTTCCACCATTTTGATGGTTGTAATTTCATAGAATTTCAAGATTAGACATATCCTTTAAAGCTGTTTATCTGATTTCAGAAATTCATTACAATTATCACAAATCTTTCTGAGAAGATTCTCCTTGCAATTTTTAATTACTGTCTATTTAACAATATCCTTTAGAATACTGCAATTTTTCAAGTGTGGTATTGGATAGCTGTAATTTTCAAAATTACTACTTTGTTCTACAATCTATTTAGTGAGTTAGTAAAAACAATTAAAGGAATTTACATACTTTCACTGGTCCTGACAGAAATAAAAAAAGAAGATTCTAAAAAAATGAACAAGTAAAGGAGTATTAATTAGCATTCAATTTGTAAGAGCAGAGTGCAGTGCTCAATAATTTGAAAAATAATTGAATTTTATATTGATGTATAAGGTAAAAAGCATAGCCAATTTCTTGCTGAGATAAGATTAATATTACTGTAATAAAAAACTCTTAAGAATGTTAATATGTTGAAGTAACAAATATATATTACTTATAGTATCATATGTTTCTGAAATACAGAACTACAGGTAGAGAAAGAGAGAAGGGAAAACCTGAGCAAATGCTGACAAATGAACAATAGTGAGCTCTGGATTAAGGAGTTATATGATTTTTTTTTTTTGCCACTTTTTTATGCAACTTCTTTACACATTTGAAATTATTTCAGAATGACATTTGTGGATTCTGAATGCAGTTTTTATCAAGGTTCTCATAAGCATAAAATTATTCATATAATTTTAAAGGGCTTCCCTGATACCTCAGTTGGTAAAGAATCTACCTGCAATGCAGAAGATCCTGGTTCAATTATCTGGACAGGAAGATCCGCTGGAGAAAGGGTAAGCTACCCATTCCAGTGTTGTTGGGCTCCCCTGTGGCTCAGCTAGTAAAGAATCTTCCTGCAATGAGGGAGACCTGGGTCCGATCGCTGGCTTGGGAAGATCCCCTGGAGAAGATCCCCACTCCAGTATTCTGGCCTGGAGAAGTCCATGGTCTGTATAAACCATAGGGTCACTTTACAGTTTTAAAAAACTGCTTCTTGTCTCTGAAACACATTCATCTCTGTTCCATTCTTTTCCTGCTGTTTAATAGTTAAAGTTTTAATTTAGTATTATCCATTTTCTTTTACTAGAATTTAAATTTCTGAGGCTAAGGATTTTTTTTTTCCATTTTATGGGCAATGGTACCCCTAGCACCTTGAATACTGTTTCATTATAACAGGCATCCCAAAACTATTTTGAATAAATGAATGAATGGATAAAATGAATTCATGATCGGGTGGTAATAACAGGATCAGCATACCATATTTACATTATGTATACATGTGAAGCACTTAGCAGAGTGCCTTTAAGCACTTAATAAAAATAAATGATTTTCACCAAGTAGTTCAGTGTGGCTAGAGTTCCTGCTGTGCAGTAGTGAGACTAGCCTGAATGTACAGCAACAGACTGGTTCAAAGTTGGGAGAGGAGTGCGCCAAGGCTGTATTTTGTCACCCTGTTTATTTAATTTATATGCAGCGTACATTATGTGAAATGCTGGGCTGGAAGAATCACAAGCTAGAAACAAGACTGCCGGGAGAAATATCAATAATATCAGATAATGCAGATGACACCACCCTTATGGCAGAAAGCTAGAAGGAACTAAACAGCCTCTTGATGAAGGTGAAAGAGAGGGGAAAAGCTGGCTTAAAACTCAACATTCAGAAAACTAAGATCATGGCATCTGGTCCCATCACTTCATGGCATATAGATGGGAAACAGTGGAAACAGTGAAAGACTATTTTCCTGGGCTCTAAAAGCACTGCAGATAGTGACTGCAGCCATGAAGTTAAGACACTTGCTTCTTGTAAGAAAAACTATGACAAACCTAGACAGCATATTAAAAAGCAGAGACATTACTTTGCCAACAAAGATCTGTATAGTCAAAGTTATGGTTTTTCCAGTAGTCATGTATGGATGTGAGAACTGGACCATAAAGAAGGCTGAGTACCCAAGAATTGATGCTTTCAAACTGTGGTGTAGGAAAAAGACCCTTGAAAGTCCCTTGGACTGCAAAGGAGATCAAACTAGTTAATCCTAAAGGAAATCAGTCCTGACTATTCATTGGAAGGACTGATGCTAAAGCTGAAGCTCCCATACTTTGGCCATCTGATGTGAAGAGCTGACTCAATGGAAAAGACCCTGATGTTGGGAAAGATAGAAGGCAGGAGGAGAAGGGGATGGCAGATGACAAGATGGTTGGATGGCATCGCCGACTCAATGGACCTGAGTTTGACCAAGCTCTTGGAGACAGTAGAGGATAGGAAAGCCTGGTGTCCTGCAGTCCATGGGGTCTCAAAGAGACAGATATGACTGATCAACTGAACAACAACAAGCAACATGGATGAACCTAGAGACTATCCTACTAAGTGTAGTAAACCAGACAAAGACAAATATCATATGTTTTCCATTATATGTGGAATCGAAAAAAAATGATACAAATGAACTTGTATACAAAACATAAACAAGACACAGAAAACAAGCTTATGGTTACCAAAAGGGAAAGCAGGGGAGGGATAAATTAGTTTAAGATTATTATATATATACTCTACTTGTTGATATATACACACACACACACACACACACACATATATATATATTGATAAAACAGATAATCACCAAGCACCTACTGTATGACATAGGGAACTATACTCAATATTTTGTAATAGCCTATAAGGGAAAAGAATCTGAAAAAAAAAAGATATATATGTACAACTGAATCACTTTGCTATACATCTGAAACTAGCACAACATTGTGAATCAATTATACTTCAATTTTAAAAAATCTACACATAGGGAAAAAAAGAGAGAGATAAGGCTGAGGCTGTAGACAAGGGCCATGTCAAGAAGCAGCTTGTGGCTCATTGTAAGAAACTCATATTTTTCCATAGCCAATGAGGAGTGGTTTAATCACTCCTCATTAATATGTTCTAATGAATTTCTCTGTTATGGACTGAATTGTTTCCCCCCAAAATTCATATGTTGGACTCTTCATTAATCCCTAGTACCTTCAGAATGAGACCTATTTTGGAGATAGCGTCTTCACAGTTAATGTTATAAATAAGTTCATCAGGGTATGCTGAAATCCACTGTGACTAATGTCCTTATAGAAAGAGGATATTCAGAGACAGACTCACATACAGGGATTATTATATCATGTGTACATATCATGTGAATATGAATAAAGTCATCGACGGCCCAAGGAAAAAGATCTAGAACAGGTATTCCCCAAGAGTCCTCAGATCGAACCAACTCTGCCAAAGTTGGGTTTCTGGTTCTAGGCTCTAGAACTGTAAGACAGTAAATTTCAGGGTTTTTTGAACAATAGTAAAAGATGTTTATCAGTTTTCACCATCAATAGCCAGACAAAATATAAAAGATAATTACAATTGCAAGCCATAACATGAACATGATTCACCTAACAATACAGAATAATTACATAAAATATACGGAGTCAAACAGAGTGATGTGGTAAGTAGAAGTTCATATATTCACATGTTTTCATCCACCCAGCCAGTCTATGTCTTTTGGTTGGTGTGTTTCATCCATTTGCATTTAAGATAATGATCAATATATATGATCCTATTAAGGTTTTCTTAGTTATTTTGGGCTTATTTTCTGTATTCAGTACTGCCAAACCAGCTTTACAACAAATGCTAAAGGAGCTTCTCTAGGCAGGAAACACAAGAGAAGGAAAAGACTTAGAGTATACTTCAGTTTTTATAAGTCACCCAGTTCATGGCACTTTGAGTACTATGTCAGGACATCCCTAGGAAACTAATATAAAACTTCTGGCCATTGTTAGGGGGATGAGTGGGAGGAGTGAGTGACTAGAGCAGGGCAAGTTACTCAACCCTTCTGAGCTCCAGTTTCCTCACTTGTAACATGGAAATGACACTGATAACCAAATCTCATGATTCTACATGAAAGAGAAAATGTAAAATTGTCTAAGCGGATGTGATGATAAATATAAAGGAACACAAAGAATAGAGCACATAGGGTAAATATATAGGAGTTATTTTATTTATTGGGATGTATTAGAATATTCATCACAAGAAAGCTTCTTTTCCTAAGGAGAATTTTGCTCCCTGGTATCATTTCCAGTGGCTAACAGACCATCAGTGAAATGTGATGTGGATAAAGAATGATATCTCTATGGTCAAAATGCATTTTTCTCCTGCAGAACCTGTGAAATGTGAAAAAGTTTGTCCTGAAAAATAACTGGCAGTGAAAGTGGGAGCAACCATCATCCTGCTCTTGTATGGACACATATGATTGAAGGGACTGATGAATGAAGGAAACTGCCCCAGGTAGACAAGAGCCTTAAAAAATCCTATGGGCACATGGGACTAAGCTCAGTGTTATATAGCAGCCTGGATGGGAGGGGCGTTTGGGGAAGAATGGACACATACATATATAAGGCTGAGTGCCTTCGCTATTCACCTGAAACTATCACAACATGGTTAATCAGCTATACTCCAATATAAAACAAAAAGGTAAAAGTAAAAAATCCTATTGGCCCTTGATGGTCTGAGAGTCAGTGAACCTTATTGTTTTATATAAATGAGCATGGTGCTTACAGCCTGATGTAGCATAATAAATCAGGACTTTAATCTTCATTTTCAAATTAAACTAATGCAAGCAAGCCTTCCCTTTCCCAAATCTATTAGCACCCTACAATTAAGTCCTCAACGGAGTTTCAATAGCTGAATACTCTTTCTTTTAAGGAAAGTAAATTGTTGACAGTTCACTTTTAGGTTAAATGTTGTTAGCTTTTTACCTAAATTGTGACCTTGCATGGCTGAGTATTGAAATACTTAAAGAGAAGTGTTTCATATGTTTATGTCTGATGCAGGACAAGACAAGGCAACATCAGCAAGAAAAGATTTGGGTTATGAAAGGATCACAAGAACCTGAGTTTCTTAACATACATATAAGTTCTAAACATGCAGGGCTATGCCTTATTTAAATATATCCTCAAAAGACATTAAATAAGAGGGATATTTTAGTATTCCTATCTCTGAATTACATGATAGAAACATACATGTAGATCAACAGGGAATATCTGAATATAAAGAGAAAAGCAGAGGGAAAATGTAGAGAAAGAAAATTAGCCTCTGTCACTTCAAGTCTTTGTTGTCAATATATTTATGCCTGAAACCTCCCTGCCCCTTACTGCCTAGGGTTCTTTCATTATTTCTTTTCCTCTAATTACCATTCCATTAACATTTGTTCTCAAGATGGAATCTGATACTCCTGTGCCAAAGACTATAATTGATAAGTTAACTTAATGAGCACCGTAGAATCTTAAGAATAAAATTCTTAATTGAGCTAGACAGTTTTTGTTGTCACAAATAGGGATTGGTGGGTAGGACGTTCTTGCATCAATGAGGAGTGGCCAGTGAATCTGTTAAACATCCTACAATTCACAAGGCAACCACCTCCCCGAAGAAGAAGAATGGGAGGGCTGGGGAGAAGGAAGGAAGAAGACAAGGAAAGAAAAGAAGAATTATATGAGTGCAAATGTTAGTAATGATGAGGTTGAAGGAGTTGAGAAATTCTAGACTAGGGGAATAAAACACTAAACAGTATAATTCTCAACATAATTGGCAGTGAGGAGAGTTAAGAAAGAATACTTGCTAAGAAGAAATTAATGCTCTTCTTTGCAAGAATCACAGTGTATAAAGACAATGGCATTCTCCTAGAGAGGCTGTCTAAATAAGCGCCTTCAAAAGGAAGAGTCAGCATGTCAGAGCGAAGATCGTCAGTGGCTGAGCCTCCTGTGGCTATCAAAATCTGATTTCAGACTGCAGCACTGGTATTGTTTTCAATGCTGGCATCCTTGGCCTTGGAATCACATCTCTTCTCCCCCAGTTTGCTATTTCCATAGTGCAAATCCTAGGTACTTGCTATCTCCTTACTCTCCAATGTCCCTTATTCAAGGGGCTTATGTAAGACTTCCATATCTTTTTAAGCATAAGCTATCTCACCTATAAAATAGGAAGTAGCCAACAAAAATAAAAGCAATTCAAAGAGTGGGTTTCTGTAAACCTGAAACTTACCTGGAATAGAGAAACTGAGAACAGCATCTCAAACCTAGAATTTATTACCTATTTCATTTTGAGCTAATTGCGTAACCCTCACTGCTCTCATTTTTTGGCTCAATTTCACTTACATCATCAGGGCATTCTGAGGATTTGATAGGAAAAAGAAAAACATTGAATTAGGGTCTTGCCACACTGAAAATGTTTAAGAAATCATGTTACTAGTGGTATTGTTGTTGTTACCACTGATAACCTTTTCTCTGGACAATTTTTTCCCCCTACCCATTCATTGATTCATAGATCAGCTCTTTCATTTGTTCATGAAGTATTTATTCTCTTGTTCATTTACTTGACCAAGATCTGGTAAGATTTTGACATGTTCTAGGCATTATACATACAAGCTCCTTAGAATGTCTCTTTCTTTGCCACAAATACTTTCTTATGCTCTAAACTTGAAACCAGTAGGAGAGCCAGCTGATGTGGGGAATGAATGAAAGTAATCTCTCTGTACCTTATCTATTCTCAGATATCAAATCAAACGTTTCTAATCCACACTGGCTTCCTCTGGGCTCTATCTTTTTGCTTTGTTGCCTTGGCTGTTCTTTCTGGTGCTTACTTCAGCACAATGTGACATGCTTTAGTGCAAAAAAGCTTTACCATGCTGGCCCACGTTAACAACCCTGTTAAACCTGATTTAGGCAAAGGAAAATGGCTAGAGAAAGGAAAGCTAATGAAAGAAGAAAATAACACTGTACCTTGGTATTAACAGGCTGTGATGACAGAAAATGTGAATCCTGCGGTGGCCACGCCCCTCAAACACTTCTACCTCCACTCCTAATTTAAAAAGGTAGGCATTTGAACTTTATTGCTGCATAGGCAACAAGCACCAATAGTAAAACACAGCAGCACACATTATTTCTCATGGTATAGCTCAGCTTTAAGTTTTTTGGGTTGCAGCCACTCGACATTTTGCTGCAACCTTTGGTGAGTAGTCACTTGAGGCAGTCCTGATTCACATGATTCATTCTGGGCCCAGACTGAGGGGGTAAGAGATACCCAGGGTAAACTATTCTCATGGAAATGACAGGAATAGAAGAGGGTAAATGGAAACACCCCAGGTCTTTTAAGGTCTAGATTTAGAAATGGAACTCTTTTACCTCTTCTCATGCTCCATAGGCCAAAACAGATCACAATACCAAGAACAAAGGCAAACAGACAAGAAAAATACACTCCTCATTTTTTGGCAAGAAGTGGAAATATGCAATTCAAAAATGGAAAGGAGAGGAAAGAGAGAAGGAAAAAATATATCAAGGAAGGGACAAAGAATAGAGGCCAATAAAATGACCTTGCACATAACAGATGGTCTGCAATGACTTGGGAAGGCCCAACTGATATAATTCAACATGTCAGTCCTGGCCACTATTGATTTGTTTCATTAGATCAACAGGAAATAGCAGGTTAGTTTACAGTTTTCAAAATGGAAGAGCTTATCCAAATAGCTCTAATCCAAAGAATAATAACTTGTCTTGTTGTTGTAGTTAATATTTTTGCTGAAAACCTATAAAGTGGAAATAATCATACTCCTTAATTCACAGGCTACACACAGGACTAAATAAGACCATGCACAAGCAATTCTTAACATAGAGCTTGACATATCATAAGTTCTGGATAAATGTTTGCCAATAAAAATAATGATTGATGAAATAGAAACATTTATTCAACATATATTCTATAAGCACCTAACATATATGTATAAAAGGCGGTGATCAACTGCGCCCGAGACAGTAAACTTCTGCTCTCAGAGGCATGCTCCAAAATTAGAAGGTGGGGTTAGGATACTCTTACGAGTTATCTGGTTTTAATGTCATGTTTAACCAAATATATGCCATCTTTTGTTTTCCCTTATGCCCATTTCAGTGTTCCAACAGTTTGTAGTAAAATAGCCTTGACTAATAGAGAGAATATGCTGACTCTCCTACTGAAGTGATAGGCAGTAAGGAGATAGAGTACTGACTTAGGTAAGTCAGGTACAATGTCCCAGAGGAGGTGACATCCAAGGCAGAGTAGGGTTTTCACATGCAAGTATCAGTGGAGAAGTGCTTTAGGCAGAAAAAATACATGGACAAAGCCACAGTGACCTGAAAAAATAGCCTGTGTTCAGGGCAAGGAGGCCAGTTGGACCAGAGCACAGGAGAAAAGACTGACCCATCCCTCCCACAGATGTTGAAATGACTTACTCTTTCATATCCTACTTTGTCAGTTAAGATTTCATCTCTCCAAAATGGCCTTGCCGGAACACCCTGCCTAATGTCCCTAGTTAAACTGTATTTTTATTTTACAGGTCTTAAAGTACTTACATTGCTGAAATTCTTTCATTTGCTTGTCAGTGTGCTCATGGTTTGTCTCTGGTATGTGAATTCCATGAGAACAGCACCCTGCTCTGTATTGCTCCCTCTCAATTTCAGAGCACAACAGACTATGCACAACGGTGTGTGCACAACAAAGTTTACAGTAAACATCTGCTGACAGGACAGGTAAATAGATGAGGGAGGGTAGAAAGTAAAGCTGGAGTCAAAACTCAGAAGCTGCACAATACCAAAGGCAAGATCCACTAAAGAAATAATTGAGAGGCTAAATTTCATTAGCATTAAAAATGTCTGCTCTGAAAAAATATTTTCTCCTGAGGAGAAAATACATTATCTCACATAAGCAAAATACACTATCTGATAAAGGGGTTGCATCCAAGATATACAAAGAACTCTTAAAATTCAACAATAAGGAAATAAATAATCTGATTAAAAAATAGGCAAAAGATCTTAGCAGATTCCCCACCAAAGGATATATACAGATAACAAGTGAGCATAAGATACTCCATGTAATTTGTCATTGTTGTTGTTTAGTGGCTAAGTTGTATCCAACTGCTTTGAGACCCCATGGACAGTAGACCGTGAGGCTCCTCTGTCTATACTGGAGTGATTGTCATTTTCTTCTCCAGGGGATCTCAGGAAAACGTAAATTAAAATAACAGTAAGATACCACTACACACCTGTTAGAATGGCCAAAATCTAGAACATTTACAACACCAAAAGCTGGTAAGGATGATGTGGAGCAATAGGAACCCTCTCATACATTGCTGGTGGAAATGCAAAATGGTACAACCACTTTGGAAGACAGTTTAGCAGGTTCTTATAAAATTAAACATAATCTTACCATTCAATCCAACAATCATGCCCTTTCATTTGTACCCAAATCAGTGGAAAATTTATGGCCGCACAAAAACCTGGACACAAACGTTTATAGCAACTTCATAACTGTCAAAACTTGGAAGCAATCAAGATGCCCTTCAGTAGGTAAATAGATAAACTACAGTACATCCAGATAATGGAATATTATTCAGTACTAAGAGAAATGAGCTGTCAAGCAATGAGAAGAAAAGAAGGAAACTTAAATACGTATTACTAAGTGGAAGAAGTCAATCAGAAAATTCTTCATACTGTAAAATCCCAATTATATGACTTTCTGGAAAGGAAATAAATTAAAATAGTAAAAAAGACATGTGATTGTGGAGGTGGAGGGTATAAGAGTACTCTAAACTTTCTGCTCAGTTTTGCTGTGAACCAAAAACTGCTCTAAAATATAGTCTATTTAATAGGGAAAAATGTCAGAGAATGCAGGTTCTGGACTCTATTCAGAAGATAATAAAGATATGGGATTTTTTGAAAAGGGAAATGGAATTTTCAGAGCTCTGCTTTTGGAAGGTGTGTATGTATACACGAGGCAGAGACCAGGCATAGATAAAGGGTAATACGAGCAGGAAGGTCATTGTAAACATCTGAACAAAGAAGTAAAGTTAATCTAATTTAGTGAACAATTTGTGGGCACCCACATCTTTCCCTCTACAGGATGTCCATACCAAAGAGAACATTAACTGATGTTTCTGTTCCTCAGGACAGGCTGCAAAGATTCTTGTTTCTTCAGGTAAATTTTCTGAAACTAAAAACTACCTCTTCCATGTGAATCAATGATGGATATTTTCTTTCAGGCAGTAGCCTTGAAAAGAAACCTTGCCAGTAGTTACCTGATCAGACAATGAAAGCACAGCAACATTCAAAGTTTCTCCAACAAATTTCCCCTTTCACATACAGACTTCCCTACTCTAGGTCTCAGTGTACCTTGGACCACATGTTGACAACATTTCTGCCTTCACATAAACATATTTTTTCCCTACACGTTCCTCACCAATCATGTTACTCACTCTTTTATGTTGTATGTTTTTGTATTTGGTAAGTTATCATACTGTGTGTACTTGTCTGAATTTTGATTCTAGAAGGTTTTGGAAACAGCTAATTTGATATGCACTGTATTAGTACAGTTACATTAATAATCACATAGCTTTTAATTTTGTGACTCTATAACAATTTATTTATTACCTTTGATGCTGGAAATCATTTAAGATATTTTTAATTTTTTTCTAATCACATACAATAATATAAAGGGCATTTAAGTATACATCTTCTTTTTCACATGTGTGAAAATTTCTTCAAGGTTTGTACCTAGCATAGAACTGGTGGGTTAAAAAGTCTATAAAAAACACAATTTATTAAATATTATCAATTGCCCTCCAAAAGAATGTATCAACTCCCACTCCCACACTATATGAAATATCTAAATTTGCTACATCTTTACCCAGCCTTTTGGAGTTACTTGACTTCAGATTTATGTGAGTATCATTGGTATGGGAAAATACTTTATTATTGTTTTAATTTGCATTTTCCCAACAACTTGTCAGATTGAGCATATTCTCATATAAGTACAGGCCATTTGTCTTTTATTTTTATGAATGATATTTTCATATATTTTCAAAATATATTTCACATATTTTACTCATTTTTAGTGGATTATCTTTTTTCATTTCAATTTGTAGAAGCTCTCTGTAAATTCTACATACTTAACTTTTTTCAGTTTTATGCATAAATAGCTTCTTAAAATATGTTGCTTACCTTTTTACCTCATGATACCTTTTGGTGAACAGATGTTTTTCATTGAACTGATTCAAACTTACCCACTTTCACTTTTATGGTGTGTCATTTTGTATGTCATTTAAAAAGGAAATTCATTGCAAACCCAAGATAATAAACACAACATTTTACATTTTATTCCCAACATTTAAAATGTTTAAAATATTACTTTGTGGAACTTCCCTGGTGATCCAGTGGCTAAGATTTTGCTTTCCAGTGCAGGAGATGTGGGTTAGATCCCTAGCTGTGGAATTAGATCCCACATGTCTCCTGGCCAAAAATCAAAACAAAAAAACAGAAACAATATGGTAACAAACTAAGACTTGAAAATGATCCATATCCAAAAAAATATTATTTTACACAGATAGTCAAAGGGCCTCCCCAACTTTATTTCCCCACTCAATCCTAATTTAGTATAAAACATTTATTTCCCACTTTCCTTATGAAGCCATGTAACCCGGCCATGAACACTCAAACCTTTGCTAACTTCTCTTTCCCTAGACTGCTAAACAGCTGTTTCTGATACTGTAACTAGTTTTCTCTGAATCCTGGGAATGTAAATAGATACCGACAATATCCAGAAATGCAACACAAATAAATGAAATGGGTAAGAATAAATATAATTAAGAGCTGGAGTGTGGAATGCTGGGAGACCGTGGCTGATGCAGCCTACCTAACGGACGAAGGGGTTACACAGGATTGGCCAATTATTGCTGTAGGAACCATGGGCTCAGAGTTGCCAGATCTTCTGATTTTTGTTTTTAAAAGAAACCAGAAACTTAGCTTTCTATATAAAATCTCTTGATCTTTAAAGTCCATAACAATTTTAAATGTTTAAATGAATAATATGCTGATCTGTGATGTATGTTCTAATGCTGTGTTCCTCAACTTTTGTGTCATTATCACCTCCCTAGGGAGTCTTAAGCATTTTTTTCCTCCTAATCACTCACTCACGAAATTAAATACTAAGGAATATGATTTTATCAGATAAGGTTGAGTTCTGAAGGAAGGATCACAAATCATTGTAATATCTAAGAATTTTATGCCCCCACCAAGAGCCAACTCTTGCCTTGTTAAGAATGGAATAATTGTTTTTAATCATTTTATATCATGTAATCATCACTTTTCCTTCATTTAATCATTACTTTTCCCTCAATTAATCATATGCTGATTGGGAACAGGAACTCCAACTTCATATACAGAATATAACGAGGGTGAAGCACCTGATATATCTTCAATAATTATGGAATAACAGGGAATTTTATAATCACATTCAGATTTTGAGGAGAGAATTTAAGAGGAAATTCTAAAATACAGTCAAGATGGTTTCCTATTCCATTGCAGCCAGACCCAGACTGTGAGAAAATGGCAAACAGAAAAAGCTTCTTTCTGAAGTCAAGGCCATACCTCCATTCTTGTGGCTAGGATGCAATCCTCTCCAAGAGATTTTTGAGATGTCACTGGTCTGAACATCAGGGAGAGCAGTTTCACAGTCCTCAAAGTGGCAACAAAGGGGCACAGAAAGAGTTGGAAAGTCCTCATTGTCTTCTTGGTACAGTATCAAAGAATCTGCCTGCCAATGAAGGAGACACAATAGATGTGTGTTCCTCGGTCAGGAAGATCCCTGGAGTAAGAAATGGCAACACATTCTAGTATTATGCCTGGGATAATCCCATGAACAGAGAAGACTGACAGCTACAGTCCATGGAGTTACAAAGAATTGGACACAACTGAGCACAAACACATACACAATGTCTTCTAGGGGAATCCAGGCTCCTTTGAAGGATATACAAGGCACAATAATTGCCCTTTCAGTTCAGTCATATTTCCTAAGCTTCAGTATCTTCACCTAGTCTAGCTCACATATAGTTCATAGAATGGTCCACAGGCTCTTTCCTCTGTTGAAATCAGCTCTGGAATAAGCATCAGGTTACTAGGTTCAAGCCTTGTGTGTGTCCCTGGAAGCTTGATATAAAGAACTTAACCTCCTCAGTTTTCTCATATGAAAAGACATATAAGCCATAATATAGACTCCAAGCTCAGTATCTGCAGAGGCTATGCCATAAGCTTGCTAAGAGTACTGTGTCTCAGTCCATCAGACATGATTTGAATTCCAAGCAAGAAATTTAGTGACATCAGCCTCAAAAATGTTACACAGCCTTTCTTGGCATTAATGTCCACAAGAATGCTTATAATAATGATTCTTATTCACTTGGTTGCTCTGAAGATCAAATGAAAGTGAAAGTGGCTCAGTCGTGTCCGACTCTTTGTGACCTCATGGACTACAGAGTCCATGGAATTCTCCAGGGCAGAATACAGGAATGGATAGTCTTTCCCTTCTCCAGGAGATCTTCCCAAACCAGAGATTGAACCCAGGTCTCCCACATTGCAGGCGGATTCTTTAACAGCTGAGCCACAAGGGAAGCCCAAGAATACTGGAGTGGGTAGCCTCCCCCTTCTTCAGTGGATCTTCCTGACCAGGGATCAAACCAGGGTCTCCTGCATTGCAGGCAGATTCATTACCAACTGAGCTATCAGGGAGATCAAATGAAATTACACTAAATAGCTTTGTGCCATGACTAATTGACTTAGTAGGTTCAAAACATCAGTTCAGTTGGTGCATGTCCAACTCTTTGTGACCCCATGGACTGCAGCATACTAGGTTTCTCTGTCCATCACAAACTGCCGCAGCTTGCTCAAATCATGTCCATAGAGTCGATGATGCCATCCAACCAGCTCATCCTCTATGGTCCCCTGCTCCTCCTGCCTTGAATCTTTCCGAGCATCAGGGTCTTTTCCAATGAGTCAGTTCTTCACATCAGGTGGCCAAATTATTGGAGCTTCAGCTCAGTCCTTCCAATGAATATTCAGGACTGAGTTCCTTTAAGATTGACTGGTTTGATCTCTTTGCTGTCCAAGTGACTCTCAAGAGTCTTCTCCAACACCACAGTTAAAAAGCATCAATTCTTTGGCACTCAGCTTTCTTTATAGTTCAACTCTCACACCTATACATGACTACTGGAAAAACCACAGCTTTGACTATAAAGACCATGGTCGGTAAATAATGTCTCTGGTTTTCAATATGCTGCCTAGACATGTCATAGCTTTTCTTCCAAAGAGCCAGCATCTTAATTTGGCGATTGCATTCACCATCTGGAGTCAAAGAAAATAAAGTCTATTAATGTTTCCATTGTTTCCCCATCTATTTGCTATGAAGTGATGGAACCAGATGCCATGATCTTAGTTTTTTGAATGCTGAGTTTTAAGCCAGCTTTTTCACTCTCCTCTTTCACTTTCATCAAGAGGCTCTTCAGTTCCTCTTTGCTATCTGCCATAAGGGTGTTGTCATCTGCATATCTGAGGTTATCGATATTTCTCCTGGCAATCTTGATTCCAGCTTGTGCTTCATCCAGCCCGCATTTTGCATAATGTACTCTGCATATAAGTTAAATAAGCAGGGTGACAATATACAGCCTTGACATACTCCTTTCCCAATCTGGAACCAGTGCAGAGTTCCATGACTGTTGTTCTAATTGCTGCTTCTTGATCTGCATACAGATTTCTCAGGAGGGAGGGAGGTGGTCTGGTATTCCCATCTCTTGAAGAATTTTCCACAGTTTGTTGTGATGCAAACGGTCAAACGCTTTGACATAGTCAATTCAATAAAGCAGAAGTAGATGTTTTTCTGGAATTCTCTTGCTTTTTCTATGGATCCAATGGATGTTGTCAGTTTAATCTCTGATTGCTCTGCCTTTTTAAAATCCAGCTTGAACATCTGGAAGTTCTTGGTTCACATATTGTTGAAGCATCACTTGGATAATTTCGAGTATTACTTTGTTAGTGTGTGAGATGTGTGCAACTGTGCAGTAGTTTGAACATTCTTTGGCATTGCCTTTCTTTGGGATTGGAATGAATACTGACCTTTTCCAGTCCTCTAGTCACTGCTGAGTTTTCCAATTTTGCTGGAATATTGAGTGCAGCACTTTCTCAACATCAATTTTTAGGATTTAAAACAACTCAACTGGAATTCCATTACCTCCATTAGCTTTGCTTGTAGTGATGCTGCCTAAGGCCCACCTTAGTTCACATTCTGGGATGTCTGGCTCTAGGCGAGTGATCACACTATTGTGGTTATCTGAGTCATTAAGATCTTTTTTTGTATTGTTCTTCTGTGCATTCTTGCAACCTCTTCTTAATATCTTCTGCTTCTGTTAGATTCATACTGTTTCTGTCCTTTATTGTGTCCATCTTTGCATGAAATTCCTTGGTACCTCTAATTTTTTTTTTTTTAAGAGATCTCTAGTCTTTCCCATGTGATTGCTTTCCTCTATTTCTTTTCATTGATCACTTAGGAAGGCTTTCTTATCTCTCCTTGCTATTCTTTGGAACTCTGCATTTAGATGGATATATATATATATTTTTCCCTTTCTCCTTTGCCTTTAGCTTCTTTTCTTTTCTCAGCTATTTGTAAGGCCTCCTCAGACAACCATTTTGACTTTTGGCATTTCTTTTTCTTGGGGATGGTCTTGATCACTGCCTCTGTACAATGTCACCAACCTCTGTCCATAGTTCTTCAGGCATTCTGTCTATCAGATCTAATCCCTTGAAGCTATTTGTCACTTCCACTGTATAATCATAAGGTCATACCTAAATGGTCCATTGATTTTCTCTACTTCCTTCAATTTAAGTCTGACTTTGGCAATAATGGGTTGATGATCTGAGACAGTCAGCTCTTTTTTTTTTTTTTTTGTTGTTGTTTGTTTGTTTTGTTTTTTACTGTATAGAGCTTCTACATCTTCAGCTGCAGAGAATATAATCAATCTGATTTCAGTATTGGTCATCTGGTGATGTCCACGTGTGAAGTCTTCCCTTGTTTGTTGGAAGATGGTGTTTGCTATGAGCAGTGCATTCTTTTGGCAAAGCTCTGTCCTCTGTTAGCCTTTGCCCTGCTTCATTTTGTACTCTGAGGCCAAACTTGCCTGTTACTCCAGGTATCTCTTGACTTCCTACTTTTGCATTCCAGTCCCCTATAATGAAAAGAACATCTTTTATTGGTGTTAGTTCTAGAAGGTCCTGTAGATCTTCATAGCACCATTCAACTTCAGCTTCTTTGGCATTAGTGGTTGGGACACAGACTTGGATTGCTGTGATATTATGGTTTGGAAATCAACAGAGCTCATTCTATCATTTTTGAGATTGTACCCAACTACTTCATTTGCAGTCAACTACTCTTGTTGAATATGATGGCTACTCCATTTCTTCTAAGGGATTCTTGCCCACAGTAGCAGATATAATGGTCATCTGAATTAAATTCACCCATTCCAGTCCATTTTATTTCACTGATTCCTAAAATGTTGATGTTCACTCTTGTCATCTCCTGTTTGATCACTTCCAATTTACCTTGATTCATGGACCTAACATTCCAGGTTCCTAAGCAATATTGTTCTTTACACCATCAGACTTTACTTCCTTTACCAATCACATCCAAAATTGGGCGTTGTTTTTGCTTTGGCTCTGTCTCTTCATTCTTTTTAGAGTCAGTTCTCTACTATTCTCCAGTAGCATATTGGGTACATATTGGGTACTTACTGACCTGGAGAGTTCATCTTTCAGTGTCATATCTTTTTGCCTTTTCATACTATTCATGTGGTTCTCAAGGCAAGAATACTGAAGTGGTGGACCATTCCTTTCCCCAGTGGACCATATTTTGTCAGAACTCTCCACCATGACCTATCCATCTTGGGTGACCCTACATGACATGGCTCATAGTTTCATTGAGTTAGACAAGGTTCTGATCCAAGTGATATGTTCGGTTAATTTTCTCTAATTGTGGTTTCCATCCTATCTGCCCTCTGATGGTAAGGATAAATGGCTTGTGGAAGCTTCCTCATAGGAGGCACTGACTGTGGAGGAATCTGGGCTTTGCTCTGATAGGCTGGGACATACTCAGTAAATTTTTAATCCAATTTTTTTGTTGATGTGTGGGTCTGTGTTCCCTCCCTGTAGTTTGGCCTAAGGCCAAGCTATGGTAGGGGTAATGGCAGTAATGAGGACCTCCTTCAAAAGGGCTTATGCCAGGACTGTTGCATTCAGTGCTCCTTACCCCACTACAGGTTACTGTCGACCCACACCTCCCCTAGAGACTCCTGGACACTCACAGGCAAGTCTGGTTCAGTCTCTTGTGGGGTCACTGCTCCTTTCTCCTTGGTCCTAGTATGTACAAGGTTTTGTTTGTGCCCTCCGAGAGTCTGTTTCCCCAGTCCTGTGTAAGTTCTGTAATCGAATCCTACTGGGCTTCAAAATCAAATTCCCTTGCAGTTCTCAGTCCCTTTGCTGGGTCCCCAGGCTGGGAAATTCTGGTGTGGGCTCTAGAACTTTTGTAACAGTGAGAGAACTTTTTTGGTATAATTGTTCTCCAGTTTGAGGGTTGTCTGCTTGGTGGTTCTATGGTGGGGCTCACACGCAGTGCCTCCAAGGTCTGCTGCAGTCAGAGTCCCTGTGCCCGTGGCAGGCCACTGCTGATCTGTGCTTCTGTAGGAGGGAGTACATACACATAACATAGTATGTTCAAGAGAACATACTGTATTATAAAAGACCGCAGAGACATTAATTGAATTATCATAATTACAGGCTGTTTGTTCCACTCTCTGGGTCTCTGTCAGCATCCAAACCTGAGTTTACTTGATTCTCCAATTTTCAGATTCCCATGAGAGCAATACATTCATTAACATCTCCTTTTACAGCAAAATAAGTATAATTCTCTCTTTGGAGTTTATAATTCCAACTGTGCCTTTCACAAAACCCACCCAGGCAAAGGGCCAGGGAGCTTGCTAGTGAGCCCAGCAAAAGCACATCTTCCAAAAGGCAGCAAGTAACATCACAACAGCACTCCAAGAACCAGAACAAAAACACACAAGTAAGATAGATCAAAACACTACTAAAGGAGAATTTTTGCATGAGTGTCTCCTCTTATATCTTTGCCTGCTGGATGTCTATGCACATTTCAGTGAATTCTCTTAATCTTTCAGTAGCTTTATTGAGACAAAATTTACAAACCATGAGTTTAATCCTGTGATTTTTATTGATTTCCTTTTGAGAATCTCTGATGGTCTTCCTGTGTATATGGGGCTAAGTTTATACCCACATCCTTCTGAATGCATCCCAAATATTGATGTGTTTGTATTTTCTTCTGTCTCTGTGTACCACTACCTACATCTGTGTGAACATGTGTGGTGGATTACTTTCCTGTGGCATCTTTGTGCCTGCTTATACCTGACTGTATATGTCTATGAGCCTGTTTGTAGGTTATAGGAATGAGTCTGGATGCCTGAGTGTGTGTTAATGTCATGCCATTTCTAAACATTTTAGGATTTGTCTTTGTGCCTGGTCTATGTTGTATGTTGTGTGGGTCCATATCAGATCTAAGCGGCTGTATGAGCATTTATGTTACAAAATGGAAGGTGGGACAACTTATTTGGTCCATTAACATTACTAAATTATTCAAACAGGCATTGGTAGCAAACATATGCTAATGGATTTAAATTCTAATATTTATCACACTGAGATCAATACACTACTCTTTAAATTGAATTTGAAAGGATGCTGAATGCCTGGTGATTGGTCTTTGGCATG